>NC_057724.1:48882333-49104310 GCF_004010195.1 Chiloscyllium plagiosum
GTGCAGCTTGGCATCTTTTACCGTGTCCATCAGGGCTCTGGACGTGGTGTCCAGTTTACTGTCCCCCCCGCCGGATCGTCCATCTGCATCAATGATACAGTTGAAGTCTCCGGCCAGAATGACCGGCCTGGACATAGTCCAGCAACAGTGGAAGCTGCTGCAGGACGGCCGACTGTTCAGTTACCCACTGGGGCGTACACATTAATTAGTCTCAGGGGAGCATTCCTGAACATGACGTCGGCGACGAGGAGGCGCCCGCCCACCACCTCCTTAACCTCGGAGATGGTGAAGTTGCCTCCTCGCAACAGGATACCCAGGCCGGAGGCGCGGCTATCGTTGCCCCCGACCAAACTGACGGCCCATGGGCCCACAAGCTCGACCATCTCCTGTAGCTGCTGAGGTGCGGTATCCCACACTCCTGCAGAAACAGGACGTCGGCTTTAACGTTGGCCAGGAAGGCCATCGTAGAAACACATCGCGTAGCCGATTTGATGCTACGCACATTGATGCTGGCAATTTTTAACCCCATTTTAACAGTTTGCAAGGTTGACACTGTCCATTTGCTGCTGGTCTTGCCCCTCTGGGGTAGCATCCCTGTGGTCACGGCAAACTGCTGGACCCTCCCAGGGCTGAGGTAGCTGTCCGGCTCCACGTTGAAGCCATTTCCCTGCTCTGGTGTCTTTGGGTCAGGCCCAGGGTCCGCATAGTCCAGTTCTCCATCTGATAGCAGGGCTGTCACAGGACCGCTGCTCCCAGTTACCTGGAGCTGTGGGCCGGTGGGTACCTCTTGGTTATCACCAGGTCAGGGGAGGCCTTTACCCGTCTCCTCTGAGGGATTGTCTTTTCCTGCTTGGGCGGTGATGCCCTCCTTTTTCCCCACAGCACTCTGTCTCTTCCTCTGGTGACAACCCTCCTTGCGCCCGTCCTCACCGTCGGAAGAGCTGCCTGTATCCTTGTCGTGTAAGTGTCGCTTCCCCCTTCGCTGGGTGGCTTTGGAAGGTTTCCTCTTCCTGCTTTTGACAGTAATCCAATCCTCTGCCTCCTTTGATCCCTCCTCTTCCATTTCCTCCGTCTGTCTTGAAGGAGCTTGGATCGGCTGCTGCATCTCCCCGCTGTCTGCCGTCTGCTCCGCTACAGCCTGCCCTTCCTTCTGGGTGCCTCCAGACACCATTCCCGTGCTGTTTTGTGGTACCTTGCTGGTCTTAGGCGGTCCACGGCTCATGTTGCCACCTCCGGCCATCTGTGCGTAGGTGGCGGCCGCTCGTCTTGGGCAGGCCTTGTACATGTGGCCCGCCTCTCCGCACAGATTACAGTTCTTGGCCTCCTCACATTCCTTGGTCGGGTGGCCTTCCAGCTTGCAGCTTCGGCAGACGGTCACCTTACAATCCACCGCCATGTGGCCTGATCTCCCGCAGGTTCGGCACACTTTTGGCTGCCCTGCGTATGTCAGGTAACCTCTGCTTCCTCTGATGGCAAAGCTGGAGGGTGGGTGGAGGATGTTCCCACTGGCATCGACCCTCAGGGTTACCCTGACCTGTCATTTGCTGGTCCAGATCCCGAAAGGATCGACCACATCGGTACTCTCTCCCTCGACCTGGACATATCTTCTCAAGAAGGTCAGGACATCTACTGCTGGGACGTGAGGGTTGTACATCTGGATTGTTACAACCCGACTCCTCTGCGCAGGAAACACACACGACGGGACTGCCGACAAGATGGAGAACAGAGGTTCCCCTTCCTTCTCCTTTGAGACCTTCAGGAGCTGCTCACAATTCTTCACGCTCCTGAAGGTCACATCGAAATAGCCTGCCGCAGGGAAATCCCGCAGGCAGTACACATCCACTGCTTCAAACCCACAGCACTCCAGCAAAATCTTCTTCACAAATACCGACCAATCGACCGGTGTGTGCTCCTCCACCTTCTTCACAGTCACCCTGACTGTGTTGCGAATGCCCTGGCCAGGGTTGCGAGCGGCTGCTGAGTTCATAGCTCTGAGGTTGGCTGGTACCTGAATTGGCGTTAGGCCGAAGCCAGCATAAAGATTCACCAAGAGCAGGTCAGCACAACCAAACGATCCTCCAATGTCCAATCACAATCCAGCGATGGTCTCCAGCAGCTCCGACGACTCGCAACACGATCCCCGTGGTTTCTCCCCCGCCAGCACACATCCGCTGCATCGAACCGACAGCACTCGAGCAGAATCTCTTCCTCTGGTCCTCAGGAACTACACATATTCCGAGCCAAAAGGCCGAGAAGCGATTTTCTTCAAAGGTGAGAATAAAATAAGCCACTGCTGCCAATCTCCAACTATGAGTAGGGAGCCTCACCACAGGGCAGCTGCTGAACCTGATACTTTTCACTGCTGGTGAGTTAAATTGCTCCAGAACCATGAACATCCAAATGAAGCAGTGTGCCAGCCAGTGATGGGAGACTGTGGACCTGTTCATTTATGTTCCTGCCTTCATGGCTGTTTATGAAATTAGTCCTTAAGATCCACTGTTGTATCTTTCAAACCAAAAAGAAGTTTAATTGCTTGCCCTGTTTCAAATTGTAAAATATTGCTTTGATAAAATTGTTGTACTGGTGGGTGGTGCATACAGTCATCAGATTGTGGCAAGCATTAGAAAACAGAATCCAAACCTGGATTGTCAGGGACAACAGCCTGGAGATATCAGCTGAGATAAATTAAAAATCCTTTTTTGAAATGTCATCAATCCGAGCATTGTGAAATAAAAATGTGCAGTTAATTCTAATCATACAGTAAAGTGATTTCAATGTGCTGATATAAATGTTAATAGTGATAATCTCTGGTGAACAGAGTAAGGAACTTTATCAGCAAGATCTAGTAGCCAGGTTAAGCATTAAGTTGATAGCATACATGCACTGAGTATGTGCCTATTCACCAACCAAGTGCTAATGGTCTGAGTATATTGGATACACTCTGGTCGATCAACTTGAGAACATTTGATGCTGCATAAAACCAGCTCTATCCTGTTCAAAGCATGCACTCTCTGCAGGTACATTGGTTCAGTGAACATTTTAATTATACTGCCAGAGTACACATGACTAAATCACAATGTTCTCAAATCTAAGAGGTATGCTTTGATTTTCAGAAAATTGATGGCACATTTTTTTCATGCAGTGCAGCGTTCTGGGTGCATCACTCCCTGTATTTGGTGAGTAATTGTTCTGTGGATTCAGAAATGAATAGAAGCTCGGAACATAACCCATGATAGGGAAACAGTCATTTGTAACACGAACACATTAAACCTGCCTGTCTGATCCTGCATTCTCCACAGGAGCAACAGCAATTAGAGGTATCCTGAGTCTTTTAATTGTCTACATTTTGACCACTGAATTCTGTTTTACATGACCACAAGGTATCCAACTGGACTGCATTTTTATTCCAGTTAATAATAAAATAAGATATGTTAGCCAGAATCTCATTAGATTTACAGTATTCATATTTATTGAGTATAAATAGAATTCCGTGAATTAGTTTTGCATATTGTGATATAACTACATTTAATTAATGTTATCATTATATATTGGGAACAGTGTAAGAGTGACTATGAATGCATCTAAATTCTAATCATATTTTCAAAAGAAAATATTTATATTATATGGAGGTTCACGGATTTGTTGTTTATCCATGAAATAAATCAAAGTAAATACTTTGGTCTAATAATTAATAATTAACAATACTCTAACAATTGTACTTGATTTTAATCAAATGAGCAGCTACCACAAAATTAAAAATCAAAGTGAAAATATCACCTGGATCTCTCTTCAGACCTACCAACAATACATGCAAGTAGTATTGTCTAAACCTTGAGGCATGAAGCTACTGTAAAATTAGCCATCATATCTTATTTCAAGTCACATTTAAAATAAATTAAACTTGCCTTGACTGCACCCGCCTGATGAATGTTAGGAATATGGTGCAATCAAGAATGGAAGGGTCAATCTCTATATAATATATATTCCTTTTGGCTTGACAGAAACTATCTTTGAAAAAGACTTTACTTGGTCGTTCTAGTCCAGTGGCTACTAAAGGATTCTGAACACAGCAAAGCTGACTCCTCCTCTGCTCATCGAAACAAACTCCTTCATGGAGACCTAATAAGGATATTCAACCTCTCATTTTGTATGGTAGGGCTTAATAACCGATTGAGGCAGCCAGTAAGAATGCCTGATGATGCTTGACCCAGCAACTATATGGATATCTTTGAAAAATCTTTTGGATATGAGATATCAACTGTTGAAATTGGCTTCATCACATGTTTTTGACTTGCAGTTTCCCCACATTTAAGAATATAGGTAATATGATTATTTTTAATGTAATGGTAATGAATCTCTCGAGATCAAGTATGGAACAGATCAAATTGCTGAGCTTCCCTTGTTTGAGCAAGAAAATCAAAATTAAAATGATCATTTTGCTCTCTTCCATTCTGTGTTTTATTTCTCTTTTAAATCAATGTTTCATTTTATCTTTCTATTTCTGACTGTCACTGATTTGACTCTATACAAGTTACTCCAACTTTTACTTATGTTAATTCTTCAATTTCTTTCTTCATCTATTGGATATGGACATACATTGTTGTCTTTATTGTTCACGAAGGGTGCAAATCAAGTTCAATATTCAAGATGAACAGGACAGGATGAAGTCAGATTTTATATACCAAGTAGAGGCACACTCCAGGAAGCTACGCCCGCTTGTAACTGGAAAATAGCATAATATTCATCATAAAGGGCCATTTTAAATGCATCTTGGTTTCAAATCACCTTCTCATTGAAACACATCTAAATTACTTCCTCAACCCACTTTCACATTGCTTGTTTTATTACCTTCTCAGGTAATTTATTCCATAATTTCAACACCTTTTAGGTAAAGTTATTCTGTTTCAAAGTCCTTTGTTGCTCCAAACTAATAGTTTTTATTGCATTTGGAAACTGCCAAATGAACACCTTAAGTGTCTCAGTTTTATCAGTTGCCTTTAAAACTTGAATTTGATTAGTTTTAAACCAGTGAAAACAAATACTATCTCTTAACTCAGAATAACACAGTAAATATGGAATTGATAGAGTCGGGAAGCAAATACTTAGGACATAGGAACTTTTTTTTATCATCTTTCATCAGCAGTGGATGGAAGGGTGCAGGGAGGCAATGGGATCAAAGATCCTTTATAAGGAAAGTTACAAGAGAAAGTGGCTCAGAGAAAGGGTTCTAGGCAGCCAACAGCTTGGCTTTTACTGATGAAACAGGAGAAATCAGGTCACGAGCAGTAAATGTAACCTCACTCAACAAATCTGTTAGGTGAAAAGGCAAGAGAGGATTATATTTCAGTTTGTGTTTTGTAGTGAGTATTATTGGAATAGTGGATTCCCATAACATTTATGATCTGAAACTAGGCTATTATATTTCTTTCATAAATCAAAAATTGATTGGAACAGTTGAATGAGGGGATGTCAGAGATTTTTCACAGGAGCAATATTTATACTTTAGATCGGGTGTATCACTCAGCAAGAACACATTTTGGAATTTTGGGTACCTTGCTTACAATATTTGTAATCTTTTCACACATTAAGATTGAATGAAGACTTCGAAGACTCAAAATATTTGCGAACATAATATTCTGATATTCTTTATTGGAATTAATTTGGTACTTCATTTTAATTCTCTAACTACTTATAATGTTGTTGCATAGTTAATGTTAGTATTTTATTCATATTAATACTTTCATTGTAACAGCTATTCATTCAAATCATGTTTGATAGAAATTAAATGAGTGTTCTTATTAAATAATTTATAAACTGCAAAATCTAGGCTGTGGAAATATGCAAGCTGGGCACTCCTGGAACAGAAGTGCCAATGAATTAAACGTGAATGCAAACTTTTGATGAATGATTATGATGTGAATGTTAACTCTGTTTGCCTCTCCATAGATGCTACCAGGTCTGCTGAACAATTTTTTTTGGTATAATTGCTCATTGAAATAAAGTATGTTTCAGTGAGTACGATAAGATGACTCTGGAATTAGATGTTGATCTAAACACAAAATGCCAAGTGCTTTGAGATCCCGATTCTATGATGGTACGCTAGCCAGTAATATATAGGAAGACTGTAAGAGTTTCTTTAGATATATAATGGTCGAAAGAAAGGGAAAAGTGGACATTGGACCATTGGAAAATGGCACTGGAGAGATAGTAGTGGGGAACAAGGAAATGGTTGAGGAACTGATTAATTACTTTGTGTCAGTCTTTACAATGGAAGACACGAGTAATATCCCAAAACTTCAAGAGAAACAGGGACCAGAGCTAAGTATGATGACCATCGCCAAGGAGAAGGTGCTAGAAAAACTGAATGACCAGAAGGTGGATAAATCATCTAGACCAGATGGACTACATCCCAGAGTTCTAAGGGAGATAACTGAAGAGATAGTGGAGGTGTCAGTGGTGATCTTTTAGGTATTGCTGGAATCAGGGAGGGTTCCAGAGGACTGGAAAATCACTAACATGACACCCCTGTTTAAAAAGGGAGGAAGGCAAAAAACGGAAAATTATAGACCGATTAGCCTAAAATTGTTCATGGATAAGATGTTGGAATCCATTGTGAAGGATGAGATTTCTGAATAATTTGAGGTTTATGGTAAAATAATGCAAAGCCAGCATGCAGAAGTCATGCCTGACAAATCTGCTAGAATTCTTTGAGGAAGTACTGAACATGGAATATTGTGTGCAATTCAGGCCTTGTTCCTCTCGGAAGGATGTTGTGAAACTGGAAACAACATCGCCTTTAAAAGGGAGAGGAACAGTTAAAGGAAGTACATGGTGAGGTCAGTGCAGGAGAGAGAGAGACAGAGAGAGAGAGACAGAGAGAGAGAGAAAAGAAACCCACACTGACAGAGCAGTGAACCTGCACAGTTACTTCTTTGCTGTTTGAATTCATGTATTGCTGGGCACTGGAGTGTGACTGGGAAAATTAACAAACAATGAAATTCACAACTGATCTTGGAGGAACCTGTTTGGGAGATCACAGCACAGAAAGAGGCAAGTGGCGTCACAGTAAGTCTGCAGAAGTGAGTAGAATGGATTCTTTCTTGATTATATGTTTTATTGATTAAATTTAAAATATAAGCCATAAGTATGAATTTAAACTGGAGTAGTGTTTTTTTTTTCGAGGATAGATTGGTTAACTGTAGGAAAGGTAAGAGAGGCAGGCACCTAGTGCAGATGTGTTCTGTGGCTATCCCCAAGTATGCTGTTTTGGAAAATGGAGAGGATGATGGATTCTCAGGGGAATGAAGCATGAACAGCCAAGTCTCTGGTATTGAGACTGGCTCTAATGCAATGAGGGGTACGTCAGGTACAAAGAGATCAATTGTGTTAGGGGGCTCTCTAGTCCGAGGTACTGCAGATGTTTCTGTGGCCAGCAGTGAAAAGTCAGAATGGTGTGTTGCTTCCCTGGTGCCAGGATCAAGGATGTCTCAGAGAGGGTGCAGAACGTTCTCAAGGGGGAGAGGGGCTAGCACGAGATCAGTGTACACATTGGAACTGACGACATAGCTAGGGAAAAGGTTAAGATTCTGAAGGGAGATTACAGAGAGCTCGGCAGGAATTTAAAAAGAAGATCCTTGAGAACAGTAATACCTGGATTACTCCTGCTGCTAGGAGCTAGTGAGGGCAGGAATAGGAGGATAGAGCAGATGAATGCATGGCTGAGGAGCTGGTGTATGGGAGAAGGATTCACATTTGTGGATCATTGGAAGTTCTTTTGGTGTAGAAGTGACCAATACAAGAAAGATGGATTGTACCAAAATTGGAAAGGGACTAATATACTGGCAGGGAGATTTACTAGAGCTGTTCAGGAGATTTAAACTGGTAAGGTGTGTGTGTTGGGGGGGGGGGGGAGCGGAGGTGGTGGACCCAGGAAGATAATGAGGAAAGAGATCAATCTGAGACTGGTAGAGTTGAGAACAGAAGCAAGTCGAACAGTCAGGGTAGGCAAGGACAAAGCAGTGAACAAGTTAGGACTGATAAATTAAACTGCATTTATTTCAATGCAAGGGGCCTAACAGGGAAGGCAGATGAACTCAGGGCATGGTTAGGAGCATGGGACTGGGATATCATAGCAATTACAGAAACATGGCTCAGGGATGGGCAGGACTGGCATCTTAATGTTACAGGATGGACAGAAAAGGAGATAAGAAAGGAGGGGGAGTTACATTTTTGATAAGGGATAGCATTACAGCTGTGCTGAGGGCGGATATTCCCGGAAATACATCCGAAGTTATTTGGGTGGAACTGAGAAAGAAGAAAGGGATGATCACCTAATTGGCCTTGTATTATAGACCCCCTAATCGTTGGAGGGAAATTGAGATACAAATTTGTAAGGAGATCTCAGTTATTTGTAAAAATAATAGGATGGTTATGGTAGGGAATTTTAGCTTTCCAAACATAGACTGGGACTGCCATAGTGTTAAGTGTTTAGATGGAGAAGAATTTGTTTTCTGATTCAGTATGTGGATGTACCTACTAGAGAAAGTGCAAAACTTGACCTACTGTTGGGAAATAAGGCAGGGCAGGTGACTGAGGTGTCGTTTAGGGAGCACTTTGGGGCCAGTGACCATAATTCTATCAGGTTTAAGATAGTGTTGGAAAAGGGTAGACCAGATCTAAAAGTTGAAGTTCTAAATTGGAGAAAGGCCAATTTTGACGGTATTAGGCAAGAACTTTCAAAAGCTGATTGGGGCAGATGTTCGCAGGTACAGGGACAGCTGGAAAATGGGAAGCCTTCAGAAATGAGATAACGAGAATCCAGAGAAAGCATATTCCTGTTAGGGTGAAAGGGAAGGCTGGTAGGTATAGGGAATACTGGATGACTAAAGAAATTGAGGGTGTGTCAGGTGTAGACAGATTATATCAGTGAATTCTTAGAAGAATATAAAGGCAGTAAGAGTATACTTAAGAGAGAAATCAGGAGGGCAAAAAGGGAGCATGAAATAGCTTTGACAAATAGAGTTAAGGAGAATACAAAAGGTTTTTACAAGTACATTAAGGACAAAAGGGTAACTAGGGAGAGAATAGGCTCGAAATGTGTTGCTGGAAAAGAGCAGCAGGTCAGGCAGCATCCAAGGAGCAGGAGAAAAGACTTTTCTGGCATGAGAATAGGCTCCTCAAAGTTTAGCAAGGCGGTCTTTGTGTGGAGCCGCAGGAGATAGGAGATACTAAATGAGTATTTTGCATCAGAAAACAACATGGAAGATATAGAATGTAGGGAAATAGATGGCCACGTCTTGAAAAATGCCCATATTACAGAGGAGGAAGTGCTGGATGTCTTGAAACTCATAAAAATGGATAAATCCCCAGGATCTGACCAGGTGTACCCTAGAACTCCGTGGAAAGCTAGGGCAATGATTGCTGGGCCTCTTACTGAGGTATTTATGCCATCGATAGTCATAGATGAAGTGCTGGAAGACTGGAGGTTGGCTAATGTGGTGCCACTGTTTAAAAAAGGTGGTAAGGACAAGCCAGGGAACTATAGACCGGTGAACCTGATGTCAGTGGTGGGCAAGTATTGGAGGGATCCTAAGGGACAGGATGTACATGTATTTGGAAAGGCAAGGACTGATTAGGGCTGGCTTTGTGCATGGGAAATCATGTCTTACAAACTTGATTGAGTTTTTTAAGAAGTGACACAGAGGATTGATGAGGGCAGAGTGGTAGATGTGATCTATATGTACTTCAGTAAGGTGTTTGACAAGGTTCCCCATGGGAGACTGGTTAGCAAGGTTAGATCTTGTAGAATACAGGAAGAACTAGCCATTTGGATATAGAACTGGCTCAAAGGTAAAAGACATAGGGTGGTGGTGGAGATTGTTTTTCAGACTGGAAGCCTGTGACCAGTAGAGTGCCACAAAGATCGGTGCTGGGTCCACTACTTTTCATCATTTATATAAATGATTTGGATGTGAGAATAAGAGGTATAGTTAGAAAGTTTGCAGGTGACACTAAACTTGGAGGCGCAGTTGACAGCGAAGAAGGTTACCTCAGATTACAATGAGATCTTGACCAGTTGGGCCAATGGGCTTAGAAGTGGCAGATGGACTTTAAGTTAGATAAATGTGAGGTGCTGCATTTTGGGAAAGCAAATCTTAGCAGGACTTATACACTAAATGGTAAGGTCCGAGGGAGTGTTGCTGAACAAAGAGACCTTGGAGTGCAAGTTCATAGCTCCTTGAAAGTGGAGTCGCAGGTCGATAGGATAGTGAATTAGGCATTTGGTATGCTTTCCTTTATTGGTCAGTGTATAGAGTATAGGAGTTAGGAGGCCATGTTGTGGCTGTACAGGACATTGGTTAGGCCACTTTTGGAATATTGCGTGCAATTCTCGTCTCCTTCCTATCAGAAAGGTTTTGTGAAACTTGAAAGGGTTCAGAAAAGATTTACAAGGATATTTCCAGAGTTGAAGGATTTGAGCTATAGGAAGAGATTGAATAGGCTGGGGCTATTTTCCCTAGAGCGTCGGAGGCTGAGGGGTGACCTTATAGAGGTTTATAAAATCATGAGAGGCATGGATAGGATAAATAGACAAAGTCTCTTCCCTGGGGTGGAGGAGTCCAGAGTGAGAGGGCATAGGTTTAGGGTGAGAGGGGAAAGATATAAAAGAGACCTAAGGCGCAACGTTTTCACATAGAGGGTGGTATGTGTATGGAATGAGCTGCCAGAGGAAGTGGTGGAGGCTAGTACAATTGGAATGCTGAAAAGGCATCTGGATGGGTATACGAATAGGAAGGGTTTGGAGGGATATGAGCTGGTTGCTGGCAGGTGGGACGAGATTGGTTGGAATAGCTGGTTGGCATGGACGAGTTAGACCAAAGGGTCTGTTTCCATGCTGTACATCTCTGTGACTCTGTGACTCTATGACTCTATGTTAGACCAAGGAGAACCAATGGATGTTATCCATCTGGACTTCAAGAAGGCCTTTGATAAGGTGCTGCACAGGAGGCTGCTGAGTAAAATAAGAGGCCAAGGTGTTAGAGACAAGGTGTTAGCGTGATAAACACTTGGCTGTCTGGCAGGAAGCAGAAAATGGGTCCTCCTCAGGATTGCAGCTGGTGACAAGTCATGTTCTGTAAGGCTCAGTGTTGGGATCACAACTTTTCACTTTATATACTAATGACCTAGATGACGGAACTCAGGGCATTCTGTTTAAGTTCGCAGATGATACAAAGATAGGTAAAGGGACAGGCAGCATTGAGGAAGCAGGGACACTGCAGAAGGATTTGGACAGGTTAGAAGAGTGAGAGACAAAAAAACTGCAAATACAGCAATCCAAAGTAGACAGGCAAGATGCTGGAAGAACTAGCAAGCCAGGCAGCAGCAGGAGGTGGAGAAGTCGACATTTTGAATGTATCACTTCTTCAGGACTGGGGATAGGTGTCGGGGAAACTCCAGATAAAGGGCATGTTGGGGACAGGGTGGTGAAGTGGGGATAGGTGTAGATAATACTGTGCAAGTCTGGTCTCCTTCCTGTCACAAGGATGTTGTGAAACTTGAAAGGGTTCAGAAAAGATTTACAAAGATGTTGCCAGCATTGGAGGATTTGAGCTATAGGGAGAGGTTGAATAGGGTGGGCTGTATTCTCTGGAGCGTTGGAAGCTGTGGGATGACCTTATAGAGGTCTATAAAATAATGAGGAGCATGGATTGGATAATAAGATTCTAGGCTGAAAATGTGTTGCTGGAAAAGCGCAGCAGGTCAGGCAGCATCCAAGGAGCAGGAGAATCAACATTTCGGGCATGAGCCCTTCTTCAGGAATGAGGAAAGTGTGTCCAGCAGGCTAAGATAAAAGGTAGGGAGGAGGGACTTGGGGGAGGGGCGTTGGAAATGCGATAGGTGGAAGGAGGTCAAGGTGAGGGTGATAGGGCAGAGTGGGTGGGGGCGGAGAGGTCAGGAAGAAGATTGGTTGATCTCATCTCGGTCTCAACTCCACTTTCCTGCCCACTCTCTATAACCCTTTAACCTACTGCGAATCCTCTTGCAACGATGCCTTCCTTGAAGAATTCCCCCAAGTCCCTCCTCCCTACCTTTTATCTTAGCCTGCTGGACACACTTTCCTCATTCCTGAAGAAGGGCTCATGCCCGAAACGTCGATTCTCCTGCACCTTGGATGCTGCCTGACCTGCTGCGCTTTTCCAGCAACACATTTTCAGCTCTGATCTCCAGCATCTGCAGTCCTCACTTTCTCCTAATAGGATTCTAGGGCCTGGTTGGTCCAGGGGAGGAGTGAATCGGTTGGTGGCAGGGAGGAATGGAAGGGGGAGAGGGGCTGACAAGGGAAAGGAGGTTATTAGAAATTGGAGAACTCATTGTTGAGTCCTCTAGACTGTAGGCTCCCCAGGCAGAAGATGAGATGTTATTTCTCCAATTTTGCATTTGGTTCATTGTGGCAATGGAGGAGACCAAGGATGGTCATGTTGGAAAGGGAGTGGGAAGGAGAATTATAATGAGCAGTGACTGGGAGGTCCAGTCGGTCCCTGTGGGCCCGGCTGAGATGCTCGTCGAACCGTTCCCTAAGTTTATGTTTGGTCTCCATGATGTAGGGAAGATGTCATTGGGAGTACCTGCTACAGTAACCTAGGTTAGAAGAGAGGCAGATGAACATCTATCTCATCTGGAAGGACTGTGTTGGGGCCCTGGATGGAGGTGAGGGTGGTGGTGTACTGGCAGGTTTTACATCTGTTATGGTTGCAGGGGAAGATACCTCCCAGGCCACAGATGTATTCCTCTGCAGACAGTGTTTTTCTGAAGACAGTAGGCTGACATCCTATTCACACAAAATGTTTTGAACATTTTCATGAAGTGTACGTGTCAGCCATTGAATTGCTGCATAATCAATATATAGCAATCAGGAATATTATTTTTTCATAGTGTTCATCAAGGCAAGGTTAATACCAGTATTAATACCCTATAAAAGATATTTGGTTTAGAATAAAGCATCCACTATTTTGCTACATCCTCAGAAGAATACTATTCACTCTTCGCAATGTAACATTTTACATTTTCCACAGCAGGTTCCTCTGAGTCAGGCTGCCAGTTATTTTCAATTTCTTTTCTATTGAGAACAGGATTGAGATTGAATATGCTCATTACTTGAATTTTTAAAGCCAAGAAAGGTGGTAAAATTTCACCCCTTCTGAAAGGTCAGTCAGCCAAAATGTTCTCAATCAATTGTCACAAGCAAAATTGAACAAGTTTAGATTTAAAAGCAGACAGTTCTCTAAATAGGCTGTCTAGCTCTCAACATTTGGTAGGAGATACAGATTACTCATATTGAATCTAGCACAGCCCATCTGTTTCCAAGAAATGATGCCTCATATCTAAACAGTGGCTTTGGAACAGTTCATCTTACTTTGAAATCGTTTATTTAACAAAACAAGTATATACTCAGGGCATGTAAATGAATAATTGCAAGCTTTGATCTGCAGTCGTCTTTTCCTTTAAATACATTTAATGAAGTAAATATGCCATATTTGTTAGAGATACCTATTTTCCTGGAAGATGAGATAACGTATATCTGCTTGCATCCCAAGAGATGTTCATTGGTTGCAGCCAGTTTTCAGGGCAAGAAGTTCACCAGTCTTCTCTATTTCTGAGGCGACTCACATCTATAAGCCTGTGTGGGAATCTCTGACATAAGGTTCTTTATTGAAACTATGAATGCAGAAGCTGTCAAACTTATTCAAAAACTTCTTGATCACTTCCACATATTTTCCACTTGGTTGAAGTATGGAATATGGAATATTTTTCCTGGAAAAATGTGTTCAATATGCATTTTGAAGTATCAATGGGATGATATTGACTGCAAAGTGCTGCAGATATTTACAGGAATATTTTCATGATGTGAAAGGCATTTTGCGCAATTCTACAGCACTTAATTTTGACTTATCAGTCAATGACATTCTCACTTTAGAGTAGCAATATATATAGATCCTGAAATAGCGTTTGCAAACAGAGAGGTAGCTGTCCTGGTGTTTTGGCATGACATCAATAAGTACAGATTTATTAGTTATTCATCACTTTGAAATTTTTGGGATCTTTCTGTATGAGGCATGGCCCCTATATTTTCTAATTTAATAGCAAACATTTTGAAGTAATGCATTACATCTGGAATACTTTAAGTCATTTCTGTGAGATAGGAGATTTCCCCAGGCTGAGGGAGGTGGGGTTGAATTCTTACAGGGTGTTAAATTTCCAAAAATGAATCACAACTTCATCCTACCATCCTATTGAAGTGGGATTATTGGCAAAGTTGCTATCATTTTAGCAACACAAGTGTCTTATGAGTAACCATTTGGTAACTTGTGTGCATGTGAGACAATTGGTTCTCCTCTCTTCTGCCTGCTCCAATATTGAAGGTCAAGCCCCATCAGGGCTATCATCTGCCATTGAGTATTGAACTCCAAGGTCGGTTCCCTTCCTACCCTTACGTTGTGTCTGGTGTCATTAATGGAGTGCAAGTTTTATCCCCAGCCCAAATAAGGGCTTTTGTGTTAAAACAATATTGTTTCAGTGATACAACTGCAGTGCAAGGCTGGAGTCTGGAAGTGATCCAGGTTCTCAACTTTGGTTGGAAATCAAGCCTCAAGTATTAGTAATTCCACCCTTTACTTGATTTTCCTGGGTGAGTTTTTAATAACCAATGTATGTATTCTAGTTTGACACCCATCCTCCATAATCTCAAAATTATTCAATTCCTGTTGTCTGCATCCTTACTTGTGTCAAATCCTATTCACCCATCACAACTGCATTGCTTCACGGTTAACCAATGCCTCAATTTTAATATTCTCTTCTTTGTTTTCATTGGCCCCCAACTTCCAAACTCTGATCACATCTCATCACACAACTTCTGAGCTATCAGTGCTCTGTTCAATTTTGCCTCTTTAGCATCTCTGGCGTTAATACCCTATCTACAGTAGGCGTGGTTTCAGTTGTCATTGAACTGAGTTGAGAAATTCTACATCTAAATCTCTTGATCTTGTCATCCCTCCATTCTCCTTTATGATGTACCTTATGATCAGTAATGCTACAACAAGGACACTAGGCTTTGAGAGACACTCACACAGCTCATATGAACTGGACCAGGCTGCATCTCCAGTCACTTGTTTGCTCTCAGTGTTCACTCACTCTGTGTCTGTCTGAATGCTTTTTGCTTTTCCGTTTTGTCTCGCCTTACCTTGCCTTTCTGCAGTTTGTCTCTCATCTAGATATACCAGGCTAATGATATTGTCTTATAGCTGTGCTGTCTAACAAAGCTAAGAAACTTATCATGATTGTCAGCATTCCTCCATCACATCAACAAAGAGACCCTTCAATCAGGGGGTTCTGGGACAGTAAGCCAAAGACACACTTTGAGACTAGTCTAGGGGCTTAGACGCACCAGTCAGAGTCAGAATCTGTTCCTCAAAAGAGGTAAGGAGTCAAATATTGGGCAGTCCTCCACACATCTTGTCTCTTTCGGTCCAATTGGAGGACGTTTGCCTCTTAAAATGAGACAGGCAGGTATTAAGGGTAGTGAACATGGATAACACAGCTGTTACTGTTGGTGCTGGTGAGGTGTTCTGAATGAGCGAATAGGCAATACACTTGCAGGGTGAGGTGTGTCAGGGGTTGGTTTTGGTGGCAGCGATTGAAGAAAGATGCTGTACATAATAGCGAGTGTGATAGAATGGGAAGTGGTGCGAGCAGAGATAGAGTGAGTGATCAGACAGAAGATTCTGGCACTTACCCTGGTAGAGTGGAGAAGGTAATTGATCTTCTTACATTGCTGTGCATTCCTCCAGACTCCCAGACTGCGCTGATTACAGAACAGACTGCAAAGGTCTGGTGCTGTGGTATTTTCTGCCAGTCCTGGTAGTACAGGATATTCTGTCTGAGCACCACTCCATCCTCCAGGACCTTCAGGTCTCTACCCACAAAGCGGGGCACCACGTTACCCTTCTCAGGGACAAATGTCTGGAATCCTGCAGGACAGCTCCGGGCTGACAGAGCTTGTTTGGGTACACAATAGACTTTTAAGCGTGGGAAAGGCACAAGCCATGCCAATCCATTCCAGGGAATCCCAGCAATGGTGAGTGGTAGAATAAGGTTCAAATTGGATGAGAGGAGTACCATAGGTGTAGGATAGTTAGTGAGACAAATTCAGTAAGATACAGTGAGAAAATTCAGTAGGCCACACAGAAAGAAGCCCTTCATGAAACTGAGTCTAAACCTGAAGTTGTATGATTTAACCCCTTTTTTCATCTGTGAATAATGGACACACACATGAAGTTGGGACAAATGTCCCAACTGGTATATCCCAGCAGAGATCTGGGACTAGAAGCTAAAAGGTCAATACTATGCAGTAAAGTACATTTATGTAGTCAGCTAATAATTAGTCAACTTCCTTTTTTTATTACAATTCATTTTACCATAATAATTCACAGCATTTGTTTCTTCAGGTGAAAATACATTCTCTAGATTAAAATTAACTTCCTGGAAATCAAACAACTCATAATGTCTTTAATTGAAATGTTGCAAAGCACTTTAAAATGGATGCTACTCACATAAAATTTCACACAAAACTACATTAAGATTTATTAAGGTAGCACCTGTATGTTCAATGAAATGTCAGCAATGCAACCTGTGTTCCCTGAGAAGCATTGCTTTGTGGATCCTGTCCCTCTACACGCACAAAGAAGGTCAACTCTGGGCTGCCAATGCTTGACCAGGTGCCCAGCTAGGCAGCAGATATATTTCCGGTGCTAGGCATCCTTGATTATCTGGGAAGTGGAGGGTGCTTTTCCTTTTATTGTTCCTTGTTGTAGGCAGTGACTCATGTTGCAGGACATTCTGGGTTTTGGTTGCCATCCATAAGGTGTTTAAATGTTCTCCTTCATGGATATGGCTTTCACTAGTGAGCACAGTTACAACCTGAAAGGGTCAGGTTTTATGTAGGTAGAGATGAAATTCTGTTTCTATACTGTTGAGGTTAACGAATTTTCATTCACAGTACCTTCGCCAGCTGACTCTTGCCTCAGGCAGCTGTCACCATTACCTTATATAACCTATTTTATAGAAATAATCCTCGAGGAATTGGTATGATGAAGACAACAGCAAAATGTTGCAGAATCATCCAGAAAGTTCAGTGGGGCCTATCTCAATGTCAGGAGCAACTCAAAGTATCTTTTAACTAAGTTACTGACATTGAAGTAGGCTTTTCACTAAAAAGCAATGAATTACCAATTAAAGGGAACTATTGCTTACAAATTACTTTGTTAACTGCAGATATTTCTTCATTAGTATGCAGAATTCTATCCTACCACCCACCATGAGCAAACTAGATTCAGAGAATTCTTTATATAGAAGTCAGAATGGCTATCTGGACATGTCTGCTTGCCACTTCCTATCATGGACCTCACTATTAGTCACCAGACATCCATATCTCAGCGTGTGCTTTACAGACACTGGCCGCATGCATGCCACATCCAAAGACTACGGGATCTGACATGTGTTGGCTTCTAAGAGTCCTCATGGCAGATCTCCCACATACTTTCAGGGCATTTCTGCATTTCAGTGCGACTACATGGGAGCACAGGTTGCATGACTGATACTTCATTGAACATACAGGTGCATAGTCACTTCTATCACTGTGTCGGATCAAAACCACACAATTTAATCATCCTTAGACTTATCCCATCTTACAACTCTGTCAAAGTCAGTGTTACTCAATCTCCAACATCGAGTGCAGCACAAATTCGTAACTTTGCTCAATGTGGGATCATCACATACAGTGAAGTTGTCAAATGGTTCAAAACAGTCACTTTTATTCCACAACAATTGAAGCAAACAATATAAAAATCTGCCTCCTGGGGCAGAAATGAACTGCATGCCTTTCAAGCACGAACAAATTTACAGCCACTGCACCCAGTTCTCACCTACTGGAACCTGATATCAATTTAATCCAGTCTGGCTTGTTGTGTTCAATGTCACACAGCTCTGTTAAATGGAAGGTGGTATTCTTCTTGTGCAATGTCCTCATCTTCATCCTCAGAAGACTGCTCCCACTCTCTCAGTCTTTACTTGCACCAGTTATACAGAGCATAGAATGCTAGAATTATGCATTCAACTTTGTTTGGATTGTATTGCAAGCGTTGCCACCACTCCCTCTTAAAAAACTGAACCAAGCATCAGAACCTCATCTTCAAGATGATAGTTGAATGCTTCATCATGTCCTTGATCAAATAGTAGACCGCATCAATTCAGCACTTTGCTTCAGTTAGTGAACGACACACCGGTGTTGTCAGTCATGGTCACAAAGTGTAGCTGTTGCTTCCCAGTAACCATCCTAATAAGGTCTCTGGCCCTTGAAACAAACCAGGAACTTGTGAGCTCTCCAGCATGCAGACATTGTGGTGACTTCCAGCATACCCGGTGCAAATGATCACAGATGAAATACATATTGATGGAATGGAAGATTTTCTCATTGATTAATTCAGCTGTGATTTTTCCAACATGTCAGGAATTGTCAGTAACTAGTTTCTATCCAGCAGGTGGAGGACTGGGAAACTGCATATTAATTCAGTAAGATTAAATAATAAAGAGATGTTAATATATGCTGAAGCATGCAAATAAGCCGTTAACCATTCATTAGTGAGAATTTCGTCTTGCCCGTTCAACACTTGGTTTGAAAATGAACTCTTCACTTACAACATCAAGAATTTCCTCATCAATCTCACGTAATTTTCCCAAACTTCTTGTCAATGCCCAAGTCAGTGAGGAGCTGGGAAAAGTCTACCCATGCTTGTATAAATGCTGAGTTAAAAGCACACAACACCAGGTTATAGTCCACAGGCTTATTTGGAAGTAATAGCTTTTGGAGTGCTGTTCCTTCATAATGAAGGAGCAGTGCTCTGAAAGCTAGTGCTTCCAAATAAACCTGTCAAACTATAATCTGGTGTTGTATGATTTTTAACTTTGTCCAGTACAAAACCAGCTCCTCCACTTTGTTTATAAATGCTGTTTAACTAAAGTAACTGCCGCAACATAAAGAGCAATATGAATTTTAAAAATAAATAATATGCCTAAAGATCAATTGTCCCAACTAACAATGAACAGATCTAATAGAAATAATAAGAATATCTGATCCTTGGGTTTTCAATTTAATTCAATGTTCATTCTTGGTGGTTATTGTGAACCAGGTGTTCATAGAAAATGAATGCACAGTGAATGTGGAAGTTGAACAATTTTAAATTATAAACTAATCATCCACAGGAGCTACTTTTTTTCCCACTAACTGAAAGGACAAGCTGTCCATTCCAAAATTGCTGACACTTTCAGTTTAGAATGATTAAATTGATTATATTAACATTCGTTATGCATATTCTTCCGATTTCACTTTCATCAAGCCTGATTTCAGAATTATGGCAGTGTGATCCTTTCCTCTTTTATACTGCCAAGCGCTTCAAGCAAATCACCTTGTAATTTTCCCTTCGTCTAGTCATTTATAGTGCAATTACGCACTGGGTGCTTGTTGCCTTTGATCTCTCAGTGAATAATTTTCTGCAAGAAATATGGGATATATATTGTCAAAGCTTACTGAGAGCAATTTACCTTATCCAGCCAAGACTAAAATGTATGATCTATTTAAATAATAAAGGTTGTTCAGTATTTGTCAAAATTTAAATATCTAGAAAGAAAGTTCGACACAGGTTACAATCAAACTTGCTGACTCAAAGGGGAAAGATTTAATTGTGAAAGTACATCAGAATAAAATGATTTATAGGTGCCACATGTTCGTAAAATAGTTTAAGTTCATTATCAAGTCTCGGCTCAGGGCCTAAACTGATATCCAGAAGACCTGAAATTGAAAGCAAAGCAGAAAGATGAGCAAATCAAGAAATAATAATCAGAGGAAATAATGATTTTCCAAAAAGAAGTAGAATGAAAACTATAGGAATATGAGGATATGATGAAAGGTAAGTTAGTATTGAAGACTAACTAATACGGAAGAAATTCAATATTGTGTCGGTCATGATTGTATGTTGGGGGATTGAACTTGAGTCTTGATCTCCCATTCCAGAAGCTGTGATTAAACCACTAATACTTTTTTTTTAAAACAGCCATGTCCTTAGTTCTGAGGAAGGCTCACTCGACCTGAAATGTTAACTCCGATTAATCTCCATAGATGCTGCCAGACCTGCTGAGTTTTTCCAGCAATTTCTATTTTTGTCTCTGATTTACAGTATCTGCAGTTCTTTTGGTTTTTGTTCTCCAACACTGAGCCTTGAGTTGGATGCAGTAAAGAGCAAGAGGATGACATATTTGAAATCAGAATGAATTGTGATCAGTGACGCTGAAGAATGTAGAGAAGAAGAAAGAATGTATGTTGCGAAAGTAAGAGGTTGAAGGCAAATGATGAAAAGACAACAGATACATTATCACTTGAAATATCAAACTACAAAGACCTAAAAGAAGGTAAAATCTTGAAGATGTATTAACTTCTGTCATACTGCAAAGAGCAGTATTTATATTTTCTTAATATGTTTATTCTAAAAGAGAATAGAATCACAGAATTGTTGCGTGGTGCAGAATGTAGCAATATGCCACTTTGTGTCTGCATCAGATCTCTGAGCATTTTAACTTTATGCCAAACTCCTGCCTGTTCACTGCAACACTGCATGTTGTATCAATTAAAAACACATTTAATAATCATTCTGTTGAATGCTTCAGTTGAACCTACCTTTACCCTGTTTCTAGGCAATGCATTCCTGGCTCTATCTATTCCCAGTGTGAAAATGCTTTTTTCTCTCACCTTGCATCTGTTTCTTTTTCAAAACACCTTAATACCGTGGCATTTAATTCTCAATCCATTTCCAAGTGGGGCCAGTTTCTTTCTATCTCCTCTGTCCAGATGTCTCATGATTTTGAAGCTCCTATCAGATCTCCTCTTAACCTTCTCCACTTTGGGAAAACAGTCCAACGTCTCCGATTTATCTCCTTACTGAACTTTCTCATTCCTGAAACCACTCTCATAAACCTCATCTTCACTTTCTCCAATTCATTCACATTGTTCTTGAATATGGCACTCTGATTTGCATACAAATACTCCAGCTAAGGTCTAAACAAAACCTTATAACTTCTTTGTAATCCTCTGCTTTGTATTCAATGCAGCTTTTTATAAAAATCAGAATACTATTTTTTTTTAGGAGCTCTCTCACTCTGTCCTGCTACTTTCAATTACTTATGTACATATACAGAGGAACCTCAGTTCTCCGGCATTCAGTTAGCTGAATTTCACATTATCCAGCAAGATCGCAAAGTCCCGATGCTTGGCTAAACTTTGTTATCCTGCATTCAATTATCCGGAATTCGATGAACCGAACAAAATACTGCCCCCCTCCCCCCCACAGCCCATGTGTTTCAGATAGTTGAGATTCCTCTCTACACAATGTTTCTCTGCTCCCTCCCTTTAGGTGGGTATCCTTTCATTACACTGGCTCTGAGTGACCTTTGAATCAAAGTGTATCACCACACATTTCTTTGCATTGAATTTCATCTGCCACCTATCTGCACACTCCACTGTTTCAAAATTCTGAAGTTCACCACTGTTCCCTTCACAGTTTACAATTAATCCAAGTTTTGTGTTATCCGTAGACTTTGAAATTGTTCCCTACACATCAAAGTCTAGGTCATTTATGTATATTCCAGGAAAAGCAAAGCTCTCAGGACTACTCCAGTGAACTCCACTTCAAGCCTTCTTTCAGCCCAAAAATTACCCATTAACCGTTACTTCCTGTTTCCTATTACATAGCCAATTCTGTATCCACATTGCTACTATTCTTTTTATTCCACAATTTTCCTCACAAGTTTGTTGTATTTTGTATTGGACACCTTTTGGAAGATTATCAATCTTTCCCTCCTCAATCTTTTCTGTTAGCTCTTCAAAAACTCTACAAAATTAGAAACAAAAACAGACAAGACTGGAAAAACTCAATAGGTCAGGCAGCTTCTGTGGCGGGGTCACTCAAATGTTAATTCTGATTTCTCCTCACAAATCCCACCAGACCTGCCGAGCTTTTCCAGCAATTTCTGCTTTTAACATAACATAGAACATAGAAAAGTACAGCACAGAACAGGCCTGTCAGCCCATGTCCATGTGCATGTCCAGCAGTTGCTTAAATGTCCCTAATGACTCTGCTTCTATCACTACCACTGGCAAAGCATTCCATGCATTCACAACTCTCTGTGTAAAGAACATTCCTCTGACATCTCCTCTATACCTTCCTCCTAACAATTAAATTATGACCCCTCGTGCCATTCAATCCTGCCCTGGGAAAAAGTCTCTTGCTATCGACTCTATCCATGCCTCTCATTATCTTTTGTACCTCAATCAGATCACCTCTCTTCCTCCGTCTCTCCAGAGGGGAAAGTCTGAGCTTAGTCAATCTCTCTTCGTAAAATAAGCCTTCCAGTCCAGGCACCCTCTCCAAAGCCTCCGTATCTTTCCTATAATAGGGCAACCAGAACTGGACACAATATTCCAAGTGGGGTTGCACCAGGGTTTTGTAGAGCTGCAGAAAAACTTTACGGCTCTTAAACTTGATCTTCCTATTAATGAAAGCCAAAACGCCATATGCTTTCTTAACAACCCTATCCACTTGGGTGGCAACTTTGAGGGATCTAAGCACTTGAACACCAAGATCCCACTGTTTCTCCACACTGCCAAGAATCCTGTCTTTAATCCTATATTCAGCATTCAAGTTTGACCTACCACAATGAATTACTTTGCATTTATCCAGGTTGAACTCCATCTGCCATTCCTCAGCCCAGCTCTGCATCCTGTCAATGTTGCACTGCAGCCTGTAATAACCCTTGATACTATCAATGATACCTCCAAACTTTGTGTCATTGGCAAATTTACTAACCCACCCCTCAACTTCCTCATCCAAGTCATTTATAAAAACTATGAAGAGCAGATGCCCAAGAACAGAGCCCGGCAGGACACTGCTTATCAACCAAATCAATATCAATGTGATTATGAACTGTTTCCAATGCATTCACATCCTTTAATAAGTATAGTGACCAGCAGATAATTCTTCAGACATAGTCTCATCAATGCCCTCCCTACTCTTGCTTTCAATTCCCTTCTCTATAGAACATAGATCTGATTTAGAATTATTTTAAATGATTTCACAACTGTATCAAGCAGTCCGAAGAGGTTTTCACTCTATTGAGGTCAGGTGTGTCAGATCGCATGCAAATCTGTAACCCACTTACACTACCTAGTCATTACTAACATCATGATAACATGCCTGATGTATTGTATGTGGCTATAGTATAGGAAACTCAATGTAGCAAGGGTGTATTTCATTTGCTAAGCTAAAAATGAATTATATTTTCAGTAAGAATGTACAATGATTTAACATTGTGGCTAAATATACACATCTCAGACTGAAAGCATCAATTTTTCAGTATATGTGGAGTGAAACACAGTTAAAATTCAGGAGTTGCATATCACCAAACTTTTTGCTCACTGTCAATTGTGATTTGAAGAGTAGTCACCACTTGCTTATTCATCATTTGTGTGTGTATCATTCACCTTCTGACATTTATCAAATTTGTAGGGAGCTAATTTCTTATATGCATTTTAGATCTAATATTCCCAGTGTGGTCTTTTGACATTCAGAAAGGAAACCAATTCCTTTTTTTTTCACATTTGAAATGGTCTTTTGCAATTGATCTTCAAAAGGCATTTGCAAAACAGTGCAAAAAAAAATTCATATAATGCAAGCTAATATCCAACCTATTCAGAAATTCAATGTAAGTGCATTTCAAACAATTAGTCTGCATTCCCAGTTGTTTTATTAAATTTCAAATGCTTGAAAGTGAATAAGAGACATCACAGTCCAATTCTAAAGGTCACAAATGAAAATGAAGGAAAGTTTAATTATTATTCATATTAAAATCAAATTTTGCATTAGTGATATGCAGCCTTTCTTTATAAATCTCAATACCTTTTGATGCACATAACACAATGAGAATAATTTTGTACCATAGTGTAAAATGAATGACAACTCATTTTATGTCTCTCCTGATTTTTATTTCTTTCAACTTTAAAAAGAAAATAGATGAGTGAATATCGTGAGAACATGGATATTGTTATGACCGAGCTGATAATAATATTGAACAAGAGTGAAATCTGGCTTGAAATTTAGTTATCGTAATGGTCTGTCACTGAACACATTCACACAGGGCTGTCAATGCAATTTTAAAACAGAACATATGCTTATTCTACAAAAGAAATATAGACAATTTGGAGAGATCTTAACATAAATATTTAACAGAAAGATTCAACTCATTTCCTAGCAATATCCTTTATAGACATTCAATCCCAATAAACCATTACTTCTGTCTTCAATTTAATATTTCTTACAAAACTGAAAAGGTCATGAGTGTTTCTGCACTTTGACCAGATGTGATTCTCTTCATTTCTATTCCTCCTGAGACACGTAGCCACTCAGGCCAACTCACTGACATTTTTCACTGAAGACTAAGAAACAAAGCTACCGAAGCTGCTGAATTTGGAATTGAATTAACTTTGTTGTCATGTACTCAGATGAGTACAGTAAAAAGTTTATAAGTCACCACTTACAGCACCATCTTAGGTACTGAGGTACCTAGCTTCAACTTTTTCAGTTAGAAGATTAGTTACAGCGTAACAATGTCACCAACAAAACATGTCATCTTAGGGACACAGTACCTAGCTGCAGTCTTTAGTTCCAGAATAGAGAAATTGGTCCTTTCTTTAAAATATGATCTGATTTTCTGTAGATTATAAATGCTCAAATCAACAATAAATAGCAATTATTCCACCAGGCAGCTTGTTGAATAATTTATCTTTAAAAAGGTTCTTGAAAAGGCTACTTTTAGTTCACCATTCTTAATAACATTTTTAAATAATTTCTTTAATTTAAGAAAAAACATACTTTCACAATGTCCAACATCAACTACTAATTTACAACTACTTTAGAACCAAGTTCCCAAATGATAATAATATATTGTAAACCTTTAGCAAAGTTTCAGCAATGTCTTTGACAAGATCTCTAATGTAGAAGGTAAAAGTACATGGGATTCAGGATAACTTGACAAGTTAGTTCCAAAATCGGTTCGGTGACAGAAGATAAACGATGGTTGTAGGCTGTTTGTGTGACTGGAGCCCGGTGTCCAGTGGTGGATCACAGGAATCAGTATTGGATTTCCTTATTGTTTTTGATACATTTGATGCTTCAGTTGCGTATGTGGGGAATTAGTAAGTAGGTTTGCAGATGACACAAAAAATCAACTGGGTGCTTCACAGAGAGGAAAATGTTTTTAGATTATGGGAAGACAAAAGTGATTGGTCAGATATGCATATTAGTGGCAGATTTAACTCTGACAAGTGTGAAGTGATTGTGAAGAGTGACACAACAAGAGAGGACTCAATGTATGAGTAGACAAATTCTTGAAAATGGCAGTGGAGAATAATAGGGTTTTTAAGAAGGTTTAAAGGACACTTGCCTTTATCAATCAAGACATAGATTATAAAAGGTGAGAGATTATGTTGACAGTTGCCACAGCTGGAGTGCTGTGTGCAGTTCTGGTCACTGCATTGTAGAAAGGACATGATTGGACAGGAGGGGTTGCAGAGGGATGTTGCTTGGATGCAGAATTTTGACTATGAAGAATCTAAAAATAGTGTCTAGAATCTAGAAATAATAGAAATAATAAAAGTAAGAGATCACCTATTTAAAACAGAGATGAGGAAAAACATTTCCCCTTAGAGTGTTCTGAGCCTTTGGAATTCTTGTCCTCAAAAAACACTGTGGAATATTTGAATATTCTTAAAACAGAGGTAGATAGATTCTTGATTCCCAAGGGGATGGGTTATTATTAGGGATACACTGTAATGTAGGGTTGAGGTTAAAATCAGATCAGCCATGATCTTATTGAATGATGGAGCAGATGCAAAGGGCCAAGAGGCCTATTTTTATTTCTTGTTCATAGGTTTGTAGAAGATTACTGTCGCACTCAATTGTGAGTTCAATTTAATTCACATAGCTCATTTGAGAAAAGGAAAATATCATGACTTCACAATAGTGTATTCTATTGAAGTTGGCACAGAGTAGGAGGAATTTAAGTCTAATTTGGTTCTGAGGAAGGGTCACTGGACCCAAAATGTTAACTCTGATTTCTGTTCACCGATGCTGCCAAACATGCTGAGCTTTTCTGGCAGTTTCTATTTTTGTTACATCTCATTTAAGATGTTTTATGACAATGTTAACTGTTGAAAGTAAGATAGGAGAAAGTGAGTATTGCAGATGGAGATTAGAGCCTAGAGTGTGGTGCTGCAAAAGCACAACGGGTCAGGCAGCATTTGAGGAGCAGGACAATTAACGTTTCGGGCAAAAGGTAAGATGCCTCACACAGAGGAGGGTACAATTTCATACAAACAAGTTAATTTAAGGATCAGAAATAATGAATTAAGCATGGAAAGAGTCTCAAATTCCAATGATTCTGCTGAACCAGCTGAAGTGTAGCTGAACAGGACCTTGTTCAGCTGATGTCCAGAAGATCCTATCTGTTATGAACATTAATGAGTCCCATGTGGACAATCTGAACCAATCAAGGTGCATCAGCAATGGATGTCCAACAATAAATGAAACACAGATCACTCTGACAGTCTAATGGTGGACCAATGGCTTTGGAATGTTCAGAATGAAGGTATGTTAAAACATAAAGATTGTTTGACAGCAATTTTTAGCTTAAACTTTAGATATTTGATTTTTCAATACTTAAATATCCTACCCACTCCTGAACCCTTGGCTACCTCTGGAATTTTGTGGGCTTCATTTAACAATGTAGATTGCAAAGGAAATTTGGTTTTGTTCCATTTTACACTTCCTTCTCAGGTCAATAGCTGATTTTGAAATCCGGTCAAATCAGAAGTTTAAATATCTCTGGTCGAGTTTATGCTTCATGTACAATTGGTGATTTTGGCACAAATTGTATCCAGAGTAACACTGATTTTGAAAATGGCTTCTCTTCCTCCATATTTCTGCTCATACTCATTTGCATATCAAAGCATCCATATCCTGCCATGAGCCAGCAAAATAAGGTGGTGTTTTAGAAATGATTGTCATGGAAATATTCATTGATATATTTAAGAACCAGAAGATAGTAAAGTTTGATGAATACATCTGTGAGAGGTGGTACTGCAGTTGTCATATCACTAGTGTGGTAATCCAATACACCTGGCGAATGATCTAGGCCACATGGGTTCAAATCCTGTCATAACTGATAGTGAAACTTGAATTTAATAAAAAACAACCTGGAATGAAAAGCTTGCCTAATGATGACCAAATACCTACAGGGGTTTAAAATTAAAAGCCCATTTGGTCACACGCATCCTTTGGGACTTGTGATATCCCGATGTGTGATGCTCAGCAATTAGAGATGGTAATAAAAGCTGATCTAGCCAGTGATCCTTAAATCCCATGAATAAGTTTTTTTAAAAAATTTAGTTCATCTTTTTAAATCACAATGTCATAATCTGTGCGCATCCTCATTTTAAATAACTAAAAATGACTTTGAAAAATATATAAAACAGTTGTAGAATTGGAGTACAGGAGTCATTTATTTCATAAATTACAAAAAAAACCTCATAACCTTCTTAGAATATACCCTTTAGTGCCTTCTTGTCCAAAAGATTCTATTTAATGTTTGAATTTTCCTAACAAGAACACTTAGTTGAAACATTAATGCAGTTAATTCACTTTAGGTTGTAGCAACCGTATTAGAAAGGGTCAGCTGCAAATGGAATGCTTTTGGATCAGAATAGAAGCTTTTTAGAACGTAATTTCCACTGAATGAAATCTGCTCTCAAAATTCCATATTGTTTTCAGCTGGTTTGATTGATATCAAATTAATTGTGATGAAAACAAATAATGGAATCTCATGCAAATTCCAAGCCCAATGCTACAGACACCTACAGATTTGTATTTTAAGAAGACAAATTAAGATTAGCACGAATCTGATAAATTTAATAGAAATATAAAGTGAAGCATTTTTAGGTAGTTATTTTGTATAGTTCATTAGAGAATGTTGTTAGCTATATGAGAGATCTGCACCTTATTTTGAGTTTTGTTTCAGTTGAGTTATGTCTAGTATTTAAATACAACATCACAGCCACAGACTTATAGGCTTGGTGTTTCATTCTCAAGGTGCGAGCCATAAAAATTGTTGCTTGGCCTATCCATTTACAGAGAGAGTACCTGCAAATATGGGATTTTCATTATGGGGTAAGGGGTGTCGTCCAGGCAGATGTGAACCATAGTTGCTCCAATTGACCCAGGGAATGTTTGGAGCTGCATGGCATGTGCCATTTACAATGGCCAGTTCTGTGCTTGGGACTCTATTCCAGTTATAATGAAGAAAGTGAGGTCCTCTAGCCTTTACTAATTAGACATCTTCACCTCCCTACGTACTCTACAAGCTCTGTTTATGCAATTTTATGCAACAAGAAAACATAATGAGGCTTAGCTGAGAGTCCAGATATCCATTAGAGTGTTGAGACATCAAATCCCCAGTGAAAGCATTGCTCAATTTACATCCTTTCTGTCAGTTGTGTGATTTAAGTAAGGTAAAGAGACTTCAAATGCTTTAAGTTACTGCTTTGTAATTTAAAGGGCCGAGATTATGGACAAGTTTTATTGTTCTGTAGTGAAGAGGAGGATTTTTATTAGGAAAGTCAAAATTTGCTCATGAATGACTGTTTCTTTAATTTTTTAAACACATTTACCTGTCATTTTAGGGATAATTGTTTCCATACCATATACAGTGGTTGAATGGGTATAGAAATGAAATTACAATGTGAATGGCCATGGGTTGGGTAGATGGCATAACTTGGTATGGAATGGCATGTATGAGGAGTACCTTTTGAGCTTACCTTTCAACAGGCTCCCTCATGTGACTATGGTTCCTGACACTTCTGAGGTGCCATGAAATGCGACTGTTTGAAAAGCTAACTTACCTCTTTAAAAGTTATGGAGGACTGGGAGATGTCTACCCCCAGAAGTGAGTTGGCCTGGTTAGGAGTGTAGGGTGTGGGCTCCAGACCTTAATCAGGCCGCACTTAAAACTGGCACTACTGAAAATCAAACACCCTGGAGATGGAATTAAGAATCCTGAAACTGGGTTCAGATTGCCACTTTTATCACCCCATGGAGTCTTCCTGACTCAATGAAAATCCAGGCCATAATGTCTGAGGTCTTTAGAAAGTGCTTCTTTGATTATATGTTGCACAAACTGGCTTCCAGTGTTTAGCAGAAGGAAAGGCTTATTTGACCTGAAAAAAATATATAACGAGGTGTTTAATGATTCATTTCAAATTTGAATTACTTAGTGTTAAAATTTGCATTACACATATCATGACCAGCCTCTGTTAAGTAATTCAATGTTTTCCAAGTCAGTAAGTTAGTTAGGAAGGTAATGCAAATTTGTGTTTTTAATACTATTTGGAATGTGATCAATTTGATATTTATCTTCACATTTACATTCCACATCCAACAGTAAGAGAAAAACAATCATATTTTATTTAACATTGTTCTATTTCTGTTTAAACCATTGATAAGATGAAATAAATTTGTTAGAAGTTGCCAACTGAGTTATTTTCCACCACCTGACAGTAAATATCCTTTCCGCTTGATCTATTTGTTAATGGTTGACTTCTGTGAATCTCGTTAATAAATGATAGCATGCGTAACAAATCTAATTCCATTTTTATTTCATTTCCCACTTTTATCCAACCCAAAACTGCAATAACAAATTTTCAAATCAATTGGATATTACATCAAATTATAACAATGTGTGGTTCTCGCAGTCATGTCTACATATTTCAAAACTTTAATTTCTATTATGGGTACTAAATGTTTGAATCATATATTGGATTATTTACAATAAAAGCAATATCTGAATGAACATTATGAATCCATTTTGAAATTCATTCACTTTATGTCACAACATGATATCTAGGGGTATTGCAGTGACAACTAACCTATTACCATCTGGAGCCAACTGGGGGTGGTCAAAAAATGCTGGCCTTGTCAGTAATATCCATATCCCAAGAATGAATGAGTTTTTAAAAAATGCTTAAACTGAGTCCAGAGACCAGAGCAGCTGGCATGCTCCTTCAAAGCTGTTGTATTCTGTAGAGAAGTGGTTTAGAAAAGCAACTCCTAATGGAATGGAACTTCCAGTGATATTTCGGATGGTAAGGGGGAAGTGAAGCAAGGGTGCCTGAGCACTCATGCCAGAGCTGTACCAGCAGGATGACTGAAATAACTGCACAGGGGCTGGTATCCCACCACCAAGTCACCCTTAATTTACATGATTCGGAGATGCCGGTGTTGGACTGGGGTGTACCTGATCACCTGATCACACAATCACCTGATGAAGGAGCGTCGCTCCGAAAGCTAGTGTGCTTCCAATTAAACCTGTTGGACTATAACCTGGTGTTGTGTGATTTTTAACTTTATTTACATGTGCACTGTACATGGGCTGTGACCAGCCAGCTCATAGTCAGTCTCTAGACTGAGAGGATCTTCTGAATTTCCTATTTATAATCAACCAGGGCTCCCTGATTGGAGTAGGTTAACAACCCTAGTCAAGAATCCCATAGTCTAAGATCCACTTGGCCATGTTTCCAATTACTACAGTGACAATGAGGGGAGGCAGCTAGAGAAGTCCAACAGACCCGCTCCAGAAAAAGGGTGTCTTTGGGTCAACTTTATTGGAAGAAAGAGGAGGTCGATGAAGGATTCCTCCATACAATGCAGACTGCAGCTTCATTCCATGTAAATGTTGTAAATGCCTCCTTGTAAATAATTTTCTTTATGTTTGTGATAACTTCATGCTAGTGGAATAAAGAATCCTTGCTTAATGATCTTTGAACCCTATGTTTTCAAATTCCATGTTATATTTTTATCATAGTTGTCCAAATTCCGCAGCATGGGCATCAAGTTATGGCAGTCTACATTGAAGGCACCTGGCCAAGATTGTGGAGGTGTTAAAGTTGGCAATGTCCATGGAGGCAGAAACTGTTTTAGCATCATTAGAGGCTCAGGTATTGGCAGAGGTACCCAGGCCTTTAGTTCCAGAGAGAGACTGTCCATGAGTGTTCCTTTGACACTACAGAGGAAGGAATCATTATATGTGGCTGGATATTCTACTTGCTGATATCAGTTGTCACTCATCAGCTTTTTCACAAACATCTTGCTGAAGAGTGTGAGCTGGTTGATGTCTCTTTCCTCAGGTTTCTGTTTCATAAGGTTTGCACATTCCCTATCAGTGCTACATCGAGCGCTCCCTATCTGTCCTCAATCTCACTTTTCATAGCTTAGGCTTTCTAGTAGTCTGTGACCCAATCAATATTCTAGTGTGCGTAAGGAAATTGAGAATATCCATGGGGTTGAGATCAAATGTGATGAAGACATCTGAGGAAATATGTACAGTGAAGGTTGCAGATTGCAAATTCAGCAGACAGGAGACAGACAGTGCTTAACCTTTCTCCCCATAATCGAGGCAGATCAGGATGCTGGAACTGTTTAAGAAGCAGAAAATTGGGCTGTTGTTTACCTGCCTACACCATTACTGTTCTCGAAGGTTCATGCAGCTCTGTCTAACTGGTTGACATTAAGCCTTGCTGGAGCATTTTCAATATATACTCTTGTCGAAAACATAAACTACAAAAAGCCAGATGCTGTTGTTCACTGTGATATAGACAGGAAGGTCTGTTCTCTATAGTATGGATAGGGACTGCTGTTTTCTGTAAAACAGAAACAAACTAATGTTCTCTTTAATATTTCTAAGTTCTGCTGTTTGCTACATCATTCACAGTGACTGCTGTTTCGTACAGTACTGCGTACACAGGGACCGTTTTCCCCTCAATATTCACAAGAACTGCAGTTCTTTATACAATAGAGGGTTACTTGTTCCCTATACCATACACATGGACTGCTTTTCTATATCCAATAGACAGGGAATGCTATTCTTCGCAATATACAGATGGAATGCTATTCTCCCCCATATAAAGACGAACTCGAGTTCTCTGCAAAAGGCACATGAACTGCTCTTCTCAGTAATATGCACATAGACTACTATTTTGTGTAACCTCCACTGGAACTGCTGGTCTCTAAAATATACAATTATTGGATATACGGTGGCTCAGTGGTTAGCACTGCTGCCTCACCAGGGATTGCCAGGGACCCAGGTTCAATTCCAGCTTCCCGCGACTGTCTGTGTGGAGTTTGCACATTCTCCCCTTGTCTGTGTGTATTTCCATCGGGTGCTCTGGTTTCCTCCCACAATCCAAGGATTGCAGATTAGGTGAACTGGCCATGCTAAATTGTGCACAGTGTTTAGGGATGTGTAGGTTGGGTGCATTAGTCAGGGGTAAATATAGGATAATAGGGTAGGGGAATGGTCTGAGTGGGTTACTCTTCGGAGGGTCAGTGTGGACTTGTTGGGTTTCCACACCATAGGGGTTCTATGATTCTATGCAGTATGTAACAGAGCTTCTACATGATGTAACTGTGGAAGCAGCCCTCATTATTGAGGGAGAAAAGAAGTGTGTGGGGAATCCATGCAGATTGAAGATTTCAGTGATAATGATGTTTACCCCCAAACAAAAATTCCCATAAGTGTCCTTAAAGCTGCCACTGTTGTTATAAAGATGTGTGAGTACTATACCTTTAAGACAGTAAAAGCTAGCAGTGACAGCACCAAGTGTTCTCATTATGACACAATGTAACATGTGCACCAGCTACTGGAGTAGCTGGTTGCCTGGAAACAACAAAACAGATTCGAATTAGGCCAATCAGTTTAAATTATACCCTGAAAATCACCAAATTCCAATTAGGTTTGAATTGAATATATTGACAATCTTAAAAGCCAACGACACAATCCGATGCTTTGGGGTATAAGACCAGGGAAAATCGAAGAGTTGGGAGGAGAACTGCCACCAGACCAATAGCTGTAGACTGCTAGTCAGAACTCTCTGAGAGGTACCTGTCTAGTGAAGAAGTTTGCACAGAGAAAAATCTCAACACTGACCTGGAGAGCCAATCTACCGACAAAGGTAAAGAGAAGATTCGACCGCTGGCTGGTTTTAAAATTTGAATTTTCTATGAATCTTAATTGGGAATTTTATCAGACTCATGTATTGGAAGGGAAGGTGAAAGATAGGTTAGAGGATTGAATTGTAAAGAGTTGTTAGTTAATTATTCTCTGTTATACTTTAAGAAATGAAGTTAATTTTTACTTTAAATAGTTTTGGCCATTCGAATTTTACAGATTACTGCGTGGGATAAAACTTTTCTGTGTTGCTAGTTTTAAATTAAGCAGGAGGGTTTACCCCATGTCGTAACACTGTCATGGACAGTGAACCTTCAGGAGAGGACATCTCTAACTTCAGTTTGCTTACTTTTCCAGAGAAAAGTACAATACTTTAAACACTTTGTTACTTGATTGTACTTTCCAGAGGAAGGTTTACTGTTACTCAAAGTGCATTTCCCAGGTGTTGCTGTTTCCTTGCAGGCCTTCCAGATCAAAATGCAATTAGATACGTCTACTATTTGTCTTTTATCACCGTTTGAAAGGAGTCCAAATAACAGGATGTTACACTGGTATAATCCATTTTGAATTATGAAAATGAAAATTTCGTTTGTGTGGCCAGTCAAGGGGAACAACTGGACCCAAAGAACCCCTGGAGCAAAACATTTTGGCAATGTGAGCTGCTTTACCTACCCTTTCTCTGCAAACTTCCAGCTGGGGTATTAGATAAATGTCAACTGTGGCCAATGTAGGAGTTAACACAGAGCTTTGCGGAGCAGTCCAGCTTGGGTACAAATAAATCTGAGGCACTATAGCTACTGCTGCTAAGCTCTAATATTCGCTGTTCCAATCTGTAGTCAGCTTTTCTGGGGTTAGCCACTAATGGTGCTGTTTTATGGAAGTGGGCTATCCCATCTCATGAGGAGAAAGTGAGGTCTGCAGATGCTGGAGATCAGAGCTGAAAATGTGTTGCTGGAAAAGCGCAGCAGGTCAGGCAGCATCCAGGGAACAGGAGAATCGACGTTTCGGGCATAAGCCCTTCTTCAGGAATCACTGTATCCCATCTCATGTCAAGTTAGGTTGGAGAGTTTTCTTTTTGTTTTTGCAAGTGCCTTTAAATGCAATGACAACCTTATTATTCTGCTCAGTTCTCTGCAATTTGATGAACGAATAAAGAGTAATAGAACATATACCATAGAACATTACAACACAGTACAGCCCCTTTGGCCCTTGATATTGTGCCAACCTGTGGAACCAATCTGAAGCCTATCTATCCTACACTACTCCATTTTCATCCATATGTTTATCCAATGATCATTTAAATGCCCTTAAATTTGGCGAATCTACGTCTGTTGCAGGCAGAGTGTTCCACACCCCTACTACTCTTTGAGTAAAGAAACCACCTCTGACATCTGTCCTATATCTATCACCCCTCAATTTAAAGCTATTTCTCCTCGTGCTAGCCATCACAATCTGAGGAAAAGGGCTCTCACTGTCTACCCTATCGAACCTCAAAATATCTTATATGTATCAATCAAGTCCCCTCTCAACCTTCTTCTCTCTAATGAAAGCAGCCTCAAGTCTCTAAGCTTTTCCTCATAAGGCCTTCCCTCCATACCAGGCAACATCTTACTAAATCACCTCTGAACCCTTTCCAACCTTCTACATCCTTCCTGTAAGGTGGTAACCAGAACTAGGAGGAAAACTTCTTCAAGGCAGGCATCCTTGCAAGAGGATTCGCAGTAGGGTTAAAATCAACGAGATAAAAACAATGACTGCAGATGCTGGAAACCAGATTCTGGATTAGTGGTGCTGGAAGAGCACCAGGATGAACATTTCCCATCAACCACCACACTCTGTTTTCTTTCAGCTGGCCAATTTCTGATCCAAACCAATAAATCACCCCCCCCCAAACAAACCCTTGCCTCAGTATTTTGTGCAATAGTCTACCATGGGGAACCTTATCAAATGCCTTACTGAAATCCATATACACCACATCAACCACTTTACCCTCATCCACCTGTTTGATCATCTTCTCAAAGAACTCAATAAGGTTTATGAGGCAAATCTACCCTTCACAAAACCATGTTGACTATCCCTAATCAACTTATTCCTTTCTAGATTCTTATAAATCCAATCTCTTATCACCTTTTTCAACATTTTACCCACAACCGAAGTAAGGCTCACTGGTCTATAAATACCTGGTCTGTCCCTATGCCCCTTCTTGAACAAGGGGATAACATTTGCTATCCTCCAGTCTTCTGGCACTATTCCTGTAGACAATGATGACATAAGGATCAAAGTCAAAGTCACTGCAATCTCCTCCCTGGCTTCCCAGAGAATCCTTGGATAAATCCCATCTTGCCCAGGCGAATTATTGATTTTTACACTTTTCAAATTGCTAACACCTCCTCCTTATGAACCTCAATCCCATCTAGTCTAGTAGCCTGTACCTCAGTATTCTCCTTGACAATATTGTTTTTTTCAGTTTTTTTCACATAATTTGCAAAAATTTGCAATTATTAGGTATTTGTTAGCCAAATTGTACTAAAACAAGGGGTATCTGACATAACTCCTTGCATATCATTCATACCACTACCCCCATCCTCTAGATTGGTGGCAATTGGGCAAACTATTACATATTTATTCCCTTCTCGGTTATGGTATTACTTTCTCATGCTGATGGAGCCTCTGATTTTTTTCCTTCTGAAGTAGGGTCTCATTCAACAGATTCACTTCCTAAAGATTCTTCATTATTCTATGCAGGATACTGAACTTGGCCTCTGAAGGTTCACCTGATGTTGGTAGGAGTAACAAAATGTTGACTCCTGACTGAATCATTTGGTTCATAGCATGCTTGTCTGACTTTGTTTGGGATGTGATCAAACATCCAGAGACTACTTTGTATGCTAACGAGAGTTGATCTCAGAACATGACTACATAGTCGAACATGGAGATTTCCGCCCTCCATCTTAAAATCACTGTTTGATCACTTTCAGAGGCCTGGACACTTGGTGCCCATAATTAAAATACAGCATACTCAGCAAATATATAGTGAGTCCCTGGTGGCATAAAAAAAGAAGATCTAGTTCCTTTTTCCGAGTTGTGGAGGTACATGGAGCCATGTGCCATAATCATTGTTCTTAAGCTCTGGTGGCATAATTCTTCTTTCTCTTATGCTTGCAGGTGAAAAACTGGAGACCTTCTGTTAGTCACACACAGATTACGCTTGACTTCCAAAAATATTTTACTTGTGAAATTGAGCCCTGATCCAATCCAATCTCAATGCCCAGACCATATGGAGTGAAGAACTGGGTGAATTGCCTTCCCACTGTTTTGACAAATATATCTCGTAAAGTAACAGCCACTGGATGTAGCTAGCCATGTCCATGATTTTAAGGGATCCTACACAGTCCGCTAACAAGTTGCCGAATGGCTCCCAGGAAAACTGGCATGGGAAACTTATGTTCAGGTCTTGTTGTAGGTTGGATTTTTCTTCCTTTATTGCCTCCTTGGGATCTTCTAGACTTCTGAAAATGTTTTCAGATCACCTCACCAGATGGTCTTCTGCTTGTGATGACATCTCTGTCTCCACTGGCTGAGCTTGTCTGGCCACAGACGGTGTGACTGCAGAGCCAGGGAAAATGCCAGACACTTGCTGCTGTAGCTGTTCACTCTCCCCAACTTCAATGAACTTCTCAGAGACCACTGGGCTTTCTATTTCCTTTGATCATACCAGGCCATTGTTGGGAAGAATGTTGATCTTGTCCGTAGGCAAACTAAGATCCCATGATCACTAGCCCCAACAGACATCACACTCCAGATGCATTCAGTAAAGGAGCATGGGCATGTAACAATCTTTCAACTCCTTCTACCTTTTTACTGCACTTCCTTCACTCACTGGTGAGAAGGGCACGCCTTTTCTCAGCAGTAGAGTTTGGCTGGCCCCAGCATTCCTCTGTATCACTTACAGGTTTGTTCTCCTCCCACTGGGAAATGTAACCACTCTTCCTTCATATACAAAATCCTGATAAATCTTTGTTTAACCTCATCAGTACTCACACAAGTACATTTGCAGAGATTCATAGATGCAGACAAAGCCATAGTCTGGTCTGCTGTACTGTCTGACTGACTCCCAATTTCAGCATGATATGGTACGTGCACTTATTAATTCCATTGGGGTTTCCTTTAGCCTCCAGCAGTTAACCCAGACACGCTCAGTTAAAACTGACTGACGTCTTAACCTCACCTTTCATCTCAGCATCATACTTTATGTCGTAAGGAGGACTCCCAGCATTTCCCTCTTTTGAATGGTTGCTCATGGATTTTCTTCTGTCTTATGTGCCTGTGTGCATTGATCAAAAACAAACTGCTTAATCCTTTCAAATTCCAATGACATCTAGTCAGGCTGTTTCCTAAGGGCACAGAATTTTTGATGATATGCTGCAGGCATTCAGTGCTATGCACTTCAGAGATCCTTTTTTACATGCCTGTGGTGCTTTCATCAGGCAACTGGGAATAACTCTTATATGCTTTCCTCACAAGATTCATGGACAGTAACAAGGACCATGGTTAGATTGGCCACTTTAATTACTTTGCAACCAAAAGAGAAAATGCTGGAAAATCTCAACAGGTCTGGCAGCATCTGTAAGGAGAGAAAAGAGCTGACGTTTCAAGTCTAACTGATCCTTTGTCAAAGCTTTGACAAAGAGTCAGTTAGACTCGAAATATCAGCTCTTTTCTCTCCTTACAGATGCTGCCATACCTGCTGAGACTCTTTTGTTTCAAATTCCAGCATCCGCAGTAATTTGCTTTTATCCAGTTAATTACTTTTCATCCTACTCAAAAGAGATAATTAAAGTTTCTACCTCTGCCTCCACTTCAAAATTAAATATTAAAACCAAGATACCTTCACCCTCAAGTCTAAGCCAGTAGCATGGGACATTATAGGATTCAAACTCCTTTTTGTGATGCTTATCGTCAAATTCTCTCTCTGCTCTCCCTGCTTTTTCCACTCTTTCCCATCTTTGCTTCTCTTTCATGTTCCTTCCATCTTTCATAATTCTAATTTTCATTGCTCCAATTTTAACCTCTCCACCACCATCTTGCACGTTTCTTTGTCATCAGCTTCCACATGTAAGTCATGGACAAACCATTTTAAAGTTTGAATTTTTTGGCTTTCAGGTAACATTCTAATCCTAAGTGCCTCATCAAATCTTTTAGCTATCTGAATAATTCAATCCCCAAAAGTAACTTCTCCCATTTCTGAGAGGAATGAAAAAATAGTATCAAATGCAAAAAAAAAATCTATATTGTCACGATTGAAACTCAACAAAACGTTTTGCAGATCTTTTTCTTTAAAATGGTTTCAAAGTAATAATTTATCCACCCTATTTCTTTCATTTCAATTGTGGGTTCAACTTCTGGCAGAAGACCACAATTTGTTATGACCAGATCCTCTTTGACCAATGGTATGCACATGTTTTATCTGTGATAAACAGTGTTTTAACTTAAGAGAACCATAATTATCTGAGAGTATACTGTAAATTTGAAATAATTAATTTCCTGTGACAGATTGCACATATGGAATAGTTCATTACTTGAAAACGGAGTAGAAATATGCAATAATTCATTTGATGTGAATGAATTGTTGCAGTGCAATAATTTATTATATGCGAATTGACTGCAGCTAGCAAATCATTTGGCAACACCAAATTGTATTTAAATAGTGGCTTTAATGTAGTAAAATGTCCCAAGATGTTTCACAAAAGGCTGGCGCGAAAAATGAGTGCTGACTTAACTACAAGTTATTAGTCAAAGCTCTTCTTTGGTAAGGTGGATTCTTAGGATGTTCATAAAGGAGGCGAGCAGAAAGGAAACCAAATTGAGTTTAGTGACCAAATTGCAAAATGTGGGGTGGAGGACTGAAATTACAGCCACTGGAGGAAGAATGCATTAGAGGCCGAGTTCAAGAAATATATTGTTCAAACCGAATAAGTTGTCGGGCTGTGGAAGATTATAATAACAAGATGGCGCAAAGCTTTATATTGAAGACAAGGAAGAATGAGGACCTCCACTCTATGATGACCTATATTAAGATTGATACAGGCTAGGCGTTCGATAGAGAACTGAGCAGAAGAAAATTGAAATAGTTGGGGGAAAACTGCATAGTCCCCAAATCCATGTGTGGGGATCACATGCTTAATTAACTCATATTCATGCTCAAAATAATGCAGGTAGCCTGCAAATTTTGTACTACATTCAAATTACAACCATAGTTGCATATGGTGCAACACAAAGTAGATTTTTGAATGTCTGCAAATCTCATCACAAGGTCCAAGTTTGAATATGGTTAGCTTGCATTACTTAAAGGCAGCCTGCATGTCTTAAAGTTGAGATGCATTTTGGCTTCAGTGGGGGTGGATGTAGGCAAAGAGGTGTTAAGGAGCATGAAGAACTATGAAAATGGTATTATGGGTCGGAAAATGTGCTCCAAGATTTGCCAATGCATTTTTCGATGTTGGTGCAAATGACAGAAGAGAAAGCAGAAGTCCTCCAAACACTTCGAGGCAGTGTAGCTTGTACTTCAAGCAGATTGGGAAAACAATGCTGCAAATCATTAACATGCCCATGATGAAGTCTGTGGTCATCAGCAGGGCTGAGGTCAGAGAGGATGTTGGTAATTTTCTGCTTAACTCATCTACTCACAACTTACTCATCCCTTTGATATGTAAGCTGCAAAGCATTTAACCATGCACTTATGTTCTTTCATTTTTCATTTTTTTAAAAATCCCAACCTTGTCCTTATGCATGCTAGTTAGAAGACTGCAGTTTTATAAAATGAACCACAAATGTTGTAAGGAAATCACTAGTTCTAATTTAAAGTTTAGTAAAGGAATGTTCAAATTTATACAGGCCATGTGAAAAATCGAGAAAAAAAGACAGTAAAGTTTTTTTTTGTGTTGTTTCAAAAGATATCCAAACAAAGAAAGGAAAACTGAACATTCTCCATGCAGAACAAGTTGATGGGTATAGCACAGGAAATTTACCCATTACTGTCATAGAAAATTTCTGTGGATTCTGTTCAAGGGTTATTCAGGATTCCTGAAGCATACAGGCATTGATTTCAAACTTAAGGAAACTATCTAAGCAATCCTATGTTAATGTTAAAAGAGGAAAGCTAGATAATTTTGATCAATGCATATGAGCATTTGGAATAAATATCATGCATGGCACTTTCAGAGAAATTATTCTCTCAGAAGAATTTAAAAATTCACTACCTTTGGTAATTATACTCCATCTGGAAAATCAGATTTTTTCAACTGCAAGACATGCAGCAGGATGTTATGAAGTTGAAGGCATGAACTGTACCTTTAAGAGAGAATTAATGCTGTTCTGAACTGTGAGCTTACAAGCACCTGCCATATGACTAACAGCCAGTCTCAGAGTGTACTAGAAAATTGAAAATACGTAACATTTGGCTGTGAAATAGATATCTGAGTTTGATGCTGTTTTGACAACAATTGGAATTTAACCAATCAGTTTAAATGATGCCCCAGGATACTAAAGCCCAATTGAGTTTGAATTTGTTGTTTTTGCCAACATTGAACCAATAAGACAATCCAATGTTGAGGGTATTAAAAAGGGGGCAATTTGAAAGTCAGACAGAGTAACTGCCATTGAGAGATCAACTGCCATTTGAAACATTCCCTATCAAATGTATTTTTTCATATGAAACATCTTCATAGTAAAAATAAAAAAAATGACCCAGGGAGGTCTTCAGCAGGAAGAAGAACAATATCGATAACAGCCATCAGGAATGAGGTTTCTGGGTCGGGGATGAGAGATAAATATCTCAAGATCACTTGCACAGTCAAGAAAGGATGGTGTTAAGGGTGGAAGTGCGAGTTGTAGGCCTAAGTGTTTCCATTGTCACAAAATTGGAGGTCTTCTTTTAGGATGCTGGAAATATATGGTAAGCTCATGTGATTTATTGGGGTTCATAAAGGAATGTATCACAGATCAAATTGTAGCTTTAATGTCAACAATGAAATTAAATTAAAATCTGCTCTGAACAAGGTAGTGATGGATCAGGTGGATAAGAGAAATGCAGGAATTTTGTCTTGAAATGATATTGCTCAATCCATAGTTATACTGAGATAAAAGAGCTACTCCAGCTTTGTGGGAGAAGGACATAATTATTCCACTAGAGAATTCTTTGAAAACTGAAGTTTTATTATGTGTGATAAATTGTGAATGCATGCACGTATTTTTGTGAGAAATGCACTTAGAATGTGACTTGATGTCAAGAACAGTGATAGTAGGAGTTGTTCAGAAATGACCTGTGGACAGAATTTACATAATCCAAGGTGATGATTTGGCTGGGTTAAATGTTATAGCTTTGGTGAAATCACATCTAACATGGAGCTTTCATTCCAAATAGCAAATGGGTGCCTTTCCGACATCTCCCAATCCTTGATCACTAAATGCAGCTAGAATGTAACTGATGCATTTTCTCCAGATGACAACAGTTTATATCCTGCTGTTTTAAGGATGATAAAGCAACCCAGGAGCAGAGACCCTCCATTATCACTGGTTGATTCAGGGTATTATAGACATTGCTTTCAAAGTGCCCCGTATTCAAACTATGGAGCTGGTCAATCAAATAGGTTTCCATTCCATCAATGCCCAGCTCAGCTGTGATAATTGACACCAGCTTTTGGTGGTGCGTACAGATATTCTGTGAACTGCTATGCGGTATACATTCCGAAGGACTTCTGAAACCCTCAGACGGATGTAGAACAAAGATATGACATTGCCTATTCTTCAACCCGAGGAGGACCATAGCCTTCTTAAATGAGATTTTGATGCATGGACTGTTCCAATGAGGCCTTGCAATATAGCCCAGAAAGGATGGCTGCCCCATTATTGTGGCAAGCTGTGCCCTTCACAACAGGAGCTGACAAAGGACAGACATCTAGATGCAGAGGAATGGGGAATTAAGAGAAATTCTGAGAATGAGGATCTGGATGGGACATCCAAAAGAGGATGTCAGAGTTAAGCACTATCAAGATGAGAGGCCTGACTGAACCTCATAAAAATCCACTTCCAGGGTGCTAAACTAGGTTTGGGACTTCATTTCATTGCCTAAGTGTGTGGTGGTTATATTCAGTCCAAAAAACACTTGAACATGATTGTTTCCACATGCCTTGAACTTTGCTGTTGCTGAATAAATATTTTCTTACCCATTTGATAGCTTGTGTGGTATCTTCACGTGCTTCCATGTTCGATATCTGCACATTACTGGTCCTACTGCCATTTGTAAGTTTGAAACAGGACAGTGACTTTTGAATGGCACTGATGTTAGGTGGTTGAGAGGCTTCAGTCAGTAAATTATATCTGAGTGTTGAGCAGTGAAGTCTGTCATGATAGGCAGCAGATTGTAAACAATCCTAAAGCAGCTCTTTTCCACCCATCCATCCACCAGCTTATTCAGGTCTGTCTCTGTAAAGTAAGAGGCTAGCTTGCCTTCCTGTGCCATGTCCTCAGTGATGACAGTCAAACAGCACACTGTGAAGAGCATTTTGTCGCTCATCATACCTGAAGTACTGCAGAGCTGGGGTTTGAATGTGGTGTCAGCAACAAGAAAGTCCCAGCTGCAGTGAGCATTTCCAAATCTCCTGCCACAGGGTTCCATGAGACAGGTGCCAAAGAGAACCAGTTGCGTAAATAATCAGCTATTTATTGCGTAAATAATTACATGAGAAAAGTCTACATGGGCCAGGGCAGACTTTCTGTCATGAATCTCACTCAAACAAATACCACTTTGTCAAAATGTTGGAAAGTTCAGTATAAGCTGTGTTAAAAGTGAACAGAAACAGTGCCCAGACCACTTTCAGACAAAAGTGTCACCCATCACTGCAAAACTATTGGCCCGAAGGAGCTGCATTTTGTAGCCTTCGAGTTGGAGGTGGCAAAAGCTTGAAAATAGTTTTTCGACAAAGAGTTGGCTAAGATAGGGATGGAGGCAAATGATTTTGGTGGCCGAAAGTGGAATAATTTGCCAGATTATTTATGAGACACACAGGGTAGAAGACATGTAGAAAAACAGATAAAATATGCAGACAGAAAGAGATATAATTTGTGAAGCAGGTTATTTTCAGGTTACTTCCTACTATTTCATGTGTTCATCACAAAAATCAGTTTCCATAGGCAATGAAACTTGATATTATGCATTAAGTCTCTGAAACAGCTTTGCTGCAGGGTAACAGATGAACAGTTTTTTTCTCTGGGCTACGCACTGAGAATAATCTTTGGGTGCTCCTCTTGGAACCAACAGAAAACATGATACTTGTGAACTATAAATCAGACGAAACACTATTAATCCATATTTATTGCAAAGTCAAATCACACAGGAGCTGGAATATATCAGCCAATTAAAGCAAACTATACGCTGGCTTATTTTGGTTTTTATTAAAAAATAATGCTCATTCAAGGAACTTTTAAATTGAGCTACTGCATTGATGGAATTATTCAGGAATCTGCAGTATGCTAGCATTGTGTGAAATGAACTAATGAGTTAGAAAAATTCTGGCAGTTTCTGTTTAAGAATTGTTCATCAAAATAAATTTCAAGGATATTGAGGCAACATGTATGATATGAGATTGAAGCAATTTTTTTCAGGTCTACCCTATATATATAAAAATAAAGGTTCAATATTTTCTCAAATGAACTGTAAACTCCAATCCAAGAATACAGAAAATCTTAATTTTTATATAGTAGAATGTAAGTTTAGTCAGTTGCCAGTTTGATAATTTATACTAATTACTTCTGGCAAATACATTTTGAATCTTTGAACCACTTGTCATATGATGTGAAAAGCTTGGTCCAAAGTATTTTTTTTTCAGCATTTATATACGAGCCCATTCGTTTCTTTTATACAGTGTATTTGATTTACAAATTGTGTAGTTTGAAACAGAAATGGAAATATTTCATCACTGGTAGCAAACTTCTGATGAATTTTAACGTTGTTATGGCTCTGGATGAAGAAGTATGATATTCATTGACACATACAAAGTTGACCATTTCCAGAAATTTTACAGTTACCCTAATTTATAAAATACTGCATACCAAGTGCAGAATCTCTCATGGAGTAAACTGGATTGTTCTGCTTTTCTCTAGATAGTAAGAATTGGAGACAGATAGAAGAGAAGATATGCAGGATGAAAAGATTGTAAGTCACAAATAGAGGTAATATATGGCAAGATTTAAGTAAACCCTGGTAGCAAATTATACTTTTGAAAACTGAGTAAATGAAGACGGGCTATTAACAAAATGAACAGTAGGGACAATTATGTGAATCAGGAAGCTGCAGACTGACACAACACCATGTGCTTTAAAAGTAGTTCTGTCTTAGGAGCTAAGTGGTCTCCTTCTGTGTCATAAATTACTCTGAGTACATATCTCAAGATGTTCACTGACAGAATGTTGTACTCAAAGGCAAGGCTGCTCAGGAAGCTAGTAATGGATGGTCTTGCATTTTATTTTGTCATTGCCTGTTAGTCTCATTCTTACCCATTTCTCTCCATATTCTTTCCTCTTGAAACAGCCTTCTTTTGGCTTTCTTCCTGCAACTGTCAAGCATTCTGTTTTAGTTTTTATTAAGTGTTATGAAGCTATTTGATTCCCCAGACATTTATTTTGCTTTCCCACTCAGGTTCATTGTTACCATTTAAAGTTCTATTCTCAGTCACATTATAGTTACCAATCAATTTTTTGTTTCTTGGTTGTCTTGTGATCTGCTATTTTTGTTTAATTCCTCAACAACAACCTTAATTGTAACAAACTTTAGGGAATTTACTGTTCTGCACACTTGTTGAAACATATGGAGCAGAAGTTCTTAGTTTAATTTCAGATTATGTTCAAAGTTCCAGGATAATATTGCAATTGGCATCAGTATCATTGTGATAAGAAAATATAATTAACTACTTCTAAAGTTGCTGCCACCATTGTTCTTCCCTTGTCTGAGGCTAGGAGCCTATTTTATTTACAGTAACAATCTCTAGTGATTCTTAACAAGCTGTACTTAATTCCGTGATTATATTATTGCCAAAACTGTGAGATGACATATAGATACATTTGTATAGATTTATATATAAGTTTCCAATTGACTCATGATGTGTGTGCCGCTAATTAGGCCAAAATTTTATTGCCCAATTCTTGGCTGGAAAGGTGTTGGTGAGATGCCTTCTTGAACCACTACAACCCAACTGGTGTAAGTACAACTGCAATGCCGTTACAAGGGGAGTTCTAGGATCTTGACCTAGCAACAATGAAGAAATGACAGTGTATTTCCAAGTATGAACATTGAGTGACTTGGAGGGGATTTTACAGGTGGTGCACCCGCTGCCCTTGTCTGTATAGATGGTAGTAGACATGGACTTGAAAGGTTTTATCTTAGGAGCCTGGGTGCATCTTGTAGATGGTGCATACTGCTGCAACGTGCGTTGGTGGTGGTGGGACTGAATGTTTGTGGCTATGGTGATAATCAAGCAGGCTGCTTTGTAATGGATGGTGTCAAGTTTCTTGTATTCTTGGAGCTGTCATTCAGGCAAATGGGGCATATTCCATCACAAGCCTGACTTGTGTCTTGTTAGTAATGAACAAGGTTGAGGAATCAGGAATTGAGTTATACACTGCAGGATTCCAATGTGTGATCTGTTCTGGTGGTCACTGTCATAAATGGTGAGACCAAGTCAGTTTCTGATCAATGGTAACCCCGGAGGATGTTGATTAATGAAGATTCAGTGGGGTCGCTTCCATTGCATGTCAAGGATTGATGGTTAGATTCTTTCTTATTAGGAACAGTCAATGCCTGGCATTTGTGTGATGCAAATGTCACTTGTCAACCCAAAATTCTGTATTAATTTGATCTTGTTGCATTTGGGCATGGATTTCTTTCCCATCTGAGGAATTGTGAACTGTGTTGAATATTGTACAGTAATCAGTGAACACCCCCACTTCTGACCCTGTGATGGATGGTCATTGATAAAATAGCTGAAGATAGGTGGGTCAAGGAACTCCTGCAGAGATGTCCTGGAACTGAGATAAAAGATCTCCAACCATTACAATCATCTTCCTTTGTACCAGGTGTAATGCAATCCAGTGGAGAGTTCTCCCTCTGATTCCCATTCCCTTCAATTGTTACCATACTCCATCAAATTAGCCTTGGCGTAAAGGACAATCACTATCACCTCAACTATAAGCCTTTAATCTATGAAACACCAGGATAATATAATTGGACTTGGTAAAGTTTAATACAGTCTCCAACAATAATGCTTTCAGAGCCATTAACTTATACAATAATTACCTCATGTTTTGGACATCAGATGGAGAGATGATCAGGACTTTCTGTAATGTCAAGCAGGCTTAATCATTCTGTCAGTTCTCACTGCCTATATGGGTACATGACCATTGGTCAGTTGTGACAGAGAGCAGACACAGGATTGTATGAAAGTAAGGATGTGAAAATCACAAAATATAAATGGCCATCCATAAGACCACAGGATCATTAAACACAGGAACTGAATTAGGCCGTTCAGCCTATCAAGTCTGCTCTGCTAACTGACATGGCTGATAGGTTTCTCAGCTACATTCTCCTGCCTTCTACTTGTAACCCTCGATCCCCTTACTAATCAAGAACTTATCTATCTATGTCTTAAATAACTTCAATGACTTTGTCTCTTTATGCTTCAGTGCAATGAGTTCCACAGATTCACCATTGCTTGGCTGAAGAATTCCTCTTCATCTCAGTTCTAAAGGCTGGTCCTTTCACTCTAAGGCTGTGCATTTGGGTCACAGTCCCTCTTATTAGTGGAAACACCTTCTCCATGTCCACTGTATCCAAGTCTCTCAATATCCTGCAAGTTTCAATAGATCCCCCTCTTATCCTTCTAAACAGGCTCAGAGTTCTCAACTGTCATTCATATGACAAGCCCTTCATCCCAGGATCATTCTTGTAAGTCTCTTCTGGACCAACACGCATATCCTTCCTTAAATACGGGACCCAAAACTGCTCACAATATTCCAAATGTGGTCTGACCAGATCCTTATACAGCCTCAACAATACATTTCTGCTCCTGTATTCTAGCCTCCTTGAAAGAATGCTAAAATATATTTCTCTTCCTAACTGCCAACTGAACGAACATGTTAACTTTAAGCAAATTCTAAAACTCAGACTCCTCAGTGTCTTTGTGTTTCAGAATTCTGCAGCTTTTCTCCATTTAGAAAACAGTACAGGCCCCTAATCTTCTGACCAAAGTGCATAACTTCATACTTTGTCATATTACATTCCATCTGCCACTTTTTGCCCACTCTCTCTGCAGCTTCCCTGCTTCCTCAACGATAAATGCCCCTCCACCTATCTTTGTGTCAGCTGTAAACTGAGCAACAATGCCCTCAATTCATTTGTCCAAATCAATACCGTATAACTTGAATAGTTGCGGTCCTGTGGAACTCTAAGTCACTGGCTCCTATCCTGAAAAAGATCCCTTTATTCATATTCTCTGCCTTTTGCCAGTTTGCCAAACCTCTATCCATACCAATACCTTGCCCCTAACACTATCGGCTCTTATTTCATTGAGCAGCTCCCTGTATGTACCTTGTCAAAGGCCTTCTGGAAATCCAAATAGATCATATCCACTGTCTCTCCTTTGTCTAACTTGCTGGTTACCTCCTCAAAGAAATTTAATAGATTTCAGACATGATTTCCCCTTAACTAAGCAGTGCTGTCTCAGCCTTTTTCTCCCCATGAGCCTACAAATACTCCGCAATCTCATCTTTAATTACGGACTTTAAAATCTTACCAATGACCAAAGTCAGACAATCAATCTATAGTTTCCTGTCTTCTGCCTCCATCCCTTCTTCAAAAAGGATGTTACATTAGCCTTTCCCCGGCCTCTGGGACCCTATTTGACCCCCTGAGAGTACCTCATGTAAACTTGAGGGGACTTCTGCAATAAAATTCACAATCATAAAATCTTCTCACTTACTGTGATTGGTCTCATCAAATCATTGATAAAGCTGGCTAAATTTAGCCCAAGCACTGTTTTGGTTTTGCCTGCTCTTGTTAGCAGCAAGATGCTTTGCATATTCCCAGGTGAAGTCTTGGGTAGAATTTTATACAGTGCCCAGCCAATTATTCTTGGTCTTCAATGTACAGGAAGAGTAATGATTTCTTAAAGGATATTACTTTTCCAAGAGTTGTTTTAAAAATAGAAGCAAATTATTGTGTCTAGTATATTGTATCAGGTTACTGTAATTCATTGTTATAATAACAAGAATAAATTGTTTCAGATGCAGAAGCATTAAATGTATAGCATAAAAATCAGGCTAATTTAAGAGCCATCATTTTCAACCAAATAAGTATTATTTAATAGTTTATTGATTTACATTCACAGCTGAATAGATAGAATATAAATTCTTGCTTGTTTTTAAAAAACTATCTGACAAAGCTGTTAATGTTCTTTGTTGATTTACCATTATCAAGGTCAAAGAACAATTAGTTGCACAGTTCCTTCAACTACACAGCAGGTACAGCTCACAAAAATATGTTGCCAGTTCAACCACCTCAGGAGAAATCATCTTATTTTGTTTCTGGCTTGAACTAGTTTATATTTTCATGGGAGAGGAAGTGCAAGAGATTCAGACATTGCAAATATATAATTGTGTGAATTCAATAAATTCTTCAGCCACCATAAGAGCTAATAAGGGTAGCTCACGTTGCTCAAGTAGTGAGTAAAAATTGGCATACTCGACAACATTAATTTTTCTAACATAATCCTTACAGCATCTGGTGACACCAGAAAATTAGTCCATAATGGTGAAAAATTTTATTACAATGTTCATTTCCATAATCACAAATACTTAACATGATTTACCCTTAAACTTAAAATAATGTTGGCAGGTATTCAGAGTTCCTCATTCTTTTAATTTGGTAGATGAATTGATCCATTCGTTTCACTTGGGATAATGGCTTTAGTAAAATAATTGAAGAATTTGAGATGCTTTTTTAAAAACATTTTAGACAATGTAATTTTAGGGGCTATTTTATTTCCTCAATACAAAGTTTGTGAGAAGATTTGTAGCTCGGGTGCTCGTTGTTGTGGTTCTGTTCGCCGAGCTGGGAATTTGTGTTGCAGACGTTTCGTCCCCTGTCGAGGTGACATCCTCAGTGCTTGGGAGCCACCTGTGAAGCACTTCACAGGAGGCTCCCAAGTACTGAGGATGTCACTTAGACAGGGGACGAAACATCTGCAACACAAATTTCCTCAATACACTTCTTCAATGAGCTCTATTCTATTTTGTTAAGATGTGACTGCTGAATTTTTGTTTGCTCCTGTCCAGAAGGTGTTGTGAATATATAGTTTTGAATAATTTCAACCATCCTTTGGTATCTCAACCAAGGATTCATTCTTCAGATGTCATTTAGTAAATAGTATAATTCATGAATAATATTAGGTTATACAAAGGAAATTGGACAAATCAAATGTTATCCACATAAATGCATTTCTGACATGAGTCTGATCAGAAACAGGATTGGTTGCTGATTTTATCTCTTTGACTTAAAGGTCGTGAGATCAGTTGTTGCAATGAATTAGCATAGCGCAAATCAAAAATAAATCTGGTCGCTGTAGATCAAACATCACCACCTTTATAATGATAATTATATAACTTAAGAATGTTCATGGAAGCACTTATCAACGTTGCATTTCCACAGTGGTTCCCTTGACTGTCTGCTATAATTTTGACAGAAGCAGCACACCTTCCACTAACTGTGGAGCATTTGGAAAATAATGGTGGAAATTCAGCCTCTTTGTGAATGTTATATTTGTAAAACATGGAACATAATTAAAAGTTAAAGTCTAACATTACTGTTTAGAAAATTATCTGACCATTATAATTTATTCATGGTACGTCAATCAGTATTTTAGAAATTATAAAGTATAGGCTTGGAATACTCAAAAGAACCACAAGGAACTAAACATGTAATAACGAATAAAATGCTTTAATTGAACAATAATCCTTCAGTCAGTGATTTTTATAGCAGTGTTGAAAAATGCGGTGCTGGAAAAACACAGCAGGCCGGGCAGCATCCGAGGAGCAGGAGAATCGATGTTTCGGGCATAAGCCTTTCTTCAGGAATGAGGCCGGTGTACCAAGCGAGCTGAGATAAAGGGTAGGGGGGGAGCGAGGCGGAAGATGAGGCGCTCTTCCTCCAGGCATCGTGTGGTCAGGGTCTGGTGATGGAGGAGGCCAAGAACCTGCATGTCCTTGGTGGAGTGGGAGGGGGAGATAAAGTGTTCAGCCACGGGGCGGTTGTGTTGGTTGGTGTGGGTATCCCAGAGGTGTTTCCTGAAACGTTCCGCAAGTAGGTGGCCTGTCTCCCCAATGTAGAGGAGACCACATCGGGTGCAACGGATACAGTAAATGATGTGTGTGGAGGTGCAGGTGAATTTGTGATGGATATGGAAGGATCTATCGGGGCCTTGGAGGGAGGTGAGCGGGTAGGTGTGGGCGCAAGTTTTGCACTTCTTGCGGTTGCAGGGGAAGGTGCCGGGAGTGGAGGTTGGATTGGTGGGGGTGTGGACCTGACGAGGGTGTCGCGTAGGGAGTGGTCACTCCGGAACGCTGATAGGGGTGGGGAGGGAAATATATCCCTGGTGGTGGGGTCTGTTTGGAGTTAGTGAAAATGATGGAGGATGATACAATGTATCCGGAGGTTGGTGGGGTGGTAGGTGAGGACCAGTGGGGTTCTGACCTGGTGGCGATTGGAGGCGCGGGGTTCAAGGGCGGAGGTGTGGGAAGTGGAGGAGATGTGGTGGAGAGCAATGTCGACCACGCCGGAGGGGAAATTGCGGTCTTTGAAGAAGGAGGCCATTTGGGTTGTTCAGTAGTGGAATTGGTCCTCCTGTGAGCAGATGCGGCGGAGGCGAAGGAATTGGGAATATGGGATGACGTTTTTACAGGGGACCGGGTGGGAGGAGGTGTAATCTAGGTAGCTGTGGGAGTCGGTGGTTTGTAGTAAATGTCTGTGTTGAGTTGGTCGCCCGAGATTGAAATGGAGAGGTTTAGGAAGGGGAGGGAGGAGTCTGAGACGGTCCAGGTGAATTTGAGGTTATGGTGGAAGGTGTTAGTAAAACACCTTTATAGCAGTGTATGGAACAGAATAATATTTAGCATGGTTTATTATCTAAGCAAACATGTAATAAATGTATTTTTTTTAAAAATCCCTATTTGAGTGAATGGGGATCTGTAAACCAGAAATTGCTCAGGATTTTTTTTAAAACGTTGTTTCTCTCACAGCTATAATCTCTTTGCTAAGAGTCCAAAAAGTGTGAAATTTGCATTTTTTCACTGTTGTTGCAAAACGGTTGACAGTTAGTAATTTTAGAATTATTCTAAGTGCAGAAGTTCGTGAAATGGAAATAAATCCAAATAGGACAAAGATATGAACGTTTGTTCTCTCAGTGAGGACAGAATGCCAGTTTTGGAGAACAGAATATTTTATATTCAGGCACTCAAGTGTATTAGTGTCAAAATGAAACTCCAATCAGATGTACCATTTCCTCTATTGGTACACATAACCCCAGCAACAAGCTCAAATCCAACTTTAGAAAATATTTTCTACTGACTAAATATTTTACACTTTAATTCTTGCTGATTCAGATTGTTAATGTTATGCTGATATTTGGGACAAATGAGGGGATATTGTGTCCTATAGATCATGCTATACTGAATTGAGACGGCCAAAACCTATTTTACGTGGGCCATTGCAGCCAGCATGCCTTCATTGCTGTCAGTTTGGAATGGATTTGAACCCAGATCCCAGAGGTGAAAGACTAATGATTTACCAACTACATCATTCGCTCGAGCAATTAATCACTGGACTTCCATGTACTGTGATTTATCGTTGCTTGGAGAGTTAGTGGTTATTAAGGGTTCTCAGCATGCCTTTAGGAAACAAAAGTCCTCTTTCACTTATCCAGTTGAATTCTTTGATAAAGTGACTAGAATTATAGATAAAATAGTTGCTGCTGAGTCTGATTTGACTTCCAAAAGACATGTAATACAGAGCTGCATATGTGGCCGTGAAAAAAGATTGGATGGAACCTGATAAAGCTTGAGCAATGTGGGCTATAGCAAGTGGAAGAACCAGGTGACAAGTGTAGCAAGGCCCATCTCAAGATCAGAGTAACTTGCACCATCTTTTACACTCTTCAGAAGTGAAGAGGTTGGCTTTTTGATAGGCAACATAAGTTGAAGATGATGATTATTTGTTAAACATCTTGTTACCAGCCCAACCTGCCTCATGAAAATTGAGCCTTCCATGTTACTAAGCTTACCAAACAAGCTCGACATCAGGAAAATATGGCAAGACACTAGACTGAGCACCTGGTGGATTCAGCTCCCAGCATTCCCCAAATGATTTCCATGTTGGAAATCAGGGATCAACATCGCAGGCCATGCTCTGTGGGCACCAACCACAAGCACTCATGCCCATAGATATTGACATCCAACAAGTGCCAGCATCTAAGAACATTGATGGCACATCTTCAATTCACTCACCTGACACTTTTCATCTACAATGCTACGTCTGAGGCTGCACCAGCAGCTATCATTGTAATGTTTTAGCAATTATAGTGTTCTCTGGGACATGTGCCCAGCTCATGGACTGGACCAGGCTGTATCTCCATTTTCTGTCATAGCACTTATTCACTCTAAGCCTACCTCAATGCTCACAGCATCCATATGCTGCATTGCCTTTTTGTGCCTTGCTCTGTCAGCCAGAGATACCAGGCTAAATTGCTGCTGCCTTTCTGTGCTGCTTAGCATGGATGCAAAGCCAGGTAAATTGTCATAATTGGTAGTATGCCCCAGTCAAGACAAAAGGGATAGTCTTTACTCAGAGATTTCAAACACAGTAAGTGCAGCTTCTGATTGCAATCCAGGCCCTGCTCAGAATCAGGATTCCCTTCTCATAAGGAATAAGGAGCAGAATGATGGGCAGTGCACCATCTGTCTTGACTTTTTCTGCCCTATTGTGAATTGCTTTCCTCATGAAAGGAATTACTAGAGATGCAAGTGGGTAATGCAGCGATTACTATGAGTACAGATTGGGAGCTGTCCCAAGTGCGTGAACAGGCTGTGCATAGGGAATGCCAAGTTAGAGGTGGGTAAAAGTGAACCAGGAAAATGTTGCAGGAAATAGTTGGAATGATATAACATCAGCCTAGGTCAGAAGTGTGTATAACAGCAGAAACAGAGTGAGTATGAAGAATTGGTGAACAGATAATGATATTTACCCTGGCAGAGTGGAGAACAATATTGATCACCTTCTTATTCTGCTGGGCATTCTTCCAGATGCTGACACTGCTTCATCTTAGGTAACAATCTCTGCCCAGGTTGGTTTCTACTGCTGGTCTTTGGAAAAGAGAAAATTCTGTCTGTGCTCCAGATTCCTCTACGACACTGCCCATAAAGTTGGCACCAATTTCCCAATAGTAGAAAGTGATGACTGCAGGTGCTGGAGATTCAAGTTGAAGGGTGTGGTGCTGGAAAAGCACACCCAGTCAGGCAGCATCCAAAGAGTAGAAGAGTCAACGTTTCGGGCATAAGCCCTTAATCAGGAATGAGTGGGTGGCCCAAGGGGGGCTGGGAGGTAAATGGGAGGGAGGTGAAGTTGGGAGTAAGGTAGCTGGGAATGCAATAGATAGATGAAAGTGGGGGTAATGGTAGGGCAGATAGGACAGGTCAAGAAGGCGGTGCCGAGTTGGAAGGTTAGATCTGGGATAAGGTGGGGGTAGGGAAATTAGGAAACTGGTGAAATCCACATTGCTCCCGTGTGGTTGGAAGGTCCCAAGGTGGAAGATGAGGTGTTCTTCCTCCAGGTGTCGGGTGGCGAGAGTTTAGTTTTGGTGGATGAGGCTCAGGACTGGGACGTGCTTGGCGGAATGGGATGGGGACTTAAAGTATTCAGCCACAGGGCAGTGGGTTTGTTTAGTGCGTGTGTCCCAGAGATGTTCTCTGAAATTCCGCAAGTTGGCCTCCTGCCTATCCAATGTGTAGAAGACCACATCAAGCGCAATGAACACAGTAGATGATCGTGTGCAAGTACAGGTAAATCTCCATCAGGTGTGGAAGGATCCTTTGGAGACGTGGATGGAGGTGTGGGGGGGAGGTGTGAGTGCAAATTTTGCACTTCTTGCGGTGGCAGAGGAAGGTGTTGGGAGTAAAGGGTGGGTTGTGGGAGTCATGGGTCTAACAAAGGAGTTGAAAAGGGAATGGGTCCCTCTGAAACACAGATGAGGGTGTGGAGGGAAATATATCCCTGGTGGTGGGGTCTGTTTGTAAGTGGCATAAATGGTGGAGTATGATGCAATGTATCCCGAGGTTGGTAGGGTGGAAGATGAGGACCAGGAGGATTTTGTCCTTGTTGCACTTGGAGGGGTGGTGTTCAAGAGTGGAGGTGCAGGACGTGAATGAGATGCATTGGAGTGCATTGTTGACCGTGTGGGAGGGGAAATTGTGATCTTTGAAGAAGGAGGCTATCGGTGGGTTTGAAGTAGATGTCTGTGTTGAGTCGGTTGCTGGAAGTGGAGATGGAGAATTTCAAGAAGGAGGTGTCCAAGATAGTACAGGTGAACTTGAGGTCAGGGTGGCAGGTGTTTGTGAAGTTGATGTGGTAGCACCAATATAGTTATCAATGTAGCGGGGGGAATGGTGCGAGTGTAGCTGCGACCCATAGACTCTTCCACGTACCCGATAAAGAGGCAGGCATAGCTGGAGCCCATACGGGTGCCCATGGCTACCCCTTTGGTCTGGAGGAAGTGGGAGGATTCGAAAGAGAAATTGTTGAGGGTGAGGACAAGTTCTGCCAATCAAATGAGTGTGTCGGTGGATGGTCCTGGTTGGGTCGACAGGAGAGGAAGAACCAGGGCTTGGAGGCCTTTGTCACGGTGGATAGATGTGTACAGGGACTGAATGTCCGTGGTGAAGATGAGGCATTGGGGGCTAGGCAAGTGAAAGTTATGGAAGTGGTGGGCGTGGGTGGTGTTCTGTACATATTTGAGGAGATCCTGGACCAAGGGGAACAGGATGCTGTCAAGGTATACAGAGATAAGTTCAGTACTTATAACCATTCTCTCCGCAACTTCCTTGTTAGGTCCACACCCCCCCCCCACCCCCCCCCACCCCTCCTTCCCCTGCCACCGTAAGAAGTGGAAAACCTGCACCCTCACCTCCATCCAAGCCCCCAAAGGATCCTTCCACATCTGATAGAGATTAATCGGTACTTCCACACATGTCAACTGCTGTGTCTGTTGCTCTTGATGTGGTCTCTTCTATTTTGGGGGACAGGACGCCAAATTGTGGAATGTTTCAGAGAACATCTCTGGGACACACACACTAAACAAGCCCACCACCCTGTGACCAAACACTTTGACTCCCCCTCCCATTCATGCAGGTCCTGGGCCTCCTCCATCACCAAACTCTAGCCACTCAACACCTGGAGAAAGAATGCCTCATCTTCCACTTTGGGACCCTCCAACCACACAGGATCAATGTGGATTAAACCAACTTCCTTATTTCCCCTCCCCCCACCTTATCCCAGATCCAACTTTCCAACTTGGCGCCGCACTTTTGATCTGCCTTACTTGTCGATCCTCCTTTCCATCAATCTGCGCCATCCTCCTCACCAACCTATTACCTTCACCCCCACCTTCATCTTCCTATTGCATTCCCAGCTACTTTACCCCCAGCCTCCCTCCCTCCTCCCATTTATCTCTCAGCCTCTTGGGCCACCTGTTCATTTCTGATGAAGAGCATATGCTCAAAACGTTGACTCTCCTGCTCCTCAGGTGCTGCCTGACTGGCTTTGCTTTTCCAGCACCCACACTCTTTGATACCAAATTCCCACTGTCTGCCACATGCAAAGCAAACATCAGCAATTACACAGACTAACTCTGGTCTGACAGTGTTTGTTTCAGTTCACCATAGTCTTTCAAAGATAGTGCAGGTACTATTGATATTGGTCTTTCAGCGGATATCTACTAACTGGTGAATTATTCCAGGAAGAATGCATGGTAAGATGGATTGGATTCAAATTTGAGAGACATGATAGGTGCGTCGTAGTTTATTAATGAGGTGAATTTTGTATTATATGGCAAGAAAACTTGGTAAGACTTATGGTGACAAACATGACAAAAAACTCAATGCAACTTGGACTCAGCTTAAAAAAATGTAAGATTTAGCATAGATTATATTGCAATGTAAGGCATTGCATTTGACAGGTAGCAAATTGAAATTGTGAAGGAAAGAGATTGTCATTAATTGGAATTTGGACTTTCAATCACAAGTTGATTTCCACAAGGCATTGTGTTCATGAAATCAAACTGTGGATCTTTCATTTGTGAGTTAGTGGAGAGATTTAATGAAACATTTTTAAGAATATTGAGAACATGGTATAAAAAAATGAGGTTAGTACTTCTGACCAGCATGGTTAGTTATACTGGAAGGTTGATAGACTGTCATACTGTGATGTTAATAGATTTGAAACTGAGAGCTGGAAGACTGTAACTGAGAAGTGAGTAGACTGTCACAGTGTGATTGGTCAACAGTCATATTGTGTAGCCTGCCACTTTGTGGTTAATGGAGTTGCACTGTGTGCTTGGTAGACCATCACACTTTGGTCACTAGACTGTCATTGTGAGTTTTATAGACTGTCACTACAGCTAATGAGACTGGCAATGCCAGCAACCGAAACTGTTCATTCAGTTATCCTTTACAAATGAACTGAGTGGATTGTATGCTGAGACTGGATACTGTCTCCTTAACGATATTGGACTGATGATCATAAGCCACTGAGGAATTTTCCAAATCCTCATGCCTTGTGAAAGATCCAGGACTGAATTGATTTTGTTCCTGTGTTGATTGTTGACATGCTGAGATGTCACAATGGAGAAGGGAGTTGCTGGTAGCTCCCAGCTGCCTTTTGGGTAGTTGGTTGAGAATCCCTGGCCTAAGCAGCATCTGTCTCTCTCAGGCAACATTACCAAAAGTAGACACTTGTTTTATTTACACTTCTGCATCCAAGTTGTCAGCAGCGTTTGCCCAATATAGGAACTACAGCGACACTTCAGAACAAATTTATTGATTGTGCTTGGAGTAAATTGCTTGCATAAATATTATTACATTAGAGTTATTTTTAATAGTTATTTTCACAACCACAATTATTACCATTGTGGTCTTAGTTTAAGATGTTGAGCAGTAAGTGCTGTCACAACAATAATATGCACCTAAATTGATCGTTGGTGTAAAATAAATATTCCAAGCTGCTTCACAGTGGCATTATCATAGAGTCAGAGAGTTGTACAGCATGGAAACAGACCCTTCGGTCCAACTCATCCATGCCAAACAGATATCTGAAATTAATATGAGTCCCATTTGACAGCACTGGGCCCATATCCTTCTAAAACCTTCCTATTCATATACCCATCCAGATGCCTATTCAAATGTTGTAATTGTACCAGCCTCCACCACTTTCACTGGCACCTCTTTCCATACAGGCACGACCTTTGGTGTGAAAAGGTTGCACCTTAGGTCCTTTGGCTAAAGCTGGGCACTGAGCTGAGGAAGCATGGATTAGAATGGGATCCCAGAAGTACAGTTACAAAGATAGAATGAGGGATGAGAAATCTTGAGTGATTTTATTGAGATGAATGCAAGTGATTTTTTTTGTGTTGAAGAATGTATAAGATCAGAAACACAGCTTGAGGTTGACTCAGATCGAAAGAGGTTGCAAATATTCATCTCCACTGGAAGAAATGGCCAGGGAGTATGTTGGAAATAACTACAAGGGTATATAATATGTGTTTGAAAATGATGGCTTCAATTTAAGGTTAAATCTTAAATATCTGTTAAATGTTGAACAAAATCTAACAACACAAGATAATGCAGAGGGTGACAGAATTCATTAAGAGTGCCCTCAAGTACCTTACAAAGCTCACAGGTTTTAGGATAGAGGGGACATAGAAAGAGGGTCACCTTGAACACAAGAATTTGGAGCATGAATAGTCCAATCATTCAAATTCAAAGTCAAACAAATGTGTCGCTGAAAAATCACAGCAGGTCAGGCAGCATTCGAGATGCAGGAGACTAGACGTTTCGGGCATTTGCCCTTCATCAGACATGGGGGAGGGGGAGATCCAAGGGGACTTGAGACATAAGTAGGAGGGTGGGGCTGGGGGGAAAGTAGCTAGGATGGCGATAGGTTGAGGAAGATGGGGGTGATGGTGATTGGGTAGAGCGGATAGGTGGGAAGGAAGATGACCAGGTAGGAGAAGTTGAAGAGGGCAGTGCCGAGTTGGAGGGCTGATATAGGAGAATGAAAGCTTGTCCTGGTTGTCAGCAGTCCTCAGTCGAATCAAGGGAGGTAAAACATAAAATGAAAGAACTGCAGACAGTTCAGATTCAACCCTCCAACTCCACGCCAGCCTCTTGAACTATCCTAACTGTCCGCCTTCTTTGCCACCTATCTGCTCCATTCTCCCCTCTAACCTCTAGCTCAGTGGTCGAGTATTTGGTTGCAGATCAAGAGATCCCCAGTTCAAATCTGGGTGCCCCTTCACACAAACAGCTTCCCTACAATTGAGCACTTTTTCGAGGTGCTTCCATTTCCCATGGTGCACAGCCAGTAGGAAAGGCCAGGATGCCTTGCCATTGTTTCCAAATGACCACTGCAGTTATTGGGGGGTGGGGGGCGTGGCATGGTGGCTCAATGATTAGCACTGCTGCCTTACAGTGTCAGGAACCCGAGTTTGATTCCAGCCTCGGGCTACTGTGTGTGGAGTTGGCACATTCTCCCCGTGTCTGCATAGGTTTCCTCCAGGTGCTCCAGTTTCCTCCCACAATCCAAAGATGTGCAAGTTAGGTGAATTGGCCATGCAAAGTTGCCCATAGTGTTCAGGGAGGTGTAGGTTAGGTGCATTACTCAGGGGTAAATATAGAGCAATAGGGAAGGGGAATGAGTGAGGGTGGGTTACTCTTCAGAGGGTCGATGTGAACTTGTTGGGCCCAGGGCCTATTTCCACACTGTAGGGATTCTATGATTCTATCACTATCAACCCCCCAAACTGCATCACCTTCCCAGCTACCTTCCTCCACCCCCATTCTCCTATTTATCTCTCAGCACCACCCCCCCACTAACATTCGTGATAGAGGGCTTCTGCCCAAAACATTGACTCTCCTGCTCCTCAGATGCTGCCTGACCTGCTGTGCTTTTCCAGTGCCACACTTTTCGGCTAAGTGTCAATAAAAATGTATAAAACGTTTCACTCCCCAAGTCCTAACAAGATAGCTTGCCATTTCTTACCAAACCTGCCTCATTAACTAGCTGCAATATGTGCCATTCTTGCCAAATTCTAGTCCCATTCTACCACTATGTAGGATAACTTTCCACTGGTGCAATGGCATGGGCAGAACCTTCATTAAAATGTTGTTATGTACATAGATAAGCACTGTCAGTTTGAAGCTGCCCTGCTTGATTCCTGACATTTGCTCCAGACATGGAGGACAAGCTAACATTGGTGCTGTACTTTGTGGGCCGGAACTTGGAGATCCTGAGCTGGTGAAAAGGTGGGGTGTTTTATTCTGCCAGGACTGGCAGAAGATCTCCGACACCTGACTGTGCTAGCCAGTCCAAGGTTACCAACTAGGTCAGTACAGTCTCAACCATCCAGAGGCAAGCACAACACTGTAGGAAGAAGGTCAACATTCTTCTTCACTGCACCAGCATGCATGACACCATCTTCTCTCTGATACCTCCCATTTCACTGTGTCTCTACTGTGGTACCCACATCCCATGAAAATTCCTACGATTTTCACTACGACCTCCAACATCTTCACTCAATCACTATCACTCATCCCAACCTATGACATCATTTAACCGTGCATGCCCTCTATGCTGCCAGCTGACTCACTTGGGACACCTCCTCAACTGCAAGAACTGTGCCAACCCATTTTAATATCCCTGATTACCCCTCTTCCTTTCATTCCTAGAGGAAATCAGTCCACATTAGAATAGAACAAGGTTAGATCGCATGGAATACCTGGAGAACTGCCATTTGGATGCAGAACTGGCTCGAAGATAGAAGACAGAGGGTTGTAGTGGAGGGTTGTTTTTCAGACTGGAGGCCTGTGACCAGTGGTGTGCCGCAAGGATTGGTGCTGGGTCTACTGCTTTTCGTCATTTATATAAATGGATGTGAGCGTAGGAGTTATAGTTAAGTTTGCAAATGACACCAAAATTGGAGGTAGAAAGAACAAAGAAAATTTACAGCCCAGGAACAGGCCCTTCGGCCCTCCAAGCCTGAGCCAATGCAAATAAACTGTCGAAACCTGACGGTCAATTCCTAAGCATTTGTATCCCTCTGCTTCCCACCTACTCATGCATTTATCCAGATGCATCTTAAATGAATCTACTATGCCTGCCTCTACCACCTCTGCTGGCAGCGTGTTCCAAGTGCCCACCACTATCTGTGTGAAATACTTACCGCGTGTATCCCCCTTAAACTTTCCACTTCGCACCTTGAAAGCATGACCCCTCGTTATTGAATCCTTCACCCTGGGAAAAAGCTTGTCTCTATCTACTCTGTCTATACCTTTCCTGATTTTGTAAACCTCAGTCAGGTTCCCCCCTCAATCTCCTTTTCTCTAATGAAAATAAACCTAAACTACTCAACCTCTCTTCATAGCTAGCACCTTCCATACCAGGCAGCATCCTCGTAAACCTTCTCTTCACCCTCTCCAAAATGTCCACATCCTTTTGGTAATGTGGTGACTAGAACTGTACACAATATTTTAAATGCGGCCGAACCAATGTCTTGTACAATTTTAACATGACTTGCCAGCTCTTATACTCAATACCCTGTCCAATGCAGGCAAGCATTCAATATGCCTTCTTGACCACTCTATCCACCTGTGCAGTTACCTTCAGGGTACAATGGACCTGCACTCCCAGATCTCTCTGCCCATCAACTTTTCCCAAGGCTCTTCCATTCATTGTATAATTTGCTCTAGAAATAGTCTTGCCTAAATGCATCACCTCACATTTTACTAGCTTGAAAACCATCTGCCACTTTTCCGCCCAACTCTCCAGTCTATCTATATCTTCTTGTATTCTCTGACAGTCCCCTTATGCTTTCTGCGAACTCCACCAATCTTCGTGTCATCTGCAAACTTGCTGATCATACCAACAGTGCCCTCTTCCAGATCATTTATGTACATTCCAAACAACAGTGGCCCCAATACTGATCCCTGTGGAACACCACTGGTCACATTTCTCCATTTCGAGAAACTCCCTTCAACTACTACTCTCTGTCTCCTGTTGCTCAATCAGTTCTTTATCCACCCAGCTAGAACACCCTGCACACCATGTGTCTTCACTTTCTCAGTTAATCTACCATGGGGAACCTTATCAAACGTCTTACTAAAGTCCATGTATATGACATCAACAGCCCTTCCTTCATCGATCAACTTGGTCACTTGCTCGAAGAATTCTATTAAGTTGATGTAGTGGATAGCGAAGAAGGTTACCTCAGACTACAACAGGACCTTGATCAGATGGGCAGATGGAATTTAATTTAGTTAAATGTGAGGTGCTACATTTTGGAAAGGCAAATCAGAGTAGGACTTGTACACTTAATGGAAAGGTCCTAGGGAGTGCTGCTGAACAAAGAGAACTTGGAGTGCAGGTTCATAGCTCCTTGAAAGTGGAGTCACAGGTAAATGGGATAGTGAAGAAGACATTTGGTATGCTTTCCTTTATTGATCAGAGCATTGAGTATAGGAGATGAGAGGTCATGTTGTGGCTTTACAGGACATTGATCAGGCTGCTTTTGGAATATTGTGTGCAATTCTGGTCTCCGTCCTATAGGAAGGATGTTATGAAATTTAAAAGGGTTCAGAATATATTTACAAGGGTGTTGCCAGGGTTGGAGGATTTTAGCTATAGGGAGAGGCTGAATAGGCTGGGGTTGTTTTCCCTGCAGCGCCACCCCTGAGGCTGAGGGGTGACCTTATAGAGGTTTATAAAATCATGAGGGGCATGGATAGGGTAAACAGATAAGGTCTTTTCCTGGGTTGGGGGAGTCCAGAACTAAAGGGCATAAGTTTAGGGTGAGAGGGAAAAGATATAAAAGAGATCCACGGGACAACTTTTTCACGCAGAGGGTGGTGCTTGTGTGGAATAAGTTGCCAGAGTAAGTGATGAAGGCTGGTACAATTACAACATTTAAAGGCATCTGGATGGGAATATGAATAGGAAGGGTTTAGCAGGATATGGGTCAAGTAATGGAACTAAATTAGGTTGGGATATCTGGTCGGCATGGATAAGTCAGACCAAAGGGTCTGTTTCTGTGCTGTACATCTCTATGACTGTAAATACTCAAAAGATTTGTTGGACTGCCTGACATTCCATTTTCTCAGGCTTATGTGAAGAGGATTCACACTCTAATCTTCCTATCTTAACCATGTCCAAACCTTTGGAATGGCTTTGGAAATATCCCTATGTTGGAACCCTCTGACCAAAGGCTTTATGTCTTTCAAAAACAGTATTGCTGAAAAAGCTCATCAGATCTGACAGCATCTGTGAAGAGAAATCAAAGTTAATGTTTCAGTTCAGGTGACCCTTCCTTAGATCCGGACCCAAAACATTAACTCTGATTTCTCTTCACAGATGCTGCCAGACCTGCTGAGCTTTTCCAACAACTTCTATTTTTGTTGCTGATTTACAGCATCCGCAGTTCTTTCAGTTTTCGTTTTATTTCTCTTGACTTGACTGAAGACTGCTGACAACAGGACAAGCAGTCTGTCTTTGTGCCTGTGATGGATGGCAGGGCAATACAGTAATAGCTGGTATTTCTGGCCGAGGGGGCAATGTTCAACATGGCAAAGGCAGGATGCTATGAGCATCTATGAATGTTCAAAGCAAGTTATCAGTAAGAGACCAAGTAAAGAGCTTAGACGTGCAACCCAGTCCACTGCAGGAGTTGGATATTTAGCCCTGAGTTCACAGTGTTCTTGCAGTATTATTATAGTGATACAGTACCCTGAGATGTACACATGTACACAGAAGAATACTGTAAGTGAATCAGTGTTGTTCCATGAAGGTTCTTAGTGTTTGGCAAAGTTAAATGCCAATGTCCATGGATGTGGGGTGCATGAGGCTGGTTCCCATGGAGTGTACCCTGAGTTCTGGTGCCTGGTGTCCAACACGGAGGTCATTTAAGCAAGTGGCAAGCTGAAATTCCTGAACTGCTGTGCTCTTCCAGCACCACTAATCCAGAATGAAATTCCCAAGTGCCCACTCTGACTTCCATGTTGAGAATTCTTGGTGCCCAATTTGCTTGTTTCCAATGGCATGGGAGAATGCTGCATATAAAAGAACCAAGAAATGAGGTTTATAAGGCTTGCAACAAGCAACAATTCCATGTAATAGGCAGCTCACCACAACCTAATGAGAATCTCACCTTGGCACATGGCATGCATTTAAAGGAAAGAGGGTTCATTAGCTTGGATGACTGGGTTTTAATGCAGAACAGCGTGGGTTCATTTCTTGTACCAGCTGAGGTTACCCTGAAGGAATCTCTTTCTTAACCTTTCCCCTCATCTAAGGCATGATGATCCTCAGGTTAAACCACTGTCAGTTGTCTCTCTAATCAGAGAGCAGCACTATGGTCTAGTAAGACTATGGTAACTTTACCTTTATCTAAAAGATGCTGTATGATAGCTCTGATGTGCAAACTGTCCCATTTCTTGCAAAAGTGCACATCATTCAAGCCCCTATAAGATTCTGTCCATTATCTCAGCAACCACGCCATCAAATCCACAAAGGATCACATAGGATTCAATAAAATCAGCTCACTCCAATAGAAATAGATCCAAGATGATCAACCTTTCCCTATAACATAATATTTTTCTAGCACAGGAATTAGTGGAAAAATATTCTCTGAGCTACTTCTATTATATCCTTGACTTACTAACTGTTTGAATTGGTTTCCACTTGCATAGAGATTTTCTTCAGCAAAAGCTAAATATCATTGTTACATTTTAAAACTGGAGCAATTGGAAACAGATCTGATGATGTCAGTCATGTTAACAGTTGCACCATCATTATTACACAAAGGTCATACTATCATAGGTACTAGTGGTGCAGTTCTGGAATGTACAGAACCTTGCACAGAATCCTTGAACCTTGCTCAGCTGAATGTATGCTCAGGCTCAGGAAGGTCTCCATCAGAAGTATCATTTAAAGGATCATCAACTATTCATTGGCTTGCAGTTGGTTGATGCCATAAGGCTGTTGCCACAATTCTGCAAGTGTGATGTTTTCTAAAGCTGTTTCAAGTTGCAAAAGGTAGAACTGGGCAAGATGTTTAGTGTACAGAGGAAGGGGAGCAAGGCACTAAACTGAAATACAAAGCCTCCAAGTTTATAATCTTTGAATTATTACCTGAACTATGTCCAAATTGGCATAGGGTAATTAAAATTAAGCAGATGTAACCGAACTCCCTCCGCAGACCCAAACAACCCCTTTCCCCCCCTCTCCTGCCCCTCGCCACCAGACCTGACCCCATCCACTGGACTGCACCCAACCAGATTCTTATTCATAATTTTTACACCATATCCTTCCCCAGCTCGCACTCTTTCCAGCTGGAATTCTATTCACCTGGCACCCAGCTGATTTCACTCACACCAATTTTTCACCTTACCTTCCCAGCATCCTAGCATACCATTTACATTATCCACATACAATCTCATAACAGTTGTCAAAATGGCTGTTCAAACCTTTACATTTCAGAATCCCACAACTGACTGCTGTGATCAGATTTGCCTTCCACTGATTGTTCTTTCCTTCGAAGGAAAAGTCAGAATGGAAATATTGCTTCTCTCAGAAAAACAGAACTCTCTTTTTTTTGCAAAACAGAGTGTTTGGAATGGCAACCTGAAGAAGATTAGGAGAAAGTGAGGACTGCAGATGCTGGAGATCAGAGCTGAAAAATGTGTTGCTGGAAAAGCGCAGCAGGTCAGGCAGCATCCAAAGAGCAGGAGAATCGATGTTTCGGGCATAAGCCCTTCTTCAGGAACAGGATTCCTGAAGAAGGGCTTATGCCCGAAACGTTGATTCTCTTGCTCCTTGGATGCTGCCTGACATGCTGCGCTTTTCCAGCAACACATTTTTCAACCTGAAGAAGATTGCCATCTTCAGAAAATCCAGCCTATGGTTTCAGGTTGATAAGGACTGGCACCTGAATATGACTGGTGTGTCATATTCAAGATTAACAATGATTTTGAAGATCAGGTTATAGAATTGGTTTGGCTAGAATGAAGAATAATAGGGGAAAGATGTCATGAGTGGGGGTGGTCTCTTGGCCCCGTAATAGTCACCATAAAGTGGAACATAGTAAACAGCAAGAAGTACTTTGTCATAAAAACAAAGGAAGGTGATAATCATGGGTGACCTTATTCCACATGTAAACGGAAAACATCACAGTCATTGACTGGTTGAGAACTTCATAGAAAACCTTGAGATCATTTCTTTGAGCAGCATATTTTGGAACTGACCAGAATGCAGGCTCCATTAGAACTGGAGTTGTGTAATGAGATAGAATTAATTAATTACCTTAGAGTTAAGGCATCCTTGGGTAACATAGATCACAATATGACTGAATGTTTCATCCAGTTTGAAAGAGAGGAGATTGGATCTAAGAATAATATTTTAAATTTAAATAAGGGCAGCGATATAGGCATGAAAACTGAGTGAGATTAAGTAAACTGGCTACTACAAAGAAAAATTCCAAAGGGAGAGTTCACCATCCATGTTTAACTAAATAAGTTAAAGAAAATATTTAAACTTAAGGAAAAATCATAACTGAATGAAAATAAGTGGCAGGTCAGAATATAAAGAATACCAGAGGATGACTAAAAGGTTCATGAGAAGGAAGAAATTAGAATAAGAGGAATATAGTGCGGAATGTAAAAATAAACAGCAAGCATTTCTACAGGTATTTAAAAAAGGAACACAGTAAGTAAGTAAAGTAAAGTGAATGCTGGTCTTCTCAAGTGTGAGAATGGGGAGCTAACAGTCAATGATAATGGCAGCCGAATTGAACAAATGTTTGCTTCTGTCTTCACAATGTCAGATACGAAAGTTCCACTCATAGCTGTAAATCAGGAGATGGAAAGAGGAGAAGAACTTAACAAAATTACAATCATGAATGAAGCGGTACTTAGCAAACTGTTGGAATTTGGGTCCAACAGGTCTCTGGGTCCAGATGGACTTCATCTTAGGACCTTTAAAAATGTTGTTAATGAGGTCGTCGATGTATTGGTGTTAATTTTGCAAAGATCTCTCGATTCACTATTGCATCATTAGTGTGGAAAATAAAAGTTGCAGCATGGGTCAGAGCATTGGATGGTTGGCAGAAAAACATAAAGTATGGAACAAAAATAGAGATTGCTGGAAAAGCTCAGCGGTCTGGCAGCATCTGTGAGGAGAAATCAGCATTAACATTTCGGATTCAGTGATCCTTATTCAGAACTGATGGTAACTAGGAAAATGATGGTTTATCTGCAGAAGATAGAGTGGGGGGGGGGGGGGGGTGGAGTGGAGGGATAAGGAGTAAATGAGATGTGGGGATAGAGCCCAAAGAGAGAGATGAGGAGTTGGACAGACAAAGGAATGGATAACGATCTGGCTGGGAAGGTGAATAGCTGTCAATGGAGACTGTTAGTGGCTAATGATAGGTAGTGTGTAATGGCAGACTGTGATAACAAGGCCTGGTGTGTGAAGTTGGGGGCGAGGACATGGGAGAGTTCAGGCCTTAAAATTATTGAACTCGATATGAAGTCCAGAGGGTTGCATGGTACCCAAGCAGAAAATAAGGTGTGGTTCCTCCAACTTGCACTAAGATTCGCTGGAAAGCTGCAGCAAGCCAGACAGAGATATTGGCCAGGGAACAAAGTAGGAGGCAACTGGAAGCTCAGGGTCATGTTTGCTGGCCAAATGTAGATGTTCTGCATAATGGTCACACAGTCTATGCTTCATTTGCCCAATGTCGGGAGACCACATTGTGAGAAGTGAATGCAGTCGACTAGATTGTGCGAAGTTGCAACCTCTGAATCTAGTCTCCTGCATTCGCTGCTTACAAGATGGTCTCCTCTACATTTGGGAAACAAAGCATAGACTGGGTGACCACTTTGTAGAACATCTATGTTTTGCCCACATTAAGATCCTGAGCTTCCAGTTGCCTGACATTTTAAACAACGCTCTGTTCCCTGGCCAACATCTATCTCAGGCTTGCTGCAATGTTCCAGCAAAGCTCAGCACAAGCTAGAAGAACAACACCTCATTTTCCACTTCAGGACCCTGCAACCCTCTGGCCTTAATTTTGAGTTCAATAATTTTAGGGCCTGAGCTCTCCCATGCCCTAGCCTCCAAGCTACAGACTAGGCCTTGCTATCACACAGTCTGCCATTACACGCTACATCTCATTAGCCACTAACAGTCTTAATGAACAGCTATTCACCTTCCCTTATCCTCTTCTTTGTCTATCTAACTGTTCTTCACTTTCATTGGGCTCTATCTCCACTTCCCATTTACTCCTTATCCCCTCTCTCCATCCTATTTTCTGGATATAAACTGACATTTTCCTTGCTACCACCCGTTCTGATGAAGGGTTACTGGACCAAAACTTAACTTTGATCTCTCTTCACAGATGCTGCTTGACTTGCTCAGCTTTTCCAGCAATCTCTATTTTTGTTTCTAATTTACAGCATCTGTAAAGCATATTATAAAGCATGCAATATTGGTTTGTTATCTGATCAGCAGGATGTGATGAGTGGAGTCTCACAGGGGTCTACGCTGGGGTCAAAAGCCCAAAACGTTGACTGTCCAAGTACCAGAACCAATACAGATTATGCATGAATTCATTGGAAATTATGATTCAAATTAAAAGTTAAATTAACTTGAAATGTTGACATGATACAATTGGTCTTACACAAAATAGAAGCCTTTGCATTACTCCTTGAACATATGTGGCACCATATTACTGTACAGCTCCACAATACACTATTCTTTATTCATATATATGAACTCAGGAGTTCTATCTGACAACAGCTTTCACCTTCAAGTTTCCTGTGTACAATTATCATTAGTAGGTCACACTTCTATGAACCCTTTCTTACTCAGGTCATGGTTGTCCTGGTTATGTTGCTTTCCAGAGTCCCTTTCCAACTGACCTACCAATAACAACTTGGTTTACAACTTAACCACTTCAGGGAAAGCATCCAGCTTTTTAATGCCTTTGAGCTATTCACACAGCTATCCATGCTTCAGACCTTTTTTAGCCAATTTGCAGAGTATGTTCAAGAGGTCCTGCATAATGTTCTGCCAAGCAGAAATTAACAATTGACATCTTCCTGACAGTAATTTGTCTCTTTCTCACACAAGAATTCTCTGTATTCCTCTTTCTGCCTCAGTCTGCTTTCTCATTGTGCCTTTCTTGTTGTCTCTGGAGTTTCTGTGCACTGATCACCTTCACCTCAAGCTCCTCAGTCGATGGTTCGTCTTTGTGGTCTGCAGCTCTCCTTTATGTCTGCCAGACACATGGCTGCTTTCTTAAATTCTTTATGTGATTTAGTGTCATTTTTAAAAATCTGTTAAAGTTCCTGTGAAATACTGGGAATGTGTTTTTATGCTAACAGATTCTGAATGTTGCTGTTATTGCTATACAAGCATATGAAAGAGGAACAGGAGGAGGCATTCAGCCCCTCAAGCCCACTCCACCATTTAATATGATCATAGCTGAACTTAAAGTTACCACACTATCACCTACCCCGATAGCCTTTCAGCCCCTTACTTATCAAATATAAGACCATAAGACCATAAGACATAGGAGTGGAAGTAAGGCCATTCGGCCCATCGAGTCCACTCCGCCATTCAATCATGGCTGATGCGCATTTCAGCTCCACTTACCAGCGTTCTCCCCCTAGCCCTTAATTCCTCTAGACAACAAGAATCTATCAATCTCGGCCTTGAAGACATTTAGCGTCCCGGCTTCCACTGCACTCCGTGGCAATGAATTCCACAGGCCCACCACTCTCTGGCTGAAGAAATGTCTCCGCATTTCTGTTCTGAAATGACCCCCTCTAATTCTAAGGCTGTGTCCACGGGTCCTAGTCTCCTCATTTAACGGAAACAATTTCCTAGCATCCACCTTTTCCAAGCCATGTATTATTTTGTACGTCTCTCCCCTTAATCTTCTAAACTCCAACGAATACAATCCCAGTATCCTCAGCCGTTCCTCATATGTTAAAGTTACCACACTATCACCTACCCCGATAGCCTTTCAGCCCCTTACTTACCAAATATCTCTCCAACTCTGCCAAAAACGCAGCTTTCACCACTTTTACAGGAAGATTTCTATGTAACGCAAAAAGCTGTATCTCTGTTTTAAATGAGAGAGTCCTTATTTTTAAACAGGGATCTAGTTTAAGATTCTCTCATAAGAGGAAACATCCCTTCTACATCTACCCTGTCAAGATGGCTCAGGATCTTGTATACTTTCTATATCTTATGTATTTGCATATCTTACATGCCATGTTATGTCATTGTAATACAGTTTTAAACTGATAAAAAAGTGATTTGGATTTTACCTTGATGAAAAGATGGCAGTTTAACTCATGAGTTAACGGTTTGTTTGTTAGCAATATTTTTGCCTCTGAATCTGAAGCTTTAGGGTTTGAGACCCATTGTAGGAACTTAAGCTTAAAATCTAGATTAACACACCAGTGCAGCAGGCACCATTTTTAATGCAACCTTCCTTATTGGCACTTGCAATATATTTTCCTTTTATTCGCCATTGATGATTCCCTCCACCAACCACAGTCAACAATACCCTTGATAGTGTTATGCACTTCTACTTTCGTTCCTTTCTCTCCCTTACAGATAAAATTCCCTTTGTCATCTTCAGGCCACCATCCTTGGTATGTAGCAAATCAATTCTGCCATTTCCATCACCTCCAGTATGAAGCCACCACCAAATGCATCTTGGAGAAAGTGAGGACTGCAGATGCTGGAGATCATTCAAGAGTGTGGTGCTGGCAAAGCACAGCAGGTCAGGCAGCATCCAAGGAGCAGGAGAATCGATGTTTCAGGCCGGAGCCCTTCATCAGGAGTACACCTTGAACAGGACTTCCTTTTCAGAATTCCAAAGGAGCCAGTATTTTCTTACTCCACTCAATTCATCTCAAAATGCTTCACAACCAACAACCTTTTTAAAATGAACTTTCTGATTATAATGTGAATAAGTGCAGCAGCAAAATGTCACACAACAATGTCCCAGTATCATTAAGTCAGGGATTCAGTGCCTCTGGTTGTAATTTATTTTTGAATCAAACAAATCAAATTAACAAAGTCAAGAAAAGTTAGGTTAAAATGCATTAAAACTGCATGAAAAATTACCCAGCCAGAACTGAGTCAAATTTAAAAGGTTATAACGCTTTCAGAGGTTTTCACAAGATGGATGTAGATGAACCTGGTTTAAGATCATATGAAAAGTGTTCAGTCCTGTTTTGTCAACTTTACACACCATTAGTTATTTTTGATAATTAGCTGCTCTTCCCAGCAATTCATTTCAGTGAGGTAAGTAAAACCCACTCAGCATTTCACCTGGAGCTCTTCCTTACAATCCTAAACCTCATGGCCTGATATCAGAAAATGTGTTTCTCAATTTGCTTCTTTGAACCATAAAGTCAAAAATCTTCACAAGACATTTTCTGTGCAATTTTTCACATACTCAGAGCTTTGCAGGCAGCAAATAAATTTTGAAGTAGGATCACAGTTATACTCAGATACTTTGTGGAAAGACATCCTATAAAAAGCAAATAACTAATCTATTGAAGGAACTGTTGGAACAAATATTGGGCAGGAAACCTTTTGACTTGGAGGCAGGAGTGCTATTACAAAGCAAAACGTTTTTTGCCATTTCCAAAGGATTTATACACAGTCTTTGTCCCATTGTGGAACAAGCCTTTGTTTCTTTCCCTTCAGCCAATTAATAATTCATTTGTGTCTTAAATTGATACCTGAGAAGATTGGTTTATAAACATTTTGAACATCTAAGTATATGATGTATGCTTTCTCTTGCCAATATTATAGTTCATTTTCTGGGAAAAAGGTGCAATTCAGCCTCAAATAGATTATTATGTCCAATTCAGTCTTAGAAAATATGTGGAAGCTTTCGGGAAGAACTAGGGAAGAATAATGAGAATGGTACTTGAGATGGGAAACTTCAAATGTATGGGTAGATGGCAAAATTGTGGCTGTTCACTTTATGGTACTATTTGTCAACCTTCTTTCTGGAGGAGTCAAAATCATGACGGGGCGGGGGCAGAGCGGTGTGGGGAGGAATCAGCAGACACAGATTTAAGGTTTCTGATAGAGGACCAAAGGCAAGATGAAGAAAGAACTTTTTTATGCCATGACTGAGTTGGATCTGGAATGCACTACCTGAGCAGTGGTGGAATTAGATTCATTCATGGCTTTCAAAATGGAATTGGAGAGAAAAGCATTGCATATCATTTGGGAAAAAATGAGAATGAATAATCTATATTTATGTTGTAATCATTCTATGTTTTGGTGTGTTTGTGAAATAATCAGTACCAGCTAATAGTAATAGTCACCACCAGTCCACATTTCTACATTTAGTTGAAGGGCTTATTCAGTGGCACAGCATGAACCAGGAATTAGTCTTAACAAGAAGAATGTTTCCAGGTCATAGAGTCGTTGAGTTGTAGAGTTATACTGCATGGAAACAGACCCTTTGGTCCAACTTGTCCATGCTAACCAGATCTTGTGGTGGGAGAGCATTTTGGTGATAGTGACCACAACTGCCTCACATTCTACATAGCTATGGAGAAGGAGAGAATTAGGCAAAATGGGAGGATATTTAATTGGGGAAGAGGAAACTATGATGCGATTAGACATGAGTTAGGAGGCATGGATTGGGAGTAGTTGTTCCATGGTAAAGGCACTATAGACATGTGGAGACTGTTTAAGGAACAGTTGTTGCAAGTGATGAATAAATATGTCCCTCTGAGACAGGCAAGAAGGGGTAAGATAGGGGAACCTTGGATGACGAGAGCAGTGGAACTTCTCATCAAAAGGAAGAAGGTAGCTTACATAAGGTGGAGGAAGCTAGGGTCAAGCTTCGCTCTCGAGGATTACAGGCAGGCGAAGAAGAGCTCAAAAATGGTCTGAGGAGAGCCAGGAGGGGGCACGAGAAAGGCTTGGCAGAACGGATTAGGGAGAACACAAAGGCATTTTACACTAATGTGAGGAAGAAGAGAATGGTCAAAGAAAGAGTAGGGCCGATCAGGGGTAGCATAGGGAACTTGTGTGTGGCATCTGAGGAGGTAAGGGAAGCCGTAAATGAGGTTTTTGCTTCTGTCTTTACAAAAGAAACATACTTTGTAGTGAATGAAACCTTTGAAGAGCAGGTGTGCATGCTGGAATGGATAGAGATAGAGGAAGCTGATGTGCTGAAAATTTTGTCAAACATTAAGATTGACAAGTCGCCAGACCCAGACCAGATTTGTCCTCGGCTGCTTTGGGAAATGAGAAATGCAATTGCTTCGCCACTTGTGAAGATCTTTTCATCTTCGCTCTCCACTGGAGTCGTACCTGAGGACTGGAGACAGGCAAATGTAATTCCTCTCTTCAAGAAAGAAAATAGGGAAATCCCCAGCAATTACAGACCTGTAAGTCTCACGTCTGTCATCTGCAAGGTGTTAGAAAGGATTCTGAGGGATAGGATTTATGACAATCTGGAAGAGCATGGCTTGATTAAATGCAGTCAACATGGCTTTGTGAGGGGTAGGTCATGCCTCACAAACCTTATTGAGTTCTTTGAGGATGTGGCTAGAAAGGTTGATGAGGGTCGAGCTGTGGATGTGGTGTATATGGACTTCAGCAAGGCATTTGATAAGGTTCCCCAGGGTAGGCTCACTCAAAAGGTCAGGAGGAATGGGATACAGGGGAATTTAGCTGTCTGGATACAGAATTGGCTGGCCAACAGAAGACAGCGCGTGGTAGTAGAAGGAAAATATTCTGCCTGGAAGTCAGTGGTGAGTGGTGTTCCACAGGGCTCTGTCCTTGGGCCTCTACCATTTGTAATTTTTATTAATGACTTGGATGAGGGGATTGAAGGATGGGTCAGCAAGTTTGCAGATGACACAAAGGTTGGAGGTGTTGTTGACAGTATAGAAGACTGTTGTAGGCTGCAGCAGGACATTGACAGGATGCAGAGATGGGCTGAGAGGTGGCAGATGGAGTTCAACTTGGATAAATGCGAGGTGATGCATTTTGGAAAGTTGAATTTGAAAGCTGAATACAGGATTAAGGATAGGATTCTTGGCAGTGTGGAGGAACAGAGGGATTTTGGTGTGCAGGTACATAGATCCCTTAAAATGGCTACCCACGTGGACAGGGTTGTTAAGAAAGTAGATGGTGTTTTGGCTTTCATTAACAGGGAGATTGAGTTTAAGAGTCGTGAGATCTTGTTGCAGCTCTATAAAACTTTGGTTAGATCGCACTTGGAATCCTGCGTCCAGTTCTGGTCGCCCTATTATAGGAAAGATGTGGATGCTTTGGAGAGAGTTCAGAGGAGGTTTACCAGGATGCTGCCTGGACTGAAGGGCTTATCTTATGAAGAGAGGTTGACTGAGCTTGGACTTTTTTCATTGGATAAAAGGAGGAGGAGAGGGGACCTAATTGAGGTATACAAGATAATGAAAGGCATAGATACAGCCGATAGCCAGAGACTATTTCCCAGGGCAGAAATGGCTAACACGAAGGGTCATAGTTTTAAGCTGGTTGGAAGAAAGTATAGAGAAGATGTCAGAGGCGGGTTCTTTACATAGAGAGTTGTGAGAGCATGGAATGCGTTGCCAGCAGCAGTTGTGGAAGCAAGGTCAGTGGGGACATTTAAGAGACTGCTGGACATGCATATGGTCACAGAAATTTGAGGGTGCACACATGAGGATCAATGGTCGGCACAACATCGTGGGCTGAAGGGCCTATTCTGTGCTGTACTGTTCTATGTTCTATGTTCTATATCCTAAACTGATCTAGTCCTATTTGCCAACATTTGGCCCATATTCCTCTTAATCCTGACTATTCATGTTCCCAGGAGAAAGTGAGGACTGCAGATGCTGGAGATCGGAGCTGAAAATGTGTTGCTGGAAAAGCACAGCAGGTCAGGCAGCATCCAAGGAACAGAAGAATCAACGTTTCGGGCATAAGCCTCCAATCCTAGCAAAGTGCCCGTAAATCTTTTCTGAACCCTTTCAAGTTTCACAACATCTTTCCTATCACAGGGAGACCCGAATTGAATGCAGTATTCTAAAAGTGGCCTCACCAATATCCTGTACAGCTGCAAAATGACATCCTAACTTCTGTACTCAATGCTTTGACCATTTGAAGGCAATCATGTCAAAAACCTTTGCCTGTCTTAACAGCAAGTTATAAATTATTGTATAATTACAATTGGTACAAGTTACATTAGCTTGTTGGACATAATTAGGAGCCAGGGACGACATGTCTGATCCCATTTTGAGTGGAGACTGTCTCCTCACTTCTCCACCCGAGACTGTGTTGCACCATCAGATAAGGCAAAGTCTAATGTAATTTCCAACATTCACACTTTCAGAACCATTACTTGATATAGCATATATTTATATCTCTTTATAGACACTTCTGAGAGATTAGTAAAAGAACTTAGTCATTTAAAGCCATATCAAGAAATGCTCTGATTTTCATTCTAATTATTACTTTTGTTAGATTTATGAATATTGAAGCTAGCTAATAATACTGTAGTGAGGAGAGAATCAGGACAGAATCCATGACCCATCTTGGATTATTAAAACTTTATTAGATGCTGAATGCAGAATCATTATTGTAGAGCAAAACAGAGTTTTTAATGACTCAAATCTATGAGCTACATTTATTCACTAATCCGAAATTAACAGCTCTAATACAACAGGACCCATGTGGACTCACTGAACTGAATTTTTACATTTATTTAGAAGGATTCTTGTCACGAGTACAGTGTGTTTTCTCATTGTAACTGACGAAACATCTCAGTGACAACTTAAACTGCCCTTAAGGCATTACTCACATTCAGTTCCTGCCCCATCATGCCATGTGTGAGGTAAGAAAAAAAATGTTTAGTAAGTTTTTGTAAAATGGAGTAATCAGTTGAGAATGTATATGACAGGGGTCAAAAAGCTTAGGGAAGGTGTTATGTAAGGGCTTTAGAACTCCAGAGCGGCATTGTGATAATGTCAAAGAGTTTCCATCACAGAGCATACATAGACCACACTACACTGCACTCCCTGGAGAGAATGGGTGGCACGGTGGCACAGTGGTTAGCACTGCTGCCTCACAGCGCCTGAGACCCGGGTTCAATTCCCGCCTCAGGCGACTGACTGTGTGGAGTTTGCACGTTCTCCCCGTGTCTGCGTGGGTTTCCTCCGGGTGCTCCGGTTTCCTCCCACAGTCCAAAAGATGTGCAGGGTCAGGTGAATTGGCCATGCTAAATTGCCCGTAGTGTTAGGTAAGGGGTAAATGTAGGGGCATGGGTGGGTTTCGCTTCGGCGGGTCGGTGTGGACTTGTTGGGCCGAAGGGCCTGTTTCCACACTGTAATCTAATCTAATCTAAAAAATCTAATCTAATACCACCAGACTGTACCAGCCGAGCTTGGAAGACTTTCATGAGCACATGTTGAAGCTATACCAATATTTGTCTAATTTAACTGTAAGTCAGGACCTATGATGTATTTTGCATTCCCTATATAGATTTTTTAGATTAGATTTAGATTTTGTTTTTAGATTACATTACAGTGTGGAAACAGGCCCTTCGGCCCAACAAGTCCACACCGACCCGCCGAAGCGCAACCCACCCATACCCCTACATTTACCCCTTACCTAACACTACGGGCAATTTAGCATGGCCAATTCACCTGACCTGCACATCTTTGGATTGTGGGAGGAAACCGGAGCACCCGGAGGAAACCCACGCAGACACGGGGAGAATGTGCAAACTCCACACAGTCAGTCACCTGAGGCGGGAATTGAACCCGGGTCTCCGGCGCTGTGAGGCAACAGTGCTAACCACTGTGCCACCGTGTCGCCCATATAATAAAGTGTTACATTTAAGTCTGACCCTGAAGATGGTTTTTGAATTTGCCTTCTCCTCAACTAGTCTATCATGAACCATAACATCAAACCACATGATGAAAAATGCTCTGAGAAGGGCTCATTGGACCTGAAACGCTAACTCTGATTTCTCTCCACAGATGCTGCCAGACCTGCTGAGTTTTTCCAACAATTTCTGATTTTCCTTGTTTATCCTATTACTAGTTGAAGAATTATAATAGGAAGCTTACTCCTACAATACGTTCCTCAACAGATCTTGGTTAATTCAATTCCTAGCACCAAACCCAGTTTTTTTCAATTAAAAAGGCAGTATTTCCATCTGACCATTCTGGAACATTTGCTATGTTTGGGGCCTGAGATGGACATTGGACTGGGGTGGACAAAGTCAGAAGTCACACAACACCAGAGTATAGTCCAACAGGTTTATTTGAAATCACAAGCTTTCGGAGTGTTGCTTCTTCATCCTCCAACGAAGGAACAGTGCTCTGAAAGCTTGTGATTTCAAATAAATCTTTTAGACTGTAACTTTGTGTTGTGCAACTTCTGACTATGTTTAAGACCTGACATGGGACTTAGACACATAGATGTTTGACTCAGAAAGTGGTGAGTTACCCACTGAACCAGAGCTAACATGACAGTTGTGAATGACTGGAACAACCTCTCTTCGTCATTCCTCCACAATTTAACCTGGAACTCTTTCCTAAAAGCAAACTACGTCTACCTCCATCTCTTGAACTGTAACCAGTCAAGACATTTTTTCATCATCACCTTCTCAATGATGATTCAATGAAAGCTAATCTTGTCAGCAATGCTCAGATTCCATGAAAGGATAAAGGAAAATACCAGCTGGATTTTCTACAAGTACCAATTAACTTGTAATACTGCAATGCACAGAGTCCTTCTTTGACATGATCTCTCTCTCAAATAAAAGTGAAATGAACAGGAATCGTATTCCAATTTTAAAATTATACTGGATAATTGCCTGGCATTTCCTCCAACACTTCATCCTGCTCTGTGTTCTTGTCTTCTAGCTCCTCAATTCTAGATTTCTAGCTTCTCCCTGCTTTCTGTCCAGCACTGTTAATCACCTGTCCAGCCATTATGTTCTTGCTATTTTGCCAATTACAAACCTACATTTAAAAGTTTCTCAAAACTCTTCATTTTGAATGTGCCTTGGCTCTCCTTTCTTAATTCTTTCAATTCCTTTTTTCATGCTGATCAGCTATCTTGTACTCATTAAAGTGAACAGCATCTAAGTACTATGTAAATTCATATTGTGTTAGTCCTTTACCTGAGATCTAATTATGCTGACATCATTGTTGCCATTGTTCCCTTTACTCAGATGATGACTAGTCTGGATTGCAAGATTTTTTTGTTGTGGGGCTTCATGTGATTGAACTGGCCAATTCTCAATCAATATATCATTGGAAACATTGGGCAGGATATCCCATCGCATGAAGGGATTAAGAGAGCAGGACTTTCTTCCTTTTTTTCCCTTCTCTACTGTCAATCTAATGCAATGTTAAGATGTTTGAACTGATACACAGAAACATAGAAAATAGGAATAGGAGTCAGCAATTTGGTCAAACAAGTCCATTTCAGAATTCAACATGATTATGGCTGATCTATTTCAATGTCCTATGCCTATTCTCTCTCCACAAACTTGAAACATTTTGACTTCTGGAAATCTATTTCTTGCTGGAATACATTCCATGTCTTCATCTTCACAGCCTTCTATGCAAGAGAGTTCCAAGGTTCATCCAACTCTGAATAAAGAAATTTCTCCTCTTCTCAGTCTGAAATGGCCTATTGTGTATTTTAAGACCTTGACCACTTGGTTTTAACACACTGGCCATAGAAAATATTATTTCTGCATCCTATCTGTCTAGGCCTATCGGAATTTGATATTTTTCAATGAGATCCCCTCTCATTCTTCTAAATTCCAATGACTAAAAAGTCCAGTCCCCACAAACATTCCTCAGAGGACTGGTCTGCTGTTGTGCTGGTGGAATTTCTGTCACACTCTCAAGTGTTTCTGACACATAGTACATGCCTTAATGCACATGATTGTGGTGGCAACAACTGTTTTGTACAGTTTCTTTTTGACTTGTGAATGTCTTTGTTGTCAAAAGTTGTGGTCCTAATCTGTAGAAGATTGAAATCATGCAGCTGACCCAGTGTTGAATCTCCTCATCAAAGGTGACCTTTGAAAGAGGTGGCTGCCAAGATAATGGAAAGTGTTTAACATATCCCAGATATTTTCCTTAAAATATATGGGAGGTAATATCTGATTTGCTGAAATAGAAAGTATTTTGCTTCATTGAATTAAATATTCTGATTAAAACACAGGCAATTGGATTACTCTAACTAATGTAATTATTATAAAAGCACACATTTATTATAACTTAATCAACTCACAACTCTGCCTACGTACATTTAGCTTTATTTAATGCATATTGAATAAATTCTCCAAGTGAAGCTGTTTTGAGACACAATAACTTCTGCAAGATTATCCTTTTAGTTAATGTGAGAATGTCATTACAGACCACAATTCTTCACATAGACTATTTCTTCTCTGTCTAATGCATATTCAACGTAAATGTGTAATAATCTTTAAATGAACTATGACATAGTTAACTATAATAAATTTATGTACCATTGGCCACTGAATTGATCACTTTAGGGTAATTTTATATTAGTTGTACAGTTTACTGATTATAAAAAATATATATTTTTATGTTAGGCATGGAGCTGATTGAAAGATAGTAAAACCCAATAGCAAAGTCATTAATATCCTTGCTTTATTTTATTCATATTTTAGTGTTTTGACTGTTTCTCTTGTGCTTTACCTTTCTTTGATCAATATTCATCAGAGTTTGCATTCTATTTTTTTAAAAAATGTGCACATGTGATTCCACAGCTGATTCATAATTCATGTGGAAAGTTATTGTTATGTTGTTATACTCTGTTTTTTCACAGATGTTTTCTCCTTCCCTGTTGGAACTGACTTTTGGTTACTGAGTTCAACCCTACCTGCCCATGGACAATTAAAAATAGACAGGTTAGTTGTCTGTTTTAAGGTTGCTCCTTGCCCACTGACAGCAATCTCAACCTAAAGGATTGTTTCAGAGAGCAAGCAGGGGCCTCATGAGCTACACCAATATCATATGAGTTCCACCAGTCAGCACCTCCCCCTCACCCCCCCCAATCTCAGCAATTATCTTTTAACTTGCAAAAACTGTACAGATGCTGGAAATCAGAAACAAAAATAATTTCTGTTTTTGTATTTTTAAATTTGTGGCTGAACAGGGAATATGGTATAGCTTTCCCTTTAAGTAAAAACAGGCCGGCTGGTCTCAGGAAGAATTAAGAGCCCTTCCAAGTTAACTGAGAAGCTAACTTCATTGGAGCCAAGATAATTAGGAGTGATCATAAGGGCTCTGCAAAGGAAGTCATGATCTCCCCATTCACAGAGACTTCTTTGCTGGGTGCAAATGATGGCTGACTGAAGTTATTCTCCTGGAAGCAAACTTGTACTTCCCGTCTGTTTATGATGGATACATGACCAGGAGCATTATGGGTGTGGTCTCATAACCAAACATCCAGAGCCTCAGTCTTAAGCCAGTGACTGCATGTTCTATTCACCTGACAACCCTGAATTTCATTTTGAGATCTTGTGAGTGTACATCATGACTAAACAATATTTATTTGCTTTGAAATGATTCATTCTATGCAGAGTTTTGAGATGTTTTATAAGAGGCATAAGACAGTATATGCATGAAACTTTGCTTCTTTGTCTTTAGCCGATCTGCAGTTCTTTTTGTGCATGCTCAGACAATGGAGGCTATATTTTCACAGAACTTTCCCAACTTCATGGAATTTTTAAAATGTTGGGAAGTACCTAGATGCAGATATCTCACTTCCATTTTTGCTAGTGGAGTGGAATTGGGTTGTACATTGCACAGTGGCAAATCTGAACTCACCAGGGTCATTTTACTTAGCACTGAGTTCAAAAAGTCACAGTTTTGGCTTCTGCAAGGACATAAATGCAATATGGGAGTCATGAATTGATGGTGTGGACATAAACATCTTGAAGAATAGGTATGGCTTATTTAACTGTCATGATTATCTTTTTTTTAACTCTCTCATTCTTTAATGTTAAAAAAAAGGCTTAGGTATCTAGTGATTGTTCATAAATGAACATCAGACTTTAATTATCAGGCCATCTGGTGGCATTTAGGGAAAAAAAAATCTATTCCAAAGTCATGTTTGTTGATATTTCCCATTTGTTGCTGTTATGGGATTATAAGTGCTTGGCAAAATTTCAAAATTTACAACCATCTTAGAAGGCGTGCAGCTATGAAGGCTCATGAGAGCTGATGGGGAAATGAGTGGGAGACAGATGATGTGGTGGGTAAGAGGTGAGTGGGGCATAAATTAGCAAGGAGAGGCCACTGTTAGGTGTGTGAGGATGAGGGGGTGTAAGCGGTGATGATCAGAGAGCTAAACATTTTTTTTAAACCACTGGAATGATGATCCAAAGAACAGAGGTATCTTTCTAACTAGCTCGCTTTGCGACATACCTACTCCTATGCATCTAGGATCTGCCTTCCAAGGTTGGTCGGTCCAACTCAATTATATCCCTGTCTCCCTCAAGCAAAAATTGGGTTTAGCAGTAACCTTCAAACTAGGGCTGATCTTCCAATTTGGGAAATTTCATGACTCAACCAATGTACCTCAGTAGCGAAAATATGTCCCTGTGTTAAAATTCTGGTAGATTGCAAAAAAAACTGAACTAAAACCTGTCCTCATCTGATTGTACAAGCTGAATTTTAAGGGACCTACAAAAGCAGGATGAGAGGCAGGATGATGTCAAAAAGTCAAGACTCAGTCCAAGTGTTAGACTGTCACCAGCTTCCTGTCATCATTTCGCCGTGTGTCATAAAGGTTTTTGGTTACCTGGCAACTCCAGCTTGCTGCTTCTTCCTCCAACTGTTCATACCAGTCACCAAGATCTCAGAGAATGTTCAATGAAGAGTGATTGCACAGACCCCATATCCACGGACCTTGGTTATGGATGCTTACCAGTCTCATGACACAACATATCTCTGGCCCACTTACCACACAGTACGTGCTCTACAAATGCTGCACTTTGGAACACATCAGTTCCTTTTGTTGCAATATTGCTACTAAGAATCTTGTGAGCAGGGTCAGAACCCAAATCATGGATTTAACCTTGCAGCATCTCAGGACTCCTTGCTTGCTGTCTTTGTACTCACTCACTTTCTGCCTGCTTGGTTGCTCACTCTTTGAAATTTGCAACCTTATCGATACCTTACACAATCAGAATACTTCTGTTGTTGCCTTACAGGTTAGTGCAGACACAAAGTTAGGGGCAGGTTGTCATGCTTGCCAGCAATGATCAGTCAAAGGGATGGACATGTTTCTATAAATCCCTTTGTTATGTCAGTCTCACACCTATATCATGTGTCAGCCATAGACATGGCAAACACACTTCATCAAATAAATAGCCTTGTCTCAAATCTAAGGGATTAGTCCTCAATCAGATGGCCTTGACACAGTATATCAAAGACAATCTCCAGTGATATCAGCCTAGTGGTTTTGGGCAAGATCATTTAGTTTCTTGAGATCTTCTGAGTTGGTGGATGTAAACCTCTATGAACTTGGGATTGGCCATGGTCGAGCTGTGTGTCCAATGTAACCAGTGTAGGGAGTCATCTGAAGTCAGTAATGGAGTGCACACTGATAAGTCAGAATCTGGTCAGTCATCTCTCGGTGCTGTCCACTCGAGAGGTGGGACACAGTCAGACTTGGGAGTCCATCCTCTAAAATTCAACAGTGGAGTGTCACTCGGGGCCACTGCTGAGGGAGGGAAGCTGGGAAACTCAATTGTGCCGATTGGAGGCAGCAAGCTGAGATTAATAATTGTGAAGCAAGGAAACTCAACATATAAGTAGTGGGGGGAATGGACAAAAGAGAAGAATGATGTAGAAGGGAGGGTCATGGACAATCAGAACATCCTGGCTTCAACATAAGAACAGTAGACTCCTATATCTGGCATACTGATTTGATATAGCTGGGACTTAGGTGATGATGTAGTGAGATGAAGAGTTAGACATGTTGGGCAAGACATGTTTTCTCCTATCATGGACAGGATTTCACTTTTGAGTGATTTGTGAAATGTGTACTACCTACAAGATGCACTGCAAAGATCCTTAGATAGCACCTTCCAAGTCCACAACCATTTCCATCAAGAAGGACAAGGGCAGCAGGTACATTGGAATGTCACAAACTGCAAGTTCCCCTTCAAGCCAATCACCATCCTGACTTGGAAATATATTTAATTGGAAGCACTAGCTTTCGGAGTGCTGCTCCTTCATTAGGTGGTTGTGGAGTATACGATTGCAAGACAGATTTTATAGCAAAAGCTTACAGTGTGATGTAACTGAAATTATACATTGAAAAATGTATAAACAAACAAATAAACAAAGAAACAAGAAAGCAATCAAGGTATTTTTCAATGTAGAATTTCAGTTACATCACACTGTAAGCTTTTGCTATAAAATCTGTGACTTGCAATCGTATACTCCACAACCACCTAATGAAGGAGCACGCTCTGAAATGTAGTGCTTCCAATTAAACCTGTTGGACTATAACCTGGTGTTTTGTGATTTTTAACTTTGTACACCCCAGTCCAACACTGGCATCTCCAAATCATGGAAATATATTGCCATTCCTTCATTATTGCTTGGTCAAAATCCCAGAATTCCCTTCCTAAAGGAATGTGGACTGCCGCAGTTCAAGAAGGCAGCTCATGAACATCTTCTGAAGAGCAATTACAGACGGGCAATAAATGCTGATCAGCCAGTGGTGCCCATGTTCGGAAAGTTAATTTAAAAATTGTAATGAAGTGTCACCCATGCCACCAATGTGCCCTCAGAAGAGGAGGTCTTTCTCTCCCTCTTGCAATGTCTTAGTGCAGTAGTGTTGAGGAAGTGGGGAGGCTGCAGATTAGAGCAGGCTCGGAGAATGGGCAAAGGAGTGGCAGATGGAATACAATGTGGGAAAGTGTGAAGTTATGCACTTTAGTAGGAAGATTTGAGAAATAGACTTTTCTAAACAGGAAAAGAGTTTGAAAATCTGAAACATAAAGGGACTTGGGAGTCCTAGTTCAGGAATTTTTAAGGTTAGCATGGATGTTCAGTTGTCAGTTAGGAAGACAAATGCAATATTAGCATTCTTTTCAACAAGGGTTGAATTTCAGACCAGAGATGTACTGCTGAGGCTGTGTAAGGCTCTGGTCAGACTGCATTTGGAATATTGTGAGCAGTTTTGAGCCATGTAGCTAAGGAAGGGTATGAGGGCATGGGAGGGGCAAGGGTGTCCGGAGAAGACTTGCAAGAATTATCCTATGAATCGAGGACTTGTCATGTGTGGAGTAGTTGAGGTTGAAACTTTATTGCTGGATCAGCACAGCAGGTCAGGCAGCATCCAGGGAACAGGAGATTCGACGTTTCGGGCACAGGCCCTTCTTCTTTGCCATTCCTGAAGAAGGGCCTGTGCCCGAAACGTCGAATCTCCTGTTCCCTGGATGTTGCCTGACCTGCTGTGCTGTTCCAGCAATAAAGTTTCAACTTTGATCTCCAGCATCTGCAGACCTCACTTTCTCCTGGAGTAGTTGAGGACTCTGGGTCTGTAGTTGATGGAATTAGAAGGATGAGGGGTCAACTCGGTGTAACTTATAGAATACTCTTTTGATTAAAGTCCTCCTTCTGTCTTTAGTCTTTTCTCTTGAGCACTAAATCATTAGGAATCACTGTTTATTAATTGTTTACCACTACCCCTGTTCATGATCAGAGAATCCTGAATTCTAATTGGTTTGCCAGTATATGAATAGCATATGATCAATACACACAATTCCTCACTGATTTCTTTGAAAATAATAATCAGCTTAGTGACATTAGTTGCTACTGAATCCTGATTTATTCTTTACCATGCCAATCATTTTATAAATCACTCCTTTTGTAACAGCTTATCTCTATCAGCCTGCCATTTACTTTACACCATTACTGATAATGTGACACCAATAAAGCCATTTATGTGTTTGCCTAGAAGCATGAAATGTCAACTCCCAATGATTTCATATCACTCCAAATATCCAAACTGTACATCTGAATGTTCGAGAAAACCTCAAAGCCTATCATTTAAAAAAAATTCTGAATGCATGACATCACCATGCTTTTGGGCCTAAGATGAGTTAACTAAAAACAACAAGAGTGCAAGCAGTTTCAACATAAAAGATCTATGCAAGGTCACTATAAAAATCAGTACATAAAAATAGTCAGTTCATTACAACTGAAGTAACAGGATTTACATGAAGGTTATAACAAAATACATCGAATCAATATGTGTAAGAAAATCGAAACCTGAAAAAACTCCATCTCTGCATGAGCACAGCCAGAATCTGCAGGAGCAGATAACAATTACAATGGGCAGCTTCTATAATTTTATAACTACACAACTGGAAACTTGTACTTTTTTGATTCCCACAACATCATCGACCTTGCTGACTGCTAGTGTGTATGCATGCCAAAAATGATCCTATTCTCAATTAAGGAATGAAATGAATTTGATAAGGATTGTATTTTACAGAGAATCTATCATTTAACTCAATCGCATTTATAGTTATCTGTAAGGAAAGATTGTGATAAATGTCAAATACTATCAGCAATGAAGGCTAACTAGTGTGACAGGGAGCCAACATGAGGCATTATGACACTGACAAAGCAAGGTTCATGTATCACATGATTTAGTTTTTAATTTCAACACAGCACTACAGGGAGAAAACCAGCACATGTCCCATCAGGGATCATAGTAGTTTAATAATTTGACTGCTAATGTGATTGCTCAATCAAATTTGTATACAATAGAATGGCTGATGAATATTGTTCTAACTGAGGTACACAGTTTTTATTAAGTTTCCAGATTCGGCATCAACCCTTCTGAGACTGATGTAACTATTGTCTTCAGAGTAAAGTGCCTTTATCCTGTCCAAAAAAGGTGCTCAGCTCCATGGTCAGTTGAGCACCTTCATACAGCCACAGTTGGGATTGCTAATACACACATCATTATTTGCCAGTTCAGATTTCAAATGTTGAGGGGCTGGGAGTTGCTTTAAAAGATTAGAAAGAGTTTGAAAGGGTTAATATTTATATGTACTCCCCTCATTAAAAATGGTGAGGTGTATGAGGGAGAAAGTAAGGTAGGATTTTATGAGAAACAGACAAAAGTCATAGTGCTCCCAACAGCCTTTGTACTCATATGCAGCCTGTTATAACCCATGAATAGTTGCAGAGATGCAATGAACTATATCTCATTAGACCAAAAAGTCACGACCCTCACATGCAGTAGACTACTTAAGACCCTAAAGAACCTACATTTGTAAAAAATTCAGATGGCTGCACAAGACAACATGAATAGGCTGTTCTCCCCTGAAACAAATGGAGATTCACCTCCAGACGGAGGTAGAAACGCAACATAGAAGAAAACAGAGTTGATTGTACCCTCAAAAATTATACTAATGTACACTATTGAATGTTATATTGTCAGTTTGATGTTGGAAGCCATATGAATGCAATAGAAGATCAATAATACAATACGATTTTGTACTTATGTCTTAAGAACTAGCAGTAAGTTGCTGCCCCGTGAGACCTCTGGAAAATTAGATACTGACTGTGCAGTCATGTTGTGCTAACTTCTATGTAACAAATGAATTTATCTCTTCATGAAAAACCCATTGTAAAGTATCTTTTAATAAAATGCTGATCTCTCTTAGTAAAGTGTTAGAAAACTGTCTATGTTAAATATGTTAGCCACATGTAAGTAACAGGATTTTTGCATGCATCTGATTCAAATAAAGTGACCTCAGATAGTTTCCTCTGAAACCTGTGTTTTAATTTTAATTCTGGATCAACATTTTGCATGAATTTTAACTGTGGGTCATATTCTGAGGTGGAGACATTCACATAAAAATAAAAGAATTTATCCATTTCCGCTCTCTTCAGGGCTTGTTGATACTCATTGCTGGCTTTTTATCATGGGTTTCATTTATTGTGCAATTTGCATAGCAATTCAGTAAATTGGAGTTTTACAATTGCTATAGGATCTTGCATTTTGTTTCACAAGTTCCCTGAAATAGGCCATTAAGTTGAAGGCAGGCCAAAGACCTGTGTGGACCTGGGGGAAAAACAAAGCTGCTTTGATTTTATCTTTGCCACAACAACTGCATATGCCCTGTTCTCATCAGATATAGAACGGATGTTAAATTTGGCCCTTTGGGATGCCCAAAGAATGACCACAATGCTCCGTTATTGCTTGGTGGAAGCATCCTCTGCTCTGAATCAGGATGATGTAGCTTAAAATCCCCTCATGATATTTAATTGTGAAAACCTATATTGGAATTTCAGGAGTGAAAGTAATGTCCCATTTATTAGATTAGATTACAGTGTGGAAACAGGCCCTTCGGCCCAACAAGTCCACACCGACCCGCCGAAGCGCAACCCACCCATACCCCTACATTTACCCCTTACCTAACACTACGGGCAATTTAACCTGGCCAATTCACCTGACCTGCACATCTTTGGACTGTGGGAGGAAACCGGAGCACCCGGAGGAAACCCACGCAGACACGGGGAGAACATGCAAACTCCACACAGTCAGTCGCCTGAGGTGGGAATTGAACCCGGGTCTCTGGCGCTGTGAGGCAACAGTGCTAACCACTGTGCCACCGTTACCTCAGGATGTCACTAAACACTTGACAAACCATACTGCAATTTTCAGTTGGAGTCACTTAAGTAATTTAACAAAGCAAAATATTGAAGTCAATTTCCACATCTCAATGCCTCACAAATAGAAATTAAATAATTACTTGATAACCATTTTTTAAATGAGGGTAGTTGAGGTAAAATATTGGGCAGTATACCCGAAAGAACAGTATTGTTCTTTGCATTGTGGTATGGAATTGTTTAAAACCAGTTGAAACAACAAATGGATGCTTGATTTGAAATCATCCAAAAAAAAGGCAACTCCTACAGTGCAGCACTCCCTCAGATTTCAGATTAATGTTGAAGTAATTGATCTTAGGTGGAATTACAATATATTTAATACAATTGGAGTCAGCTGCAATGAAATATCAGCAGATTTATCCTTTTTTTCCCATGTAAAATTGTGCAAATGGCCGAATCAAGTGAAGTTAGAATCAAGTAAAGGTGTGGAGCCCCTCCAATTTGAATAGTCTCTGATAATAGTTAGCTTTACATATGGAGATTGGTCAGCTCTGTAGAATACTGAAGAACAACTGCAATTGGAGAGCAATACCCCAGCATGGGTTAATACCTTTACAAAAGGAAAAAAGTTGAAGGGAAAATATGCATTACAGATTGAGCTGAAAGGCACCATTGAATATGACTTTCAGCTCAATGTCGTTCTACGTTACTTTAGTATGCCTTGCTATCCTGAACCAGAATTGACAACTGTGTTGAGTTGGCATGCCTTGCATTTTAGAGTTCTGCATATTTATCACATTTAAAATTGTAATTTTCAAATGGTATGAGACCTTGAAATGCTGTGATTACAATTAAAATCATGCATTGATTAAAAATTGTTTTCTCATGCATAAAAGGACCTCTGCACTTCTGTTTTTTTCTCTCCCTATTAACATTCTATTCACAGTGATTATGACTGAATCAGAACTACAGTCTTGCGATTTAGAAATGCAAAGTATTGGTTATCTTAGTATGAGATTACAGGTGAAACCCAATTTAAAAAAAAATCGATGGTAGAACTAAGATGCTTCTCCTTGCTTTCCTGAAGTCAGAGATGACAGAATGAAATAGCATGCTATTTTATCATTTGCAGTGCTAACAATGAACATCACATTTCATTTACACATGTGACTCAAAGGAGAAAAGAGTTCATCATGTGTTTTGGATGCAAATTAATTGGAGAAGGGCAATTTACAGAACCAGTGTATGGGAAATGTCTTTCAGGCTCTTGAGCAGTGTACATTGAAAAGAAAGGTTGACCTTCTAAAGATAAGACTGCACTGAAGTGAAAAGATTTTCATTTCTTTCTCCTTCTCACTAAGCAGACAGATCCTTATCAGCAGATTCAGCTGTGTATTTGTTACTGGGGTCAATAGAGCAGACAAAATGAAAGGGCCTCATCACCCCATACTGTTCCATAACTTCCTCAGATTTGGTGAAGGATAATTGCTTAGCAATAACGTAGCACAAAGGTGTTCTGTGTGATATTGTATCCTCAGGTGCATCTTGCAAAAGTTGACTTTCAGTAGTCATCAGCCGAGCTCTGGTCTGCTTTGTTGGCATTGCCATTCCCTTAAGAAAAGAGAAGGTGGGAGAGAATTTTTTTTTAAATCCAATCTCAAATTCATTTCTTGACTGTCAGATAATGGAAATGAAAACCCCTTTTATCCGTTTGGCATTCTGCCACTATATTAGTGAAAAAATGTCCCTCAAAGTGCATCAGCTGGGGATATCTCAGTTTCTTCACCTGGGAAATGAAGGAAAAATGTGAGATATTGTCAGCTTAAAGCCATACGGATGAAGTAGCAGAAGTTTCAATCTAATTTTCTCATCTTTTCACGTTTTTACTTATATCTTTTTTTCTGAAGGTGGTGGCCAATATTTGGTTTCTCTGATTGTCCCAGGCTTCCTGTAATTCACTTAACTTGTCATTTTTCACCGACTTTTCATTTGAAAAGTGCAGTCTCACCTGATGACAGCATGTATTGGATATTAAACTACACACCAAAGCGATTCTTTGGATAATTGTACACCATGCAAGCTCACATTTCCAACACAGATTTCCAGCAGACAGGTTTAAAATTTAAAATTGTGATTTTTCTCCTGTCCTTGGACAGTAGAATCCATTTTTATTTTTAGTCAATCAGACCAAATTGTTTCATTTTGTGATCATTACTGCCTGTTTAATGCCAGACAAAACCAATAAAACCCAATTCCAGTGAGTATGAATGGGCTACTTGAAATGAGAATGACATGTCTCACCTAACATGCTCTAGTGAGGATCACAGGCTTGTGATTAAGTTTCTTGAGACATTATCGCAGTATTACGTGAGAGATTGAGAATTACAATTCACACAATTTTATTGCAAAGCCAACATTTTAACAGAGCAACATAAAGTTTAAGGATTGACATGGCTATGATCTGATGAGAACTATTCCTTTTTAAGCAAGACTTCCTGTGTGGTATTGCTCCCCCAACAGTACCATGCAATAGAGATTCTTTCTATTTATTTGTTCATATACTATGGGCATCAGCAGCTGGGCAAGCATTAATTTTCCATCTCTAATTGCCCTGAAGAAGGTGGTGGTGAGCTGCTTTCTTGAACTGCTACAGTCTTTGGAATGTCAGGACACCCACTGTACACTTGGGAACACTGTTCCAGGATTTTGACCTAGTGACAGTCAAAGAATGCTGATGGAGTTTCAAGTCAAGATAGTGTGTGGCTTGGAAGGAAATCTATGGCCTTTGTCCATCAGGGTGTCACAGCTTTGATACATGCTGTTTGAAGAGCCCAAATAAATGACTTCAGGGTATCCTTTCAGATGGCACACACTGCTATCAGTGTGTGTAAGTGGTGGTCAACTGAATTGCTTTGTCCTGGATGATGTCAAACATCTTGCATATTGTTAGATTTGTACTCATCCAGGTAAGTGAGTAATATTCCATCATACTCCTGACTTTTGCCTTGTGGGTGCTAGAAAGGCTTTGTGGAGAAAGGAGATGTTATTCACATCATATTTATATTGAGCTTATGATGATGAGAGGATCATAGATGAAGCATCTGAAGATGGTTTAGCCTAGGTCACTACCCTGGGCAACACATGCAAAGAATCATTGGGACTGTGATCACTGACCTCCAACAACTACATGTACCCAAAGTCTGATTTCAACCCAATGGAGTATTTACCTTATGACTTCCATTGACTCCAGATTTGCTGGGGCTCATTGATGCACATCATTGGTTCAAGAAGGCAACGCATCACCATCTGCTCAAGGGCCTCTAGGAGTGGATCATAACTCTGGTACAGCCTACATCATATGAATAACTATAAGAAAACAAAGTCAAATACTGCATTAATGTTCAAGGATAGTTACCCTCAGCTCACCTCAGGTGTTCAGTTCTTTTGCACATATGGAAGCAGGCTATTTACATCCACACCGATGCTCCAAAAAAGCATCCCACCCAGATCCACACAATCCCTGTAACCTTCCATTTCCCATGGCCAATCTACCTCACCGACACATCTTTGGACGACAGGAGGAAACTGGAGCACTTGAAGGAAACCCATGCAGATACTGGTAGAATGTGCAAATTCCACACAGACAGTCACCCGAGCTGGAATCAAACCCGGGTCCCTGGTTGTGAAGCAGCTAACTACTGAGCTGCCATTCCACCCTGACATTTTTGGACCAAGTTTGTTATAAGCCCAGGATCTGAATGACCTAGTTAGACTACTCATTTTAGTATACATTCATTTCTCTAATTGCTGCGTAACAACTGTTCTTGTCTCTTTCTTCAGTGCCTGACTTATTTCTGGAATCTGTTTATGTTTGTTCTTATTCAGCTGAACTTTCAGCCAAAATATCACACATAGCTGGTTTTCCACATGATTTTTTTTCTGTGATATGTTTGTCATATATTGTCATGAGAAGATTGAGGGGAGATCTAATAGAAACTTACAAGAATGGCTTAGAAAGCATGGATGCTGGGAAGTTGTTTCCATTAGGCAGGGATACAAGGACCTATGGGCACAGCCTTAGAATTAGAGGAGGTCAGTTTAGAATAGAAGTGAGCAGACATTTCTTCAGTCAGAGAATGGTGGGCCTGTGGAATTCATTGGCATGGAGCGTAATGGAGTCTGGGACTTTAAATGTCTTCAAGGCAGAGATTGATAAATTCTTGATCTTGCAAGGAATGAAGGGCTACAAGGAGAATGCGGGTAAGTGGAGTTGAAATGCCCATCAGCCATGAGTAAATAGTGGAGTGGACTCAATGGGCTGAATGGACTTAGTTCCACTCCGATGTCTTATAGTCTTACGGTCTGCTGCACCAGGTGAAATTGCCCTCTGTTTCTTTCAGGAGAAAGTGAGGACTGCAGATGCTGGAGATCAGAGCTGAAAAATGTGTTGCTGGAAAAGCGCAGCAGGTCAGGCAGCATCCAAGGAGCAAGGGCATTATGCCCGAAACGTCAATTCCCCTGCTCCTTGGATGCTGCCTGACCTGCTGCACTTTTCTAGCAACACATTTTTCAGCTGTGTTTCTTTCAGAAGTTCAACTGTCTCTCACATCTAATTGACACTACCAAAGTTATGGAAGGTAGTGTTGATGGGTATTTCAGTTTGACAAATTTTCATTGTCTATTTAGCCTCATTTCCATGGAACCAAGCTTCACTCCACCGACCTGGAGGATTTTGTTTTAACAGAAATGTTGTAAATTGACAACTACTGGCAATTTTTAAGCTTGAAAATAAATGGACAGCTGTCACCAAAAATGCAAGAGTTCATAAGTAAAGAAGACATTGTTATCAGGTCAGTGTCAATCTCGGGCATTGTCATGAAAGGTTTCTCTCAGTGAGCTCTCACTGTCAATAACAATAGCAAGTCAGGATGTAAGTACCATGCTACCCTTTGCAGCAACTGTGAAGAGAAATTTAAGTTATTGATTCAGGTCCAGTGACCCTTCCTCAGAATTGTTGTGAGAAAGAATCACTGGACCGGAAATGTTAACTCTGATTTCTCTTCACAGATGCTGCCAGACCTGTTGAGCTTTTACAGCAATTTCTGTTTTTGTTCCTGATTTACAGCATCCAAAATTCTTTCAGTTCTTTTCTTGTTATGCTACTCTTGTCCTATCACTCAACAGTGGTGGAAATATTCACTACAGCCTGGATCTTTCGGGAGTTTCACTGCAGCTTCCATACTTAAAGCTGAGCTGTGTACAGGTTATTCACTGTCAGTGATGAATAGCAAGTCAGGACACAAGAAAAGATGAATAGGTGATAATAAGAGCTGAGAAACTCCAAGATCCATTATCACACGATATGTATTGCATTTAGCACAGCTAACTGTTTTCTCACAGTTAGCTCTAATTATCAAATAATCAACCTTTCTTCTGTCCTGCCCTGCTGTCCACAATCTTGTTTACCTCTCCTTTTATGCCTCCCTCCCTCTCACTCTTTCTCTGGGCTCCATCTCCCCCAACTGCTCACCTGTCCCCCCTCTCCCACTTCAGCTTGGTAGCCGGGAAGAAGTGGCATTTATTCTGAAGATTCTCTTGAATAGTCTCCAGATTCTGCTTTCTTCCCAAAGATGTTGCCAGACCTACTGAGCTTCTACAGCAATTTCTGTTTTTGTTTCAGGTCTCCAACATCTGTGGTTCTTCATTTTACTGAAGAATATACTCTGATGTAGATCAATTGAATGCTTATTCAGAAGTTGCACTTCTCATAGACAGTTACCATGAGTTTGATTTGGGTGCAAAGTAGTTATCAGTGTTACAAATCAAATACTATGACTGGAACAAATTTTCAAAAGAAGTGAACTGAAACAGGTTGACTCCTCCAACGTCATCTTATTTTGGTCCCCTGCCAGATCAGGCCGTGATTCCAGTTTCAAGCAGCATTTACTTCATAACAATAATATCAGGATGAAATAAAAACACTTTGCATGGACACTATTTGTGGTGAAAATCTGCCTTTAATTGCTTCATATTGTTCATATGGAAGTGACACATGTTTGAAAGCAAATACCAATAAGATGAAAAGTAGACCAATAGATACACAAATATTGTACTCTCAATAAAATTGAGTGAATAAAAAAAAAATGGCCTTGGAATTCTCTCAATCTTCTGCAACAATCTTGGGATAACTTCAGAGTATGGCTGGTATAATAATAGGGGAGATACAAAGTACTATCAGGTCTTTCTCATTCTATAAATTTCCAGCTGGTTTTGTGTCTATCTGTCCATTGTCCTATCTGTGAAGTGAAGTCAAATAAGGCAACATAAGCCTGGTGTTCCTGATTCTCAACATTATGGGGATTTAGCATAGAACTAATGACCAGGGGGCCAAGGAAGGTTTGACGTGTTGGTCCCCAGCACACATGCTCCATCAGTTAACATGTTCTGGCAAGTAGCCTGGAGTCTAAAGAGAAAAGAGATGGAAGATGTCAACACCAGCAAATACAGTTTGCTTGGTGCTGGGATCAATACAATAGGATTTTCTGGATAATTTTGCATTTGGGCCAAACATTTTTATATTGATTACTTAGAAGAAAAAAAAATGAGTGTTTTCATTACAAAATGTTATGATTTAACTCTTTTAATTTGAAAGGAAGATATATCAAACCTGCACCTTTTTTGATGTTTGATTTAAGTCTAAAGTCCATCAAATATGTTTTGGGACTGTGTACTTAAAGTAAGGTGGATCTTGTGACCTGGACAAAAGTCCAACTGACACCTTTTCTGAGTGACAGGGCTGCAAAGTTTAAAGAAAGGCTTAGGTTGTTTCATAAAGAAAAAAAATGGTGAAAGATTTTCACATTGACAAATAATAGCAAAGACAGTTCTTATACCAGTAGTCTCCCAGTACAGAATTGTGTTTTGAATGTTGAGTTCTAAACAGTGGTGGTCCACACTGAGTATTTACTTCTGAAATAAGAGAGTGTTAGGCTCTCAAGGGTCATTAATAAGTGACTCTACTTGGATATACAGTCAATGTCATTCATGTTGCCATAAGGAAGGGTATGGACATAACCATTTTAAAGATTGGGTTACAGGCTATTGTAAAATATCACTGAATATCACAAACATGTCGATTAGTTTGTCAAGGTCTGAGAGACTCTGAAGGGCTCTACAGTTCACCATCCTGGAATGCTGATGGGAGCTCAGATCTGGATTGAAATGACCAAATATCCAAGGAATTAAAACTAAATGGAAGATTTGCACTAGAGGGAGGGTCTCCACTATACTCTCAACATGAAGGATACTTCCAGGGTGAGAAGTTGTCATGCTGAGAAGGTAAAAGAATAAAAGTAAGCTTTCAAGAGCTGAGAATTCTTTCAGGTAAGACAAAGGGTGGATGGTCCTCGGGTCAGACAAAGGCTGGAGGGGTTTGCTTTTTAATCAGCAACTTGTGGTGCAAGGACATTGCAAACCTGGACAGCCATTGTTCCCCAAACCTTGAATTCCTCACCATCAAATTCCTCACCACCCCTTCTTTCTACCACTGGAATTTACCATTGCTGTACAAACTGCTGGGTACATACCACCACAAGTAAATGATTGAGGAAGCTCTGGATGTGCTGTACTCCACCATTAACACCCTGGAGACGGAACACCCCAAGGCCCTGTTTATTGTACCCGGTGACTTCAATCAAACCAATCTAAGAAAGGTGATGCCCAAATACCACCAGAACATTACCTGCCCCACCAGGGACGGAACATTTTAGATCACTGCTCCGCCACTATGAAAGATGCCTACTGCTCCATCCCCCGCCCTCATTCCGGGAACTCCAACCACAATGCCATGTTTCCTTTCCCAGCTTACAGGCAAAGCTCAAGCAGGAGACTCCCTTGCGGATACAGGTCCAGTGCTAGTTGGAGGAGGCAGAGGATCTGGTGCTGTCTGGAATCGGCTGATTGGGCCATGTTCAAACAGTCTGCAGGTACCTTGGACGGGTACTCCACCACCATCATCAGCAAGTGTATGGAGGACTGCATACCGAGGAAGTCAATTCAGGTGTTCCCTAACAGGAAACCCTGGATGAATCAGGACATATAGAACCTGCTAAAAACCAGGTCTTCAGATCAGGAGACCCACTCAAATATAAGAATCCAAATATGACCTTCGCAGAGCCATAAAGGCAGCCAAGGACCAATACTGATCCAAACTAGAGACCCAGACAGATACCCGGCGACTATGGCAAGGACTGAATGACATTACAGGTTTTAAAAAGAGACAGCGCAAGATAGCAGACGATGACACATCCCTCCCAGATGGTCTCAACGCCTTCTATGCTCGCTCTGAGCAGAAGTTTGGCAGAGAGGTAACACCTATTCTGACAAGTCCTGACGAACCTATCCCAACAATCACTGTATCAGAGGTCACATCAGTTTTCCTTCCTGCGAATCCAAGGAAAGTAATGGGACCAGACAGAGTACTAGGCCATGCACTCAGAGCATGCGCAGCTCAACTGGCAGAGGTCTTCTCAGACATCTTTAACCTTTCCCTGGTATGGCAACTGTACCATTCAAGATTTGAGACAGTTACAGAGAGTCGTGAACTTGGCTCGGACAAACACAAAGGCCAACCTCCCATCTATAGAATCCATCTGCCAGGCCCGCTGTCAAGGAAAGGCCACCAGCATTCTTAAAGATCCATCCCACCCTGGCAATGTTTTTCTACAACCTCTACTATCGGGGATAAGGTACAGAAGCCTGAACACACACACACACACACACACACACACACATGCCTGTTTCGCAACAGTTTCTACCCTATGGTGGTTAGAATACTGAATGGACTCTTAAACTCTTCATATTTGCCTGTAGCTATGTTTTGGTTTTTGCCGCTGTGTACCTATTATTTACTTATCTACACTACTTTACTATGTGATCTGCCTGTATCGCTCGCAAGACAAAGCTTATCACTGTGCCGTGGTACACATGACAATAAATTCAATTCAAAATGATTCTGGGAAAATTGAGTGCCTATTTAAAGGGTATTTTAACCATATCTCATCTCTAGACAATGGCTTAATGGTATCATCACTAAATGATTAATCCAGAAACTCAGCTCATGTTCTGGGGACCCTGGTTTGAATTTCCTCAAGGTACAATTTGAATTTGAATTAAAAATCTATGATGATCATGAAACCACTATTGATTGCTGTAAAAACCTATTTGGCTCACTATTGTCTTTCCTTGGCCTGGCCTGCCTGTGACTCCAGACCCAAAGTAATGCAGTTGACTCTCAGCTGCCCTGTGAAATGATCTGGCAAACTACTCAGCTATATAAGTCTCAACAAAGAAATGAAATGGGACAGACCAGGTGGCATTGACTTAGACATTGGAAAAGATTCCAGCAAAAATAGCCCCATTGACATTGCAGAGTTGTCCTTCCTAACATGGTTAGGGGTAGAGGTGATGGGGCTAATGCCAAAATTAGGACAGCAGTTTCACAGACTAGTCAAGCAACATCCAGACATATTCATACACATGGAGTCATAACTTACATAAAACAACCCACACACCACCATTACAATACCTATCCTCCAACAAGACAGACACAGCAGAGTTGAAGTTGTGTACAGTCCGGAGGGAGTTTCCTTGGGAGACTTCAACATTGACTCCGAACCCCATGAAGTCTTCAGGTTAAATATGCTCAAGGAAACCTCCTGCTGATTACCAAATAGCATCCTCCCTCCTCTGATGAATCAGTACTCTTCCACGTTGAATAACTCTGAGAGGAAGCACTGAGGGGGGCAAAAACACAAAATGTAGTCTGGATGGAGGACTTCATTGATAGGTGGGAAGGAAGTCAGACTTGTAAGACAGTTTAAGTGGATGGTGCTGAGTTGGAGGGTTGGATCTGGGAGGAGGGGAGATGAGGAAACTGGTGAAATCGACGTTGATGCCATCTGGTTGGAGGGCCGCAAGGTGTTCTTTCTCCAGGTGTCAGGTGGCTAGGATTTGGTGTTGGAGGAGGCCCAGGTGATAAAATCTATTCTTGGGGATACTGCAGAGTTTCCATTTTGGCACACTGTGAGGAAACTGCACAGCTAATTAAATTTTCTGACTGCAATTCTGCAAAGCCTCCAAAGTCAAAGAGTTTATATCATAAACTTTTTTGAGGATTCCTATGAATTAAATAAAGTAGTTACTTGGATAAAGTTAAACTAATAAATGCATAGTCTGACTCCAGAGGAACTTAACTTATATACACGTGACTACACTTCCCTCAGATTCCTTAGCCTACCCAGACCTTGATGTGACACACTATAACTCTCCCAAAACCCAATCTTCATGTACATCTCCACCATACCAAAACCAATAGCCTGCTCCAAATGTTCCAAATGCCTGCAACAGTCCCCATTAACACCCCATGGCAAAAAAGGTAAAATCAAACACAGGGGCACACAAGCGAGAGATGGCAGAGAGATTCAGCATGGAACACGTTCTTCCATGTAGCTGTTTCCTTTGGATTCCCAGCTAACAACTGACCAGCAGCTCTGAAAAGCCAGACTACTAAAACCAAACCAAACCAGAGGAAAGCTGAGTTGGGAGAAACTGGCCGCTCCCCTTTCATTATACAAGCGTTTTTTTTACACTTGAAAGTCTTCTGCCTGAGGCAGTGTCTGTTAGCTATTACCACATTGGCCCTAAATCACATCCAAACCAGACGCTTGGAACTTATGTCTTTACGGCCCCTCTGACAAAAAAAAGCCAAGGGCAACATAACCTTGTGAAAGTACCGGCATCATCACAACAGCTGATTAACTCCCTAACTGGCACCCTTCTGATGGATTTAGAGATAAGTAGGAACTTATCTGGCACCCAGGCTCCCAAACACTTGGGACCCTACTTAACTGGCACCCGATCTCCCCTACCCATTTTGTACTCTACTCTCTCCATACCCTAATACCTTATATGCCTAGCCTGACATACTTACATGTCAATTTGGCTTTCAAGACATTTAAAGTCCAGAATATGACAGCTGACTGCAATTTAAAGGGGGACATGATTTGCTTTCCTCTGACAGTTGTACACCACAAAAGAATTGTCAGAATGGAAGTATAGCTCTACATTTCTGAGGGATCTCCTATTAATAAAAGTGGAACTCGCTTCTTCCGTAAAAAGTAAAGGGCAAGGAGCAACTTGTGTGAGACTATCACTCATCAGAAAATCTGAACTTTTTTTCAGCTATCTGCAGATTTAAAGGAAAACCAGTCAGTATTCTTGTTGCCACAAAGTATACAGAATTCACTAATGTTGTGTATAGATGTCTCTGGCATTTTGAGTCATGTCAATGAGAAAAGTCTCCTGCATGTTTGTTTGACGCTGACCTTCAGACATTCGATGTTGTCAGGATTGTCAGTGTATACATGCTCCTTCATGTAATTCCCCTTCCATAGGAACTGATCTCAAGGATTGAATCTACTGAAAGTGTAGATGAAATGTGCATTGTGAAGCAACTGAGGGGAAATTCTCTGGGCACTTCTTTTTTTGAAATGGTCTAACCATGTTATTCCTTTTGCTTGCATGAGGTATAACTGCATTGCATTGAAAGAAAATAATGCAGATGCTATTTCTAGTTTCTTTTTAGCAATGTCAGGCAATAGAGCTCATGGTAAACATCTGACAAATCCTTATCTTGAGGCTGAGTCAAGGTTTCATCCTCTGCCACTGATTGTTGTAATCTCCTTTTTTTTTTACTGTTGCTTCTGTTTTCCATTAGATGATTAAAACATCTGAGAACAGAAAACCATGCAGTCTGTAGCCCTCAGCTCCTGAACAGCAATGTATTTACTTAGAATATAAGAATCGTGTCACAGTAAAGCATGACTACAGAGATATTGCTGCATAAAACATGTCAGGATGAATTGCAGAACTCTTAATATAAAATCTAGATTTTACTACATAATTGCATTTAAAACCATAAGCATTATACAAAACGTTAATGTCGGGTCTCAAGAAACAATGGTGACCCCCTCAACTTATACTTTACCACACAAGCATTTTGAGAGGTAAGTCTGCAAAAGAATCATACTCTCCGATGTTTATTTTATTGGTTCATTCAACTCATTTGGTGATGTAAAAGACTCTGACCTTTTGTAAAACAGTTACAAGAATAAAAATGTATGCAGCAAATGTAGTTCAACCGTAAATTCATTCATTTCTTAAAGCAACAAAACAATAATACAACCCCTTCATGACTTGACTGAAACTGACAATCTTCGACATGGCTGGTTGCCACCAGTGTTGATTGTAGGCCTGGATTTGGAGGTGACTCTTTTTCACCATACTGCTGTGACTGTGCTTCAATGTGGCCCTGTCTTATAGTCTCCCAGTCATGAAGACATACCAGAGCATTGGATGTAGATGCAATTGATTGCCTGCTGGACTCCCTGACCTTTTGCACATCTTTATCTTGGTCTTTCAATCTTCTGAGCTGTGCAGAAGTCAAGGCCAGAGACAATTCTTAATCTCTTCCCCTGCTGTCTACACAGCAGAAAAAGAAAATGATTGGCTAAGATTTCTAAAAATGCTACCTGGAGGTATTGCAAAGAAAAAGCCAACATCATTAATAATGAATAGCAGCAATCAATCTCATCAATGGCACTGCAGAAAGTGTATGATTAGAAAGTTCTTTATGTTTTTAAAATAATTCTTTCATAAAAACTAATACACAAAATGGAATAAACAAAGGCTGATTCCTCTACTCCTGGTGCAGGCCACCCCCAACTCCCAGTCCCAGCCATTGTCCCTACTCCTGCCCAGTTCTTTCCTCAGCCTTGCCTCCCCAAACCCTTCAGCAGCAATGACTGAGCTGGTGATAATGTCTCTGAGTATGGAGGACACACAGATGTTTCCTACAGTCTGTTCTGCTAAAACCAGCTTTATATCATGGGACATCTCTGTGCATGAGCAACGGTCATTTTGGCATTGTGAATAATCACTCCAAATATAATGACCACCACAGTGAGTTGTTAAGCTCATAGCCTGTTCACATGTCAATGATCATTCATTTGTTGATAAACTGATCATGATTCATACTCACAGCTAACTTGTCTCATTTGGATTCAGTTCAACACATGGGGTCTTTTACTTTTTTGATCAGTCTGCTATGTGGAACCTTGTTGAATGCTTTACTAAAATCCAAATAGACAACATCCACTGCACTACCTCTGTCAATGTTCCTTATCACTTCCTCAAAGAATTCAATCGAATTTGCAAAGTATGAACTTCCCTTAACACAGTCCTGTTGACTAACCCTGACTAGTCCATGCCTTTCTAAGTGACAGGTTATCTCATCTCAGGATAAATTCAAACAATTTGCCCACCACTGAAGTAAGATTAACTAGCCTATAATTATTTGGCATTTCCTTTGTACTCTCATTTAAAAAAAAAACGACATTTACATTCTTCCAGTCATCTGGCAGTTTACTGAAGATTGGAAAACAATCTTCAGAATATCTGCTATTTTCTTCCTGACCTCCTTGAACAAGGGAGCAATCCATCTGTCAACTTATCCACTTTCAAGGATTCCAACTACTGCAACACTTCCTTTCTAGTTATGATTATTTTGTCCAATATTTCAGACTACTCCTCTTGGTTTACTATATCCACAACATCCTTTTCCTTTGTGAATGCTGAGATGAAAAATCCATCCATCATAACGTCAGATCCTGAAGATTTTGCACATGAGTGCACAAAGTTCACACCAATCACTACTCCTCAGACACTGAAGTAGTCTGTTGCCACATGCAGCAAGTCTTGGGCTGATGAGTGCCAAGTAATATGCATGCCATATTGGGAAAAGACAGGCAATGACAATCTCCAACAAGTGAGAATCTAACCATTTCCTCATGACATTCAATGGCATTACTAATATTTAATCTCACAAATGAACGTATCCTTCACCAGAAACTATTGCATAAATACTGTGGCTATAATGGTCATCTGAATCTGGTCATTCCAGTGAATAGCTCCCCTCTGATCTCCGAAAAATCAGATGATCATCCAAAAGGTACAAGTCTGGAGTGTCATGTATACAGCAAAATCTAATGGAAATATCCATGCTAATAGGTTCCAGCAATGATACCTGCTGTTTTGAATAAGTTCTTCACAATCCACCCATCAGTAAAAGCAACTACAAAAAACAGGAAACACTCAAATTCCTACTTTCCTTTGCTGTACAGTGATTAGCATTGCAAAAGTGCATTTTTGTACATGTTGGAACAGTTTTGGGCTCAACTACAATAACCCCATGTTTCAAGAATGTGCTGAGAATCACTAGCTGAACATACATTACCAAGCCAATAGGGTGGTGGTGTAAAGTATTAGATATGAATTCATTGCTTCAGAAGAAAAATAGAGCTATGAAGAAAATTTGAGGACGAGGTTTAAAATTATGACATTCGAGCAAACATGAAGTAAGTTTGACATATTTTTCAGTTTTTTAGATGATTTGCGAAGGCTTATTGTGCAGGAAATAATCCATATGTAGAAAACTCAGTGTGCTGAAAATTCTGACAGCTCAAAGATTGGAGTTGTGAAAATTAAAAACCAATTTGGTTTTCTTCTGTAAAATGGCTTGGCATTGAAATCTTGGCTTAGGTTGTGATGTCTGAAGAGAATTGTCAGCCACCTAACCATCTGTAATTTCACAACATGCTGAGGGAAAGAAGCTACAAACATTCATAATTAAAATGGTCTGTTTTAAATTTGGAAATCTTCATTTATTCATCAGAACGTTTGCAAAGATGACAATGGAACAAATGTTGCAAATGTATGGTATAATGGTGCATCATTTTTAATGTTAAAAATGTTGTTTGCTTTAAGGGCAGTCCAGAACAGCTCCAGAGTTGATTGAGAGCAAGTAATGCTCCTTGGACTTTGTGTGGAAAATGGTCTTGGCAAAGAAATTATCCCAAAAGGAAAGGTGGAAACTTGTGTTTGTGCTAATCTATAGATTTACAATAAAACTCTTATAAATTACTGAAAGTCTTTTGCTTACTATTTCAACACTGGTTTGTTAAACAATCATTACAGTACAGTAGTTTAGCTTCAGGCATTTTATTGGAGAGCAACACACATTGCCCTGCCCCCTTCTAAAGTTCTAAGGCCTTCTCACAATATCATTCATATCCTCAAGATGTTCAGTTATCTAAGAACCAATCAGGCAGTTGCATCAGTCTGATGACCTTTGACATCCAGAACTGGGCAAGGTGCTGAAACCTGTTGCCGAGCAAAACCCATTTTGTATACACGACTTGGTGCTGTGCCATCTCATTCGCTTTCCCCTGCTGTTTGCAAAGCAACAGCAAAAATAATGAGTTTCAATAACAAACACAGAGAATACTGGGGAAACTCATCAGGTCCAGCAGCATTGTGGAGAGAGAAACTGGACAATGTTTTAAGTCTATTTGGACTCTTCTTCTGAACAGGAAAAGTTCAATTTTTTTTTAATACAGTTTTGACAGAGAGGGATGCTCAGTGCAAAACGCAAAAGGTTTTTAATGGTGAAATATGAGAAAAACAGATGTAAAATGGGTGTAAGATAAGGTGTGAAAGGGAGGAAATGGGTCCTCTAAACTAGGAGTAAAATAAACAAGATAAAGCTGTGGGTGAGGGATGAGTGAGTGAGATAATGGGTAACAGACATATTATAATTTGTTTTTGTAGTTATTGAATTCAATTCTGGGTCTTCAAGGCTGTAAAGTGCCTGAATAGAAAAGGAGGTCTTGTTCTTCAAGCTTGCCTTGTGCTTTGTTGCAATATTGTAGCACAGAAATGTTAGTATGACAGCAAGATGATTTATTGAAAAAGCAAACAACTGGGAGGTCATTGTCATTCCTCCACTGAGAGAGTGGAGCTGTTCTGCAAAGCAGTAACCTAGTCTGTCTTTGCACTCATCAATATAAAGGAGACCACATTGTAGCAAATGCAATGGACTAAATTGAAAGGGGTACAAGTGTAATGCTGCTGAACCTGGAAAATATGTTTGGGGTCTTGGACAGTGGGAAGGGAGGAGGTGAATGGGCAAGTGTTACATCATCTGTGATTACAATGGCAAGGCACCTTCTCCTCCATTAATAACCCATTTGTATTTTGCAATGGACTTTTGCCAGTCGGGGAAAGCTTCAGTGGTCAGAAACATTTGGCCTCTGATCATTGGGTGACCATCTTCTGAGGTTGACTTCGGGATACGAAACAATGCAGAGTGGCTGAGTACAGGCTGATAGCCAAGTTCAGAACCCATAAGAATGGCATCAACTAAGACCTTGGGTTCTTGTCACATTACAGGTGACCCTACTATACTATACAGTCTCATACACATACACCCCCACACACAGATCCACGCACAGGCACTTTCATAGGCTTACATTCCATCACACTTACATACACACTTTACCAAGCATGCACACATGCAAACATACACTCTCACACGCACTCACACTCACACACTCAGAAGCACACACTCATGCATGCCCACACACATAAGTCTATGGGGTGAATTTGCATTTGCACAATTATATTCACAATCTGCAGGCAGTCAATGCAGGCAGTCAATCCATGTAATATTTTCTAAGTTCCTGCTTTGGAAATAGAATCAGTCTGACTCAAGATTGAGATACAGACAGACTTTAACCTCACCTTTCATGCATTGTCTGAGCTGAGGTGTCACCCTTTTTTTATAGAACCTTAAGTTGTCTCAACAATGTGACTTAAAAGAAGTTCTGAGATTTACATATTAATGAACCAAACCAGCAACCCATTCCGGAAGATGAAAGACTTCACAGCAATCCAGATTTGTTCAATGTATCATTTCAGTTGCAAGACACTGTAATCTTTACCATAAAATCTGGGTCTTATGATCCTGTTCCACAGCTACCTGATGAAGGAGCAGCAGTCCGAAAGCTAGTGCTTCCAAATAAACCTCTTTGACGATAACCTGTTGCTGTGGGATTGTTAACTATGACCAATATATTCACAAGATATAAAACTCATGTACTCACTATTCCAATAAAATGTGCTGTGCATTTGTGCCTATTTCAACAAAATGTATTGTACAGGTGCACAGAATAATAATTCTACCTCAGCACATCCTTAGCAATCAAAGCCTTTTTGTATACATCCATTTCAGTCCACTTCTCTTGTCATAATCATCTGGGTCTTGGTGCTGATGGGCATCTGTCGAGAGTGAAAGAATTATTCATTCTTGATGAAGGGCTTATGCCCGAAATGTCGATTCTCCTGCTCCTTGGATGTTGCCTGACCTGCTGTGCTTTCCCACCAACACACTCTCGACTCTGATCTCCAGCATCTGCAGTCCTCACTTTCTCCTTGCTGATGAGCATCTGTTCGTTTTTTTGTTTCCTTGTCCAGGTATAGAGAACTGAAATAGGATTTAATTTTTTAAAATAAAGAAGTACAAAAGAAAAATAGTCACCAAAGTAAGTGACAAATGAGAAGGTTCCAAAGTCCTACAAAACATAGCTGGAAAAATAGTATATTAATTTGTTTTTTTTTCTGTCAGCAGCTCTTTAATGCCATCCTCAAGTTGTGATTATTCATGCATGAGATTGGAAGAATGATCATTGCCAGGGTATTCAATTACTGGGAAAGCACAACAGAGGACAACCTTGCCTGACAATTATGTTCAGACTTTCCAGCAGTATTCACTGGACAGAACTTCAATGGAAATCCTGGTTGATTTTGATCTCTTTCCAAACCCTGGAGTGCTGAGACAACAGCTGACTGGACTTTGTTTAGCTAATGCAAAAGAATCCAAAATGGAAATTTTCAATCCGGATGCCTTAATTGAACAAGAAAAGGCCATAGGGATTATTATAGGGATTGCAGTTTTTCCTTCTAGTTGACCCCACAAAGTTTAAACTATGGTGAAAAGACCCAGCTATATTTAATCATCAAAGGGAACTGAATAATTATAGACAATAAGGAATAATTTTGAACCGTTTTGCGCCTTGGATTCATACATAATCAAATAAAACAACAAAAAAATCAAATAAATGAGTTCAAGACTAGAATTGTAACTTGACAAAGTGCATTTCTTTGATGACATTTCAATGATCTCTGAGGGCAGAAGCTGTTCTAATGTAGAACAATATCTCCTCAAATGCACGTTCAAACATTTTTATAACCATGAATATGGTGCTGGCGTAAGGGGCTGGGGCAGATGGCGTACAGGAAGGGAGGTGTTTGGGAGGAAAATATCTTTAACTTCAGGTCTTACTTGACATATCAGTAATTTCATCCACATGACCTCCAGGCTGACTAATTTTGTTTGAGCAACGTGCTTATATTCACAATATATTTTCTTTTATGATTTCACATGTCTTAACTAAGTTCCCTTTCCAACTTCCTTCAATTAGATTGCATTTGATTCTGTCAGTCTGTACTTAACATCTCATGCTTAGAGTTCCAAGGTCATCCTTTGCTCTTTCTTAACCTCTCAAAATCCATTTAAAATTAAATATCTAAACTTCAATGCCATACCCTAAAAGTTATCTTGTAAACTAGTCATGATTCTATTAAAGCTACAGTCCTTCTTATTTTGCATTGTGAAAACAAGGTTTTTTTTTTGAAATTGTTCAATGTGTTCTTCGAATATAGAAATTGTAACTGCATGGTTTAGTTAAGGAGAATAACATAGGTACTGAGGGGAAGCTATAATGGAAGAGTGACACAAAATAAGATGGAAGGAAACTTGTGTGGAATATAACCTTATGGGACTGAATGGCCTGTTAAAGGGCAGTAGAGCTTTTGCAAAATGAGAACATTCTTTGGTTAATTCAACACATTCACATTATAGCTCTGACAAACTTGTACTAAAAGTTCCAAAAGTAATTTTGCATTTAAATACAGAGTCCTGACCTAATATCAAACTTGCCTGATGACTGTATAAAGAATGAAGCTTCTGCCTGGATATTAATGTGCTGCATCACCTATACATCTCAAGTTGAATATTGTTGAAAAATGATTTATTTTGTTAACTCCTAGTGTCTTCAATTCATCAGGAATTTCAAATGATTGCAAAAGATTTATACAAAAGAGATGGGTGCTGATTACTTGGGAAGTCTACTCTGATTGGCTGAGACATTGCCATGGAGAAAGCAGTGGGAACGTATAAGCACTGCAAGTTCCAATGTAATTCAAAAAAAGGTACAAACTTTGAACATATTATTTTTGTTTGAACAGAATAGGTCACTTCTCATGAAGTATAAATTGTGATCACTTGAAATTCAGCATGGACACTTGAAAAGATTAAAGATAAGTCAGAAAGGAAATGAATTTAGGAAGTCACAATTTAGTGAGGTAATGTGTGAGGCACAAATGAGTAAGTTCAGCTTACTCTATTGAGTCGTTCAGTTCAATTCAAACTGACCTCAATCTGTTAAAATCAGTCAGTCAGTCAGTGACTATGTTTTTTTTCTCACAGATGGGGTCATATTTCTTGAGCATGGGAAAAAAAATGTGCCCTTGGAGAATGAACCAAAGTGATTGAGTCTTGATGTACCAAGTTAAAGTGGATTCTATTTTTCAGTACGTTACCATACCTGACCCAAATGCTGACCTAATGGGATGTCTGACCCAATGGGAAGTTTACATTTCCTCAAGCAATCTATGTGATGTTCCTCTTTCATTGCTCATGTTTGGCTGTCAATGGCAAGGACATGATGACCTTCCATGCAAACGATATTCTTTTCTTAGTCCAGTCGCAGTTGTTTGATTTGTCCTTGCAGTCAAATTATTTAACATTTTAGCCTCGATTGAACAAGGTGATGACATTGCATGATTAGTTGATTATCTTGCTATCTGACTCTTCAGCAACTTTCTTTAATTGCAATTGTCCTTAGCTAACTGCTGAAAATATGAAATAGAGAAAAAATTCATGCCCATGGGGTGTTCAGCTGATTATACTTAGTCTGTCTTAATGATGTATTCTTGTGCTCTAAGCTGTATCTACATTAACTACTAAGTCACAATGGACGAAAATTCCTCAGATAGTTTCACCCCTCATTCACCCTAATTCTGGTGGATACCAATGGAAATTCCAGAAAATAGTAGAGACTAGATTTCATTATTCTCTGTCATTTTACTTGCCTTGTAAGCTATAGAATTTCAATTCACTCCTTAAATGCCACATGATCTCAAAGAGCGAAGGTATTACCACATACTAGTATTACTGCTCAATGAATTCACTAAAGTTTCAAGGGACAAGATACCAGCTTCCACATGAACAAATTTAGCCAGCCAAAGAGAATTTTGTAGGCCAACTGGTATATGACTGGTGGTGGTTTGCAGTGTATGTCTGGGTATCTGTAGGGACCAGAGTTTTCTGGTCACACATATTGTAGTAGACAACAATGTGGTCATTGTGATACTCTCACTCCTTTGTCCAACGCTAATTGGGCATCTTTCTACAGAAACTAGTAGGCACGCAGCTAGGACAAAGAAAGAAATTTAAGGTCTGATATCTTTTGTCAAATCAAACGCAGTGTTCATGTCACATAGTATAAGGTGAGAAAGCAAAAAAAAAACACTGACATAACTGTGGACACGAGTTATAAAAAATGGAAATTCACTTCTAAATGAATAAAAAATCTGAAATTAACAAAATAAATTATCCTACTTGATGAAAATGATATAGTTTTAAAATCAAAATTATTTGTTTTGTGTACTTAGTCATTCATTTTCAAAAGTGTTATGTTTCCCAGAGGACCAAAGAGTCTAAATCACAAGAGCACTAAATCACAGAGTTCGGAAAGTTTCTTGTTTGATCGTTGGTTCATATTCTGGTGACTAATCCCAAGTCCAGCAACATTCAGTAACATACAATTGCATTTAACAACTCTGAGCTTGCTTTAATCAGAGTTTCAGCTTCTCGTCATATTTTACTCACGACTGCCTGAAAACATCAATAAAATACAACTTGGATATAATTTGTTTTTTGGACAAATTACTTGTTAAAATTCAGTCTACCTTTCCATTGGTTGAAAAATGATCATTTTTGTAAAGCATTTGAGCATAGCAGGCACCCATGGATTGCATCCTCACAAAGCTTCCAAAGAGATGAGAATATAACTGAATGATGAAGAGAAAACTGTGAACATAAATTTGAAAGCCACATTGAAGATTTAATTATTTAAATAGGTAAGAATGATACAGTGTGGGACTATTTAGTTTTCAAACACTGTTAATCTGCTTTACAGAATTGGCAAAGAAAGGAATAAGCTGAAAATGTATTGCTGGAAAAGCGCAGCAGGTCAGGCAGCATCCAAGGAGCAGGAGAATCGACGTTTCGGGCATGAGCCCTTCTTCAGGCCTTTTCCAGCGCTTTTCCAACAACACATTTTCAGCTCTGATCTCCAGCATCTGTAGTCCTCACTTTCTCCTCGAAGATTTTAACCTACTGCGAATCCTCTTGCAAGGATGCCTTCCTTGAAGAAGCTCTCTTCCTCCCTCTACAAGGATTTCAGTGAGTCCCTCTCTCACTGCACACCCCAGGTCATCTCCTCTGCCCAGAAGCTCTTCAGCCACGTTCTCAAACAGACTCGCTACCACAGCCACATCTCCTCCCTCAGCACCTGCCTACGGAGCCGACTGATCCTGCACGGACTCCGGACTACGTTTAGACCAACAAAATTTGGACCCAACCAGGACAACCAGTACCTACAACAAATCCGAAGCCTCCAGCAACAGACCTCCCTTCGGATCCTTCGCTCCCCTGAAGAAGGGCTCATGCCCGAAACGCGATTCTCCTGCTTCTTGGATGCTGCCTGACCTGCTGCGCTTTCCCAACAATACATTTTCAGCTCTGATCTCCAGCATTTGCAGTCCTCACTTTCTCCTCAAAGAAAGGAATAAGTTAAATCAATGATCAATTTGAGAAGGTGAAAGCTATATCTTCTAATGAATGCTGATGGGTTCACTAAAAGTATTGTATTTAACTTGGTTGCAGTGTACATCTCTGTGGATAAAGGAAATAAAAACAGTAAGATTTGAATTAATAAATCATGTGATCTGACTGCTAAAGTCAGTTGACAAAGAAGAAAAACAGGTGTGGCTATTAATATTCTGAGACCACATCACAATTCAATTAGAACAAACATGTTCTTGTAGCGCAGTGATGGTGTCCCTATCTTTGGCCAAAAGATTTTGGCTAAAGTACTACCTGCCCTGAAGGTGGGTCATTAACATGTTTGAACAGGTTGATTAAAAATTGTTTCCAATTGTATGGCCCTGCGGTAGTGTTCTTAGCTATAAGCAGGAAAGGTTTTTGTGTTTAAATCCCACCTGCCATTAGGGTGTACCATAATATAATTGCTCAGGTTGATTACCAAGTATTTCTTTTTAATTAAAACATGGCTGACCTGTACCTGAAATTCAATTGCCCAGCCTTTCTCTCCATATCTTACTGTCCTTAATTAAGAAGGATTAATTACTACCATTTTGAAAATTTGGATTAGCCTGGCATCCACAGCAAGTTCCAGATTTTTGTTACCATTTGTGTGAAAATGAAATTCTTAAATTTGAATTTAAGTGGCATCACTTTGATTTTAAAGTCAAATCGGTCCAATTGGAAGCTCAGGAAGGAGGATGATATTTGAGTGAAGTTTGGAACACACCTATGTGTGAAGCTGTCTATTTGGCAGTTGCATTGGTGTAGAAAGTTTGGAAAATTAAATAAGAAGTAAGTTTTCCTGCGGAAAAGAATTAAGTCAGGCACTAATAACATCTACTGGAGATCTTAACTGTCGAATACTGGTGTGTTCTGGTCTGACAACCATTTCTGCAAAACCAGAAGTTGACATAATAACATTCTACAAATGGAGTTAAGCCATTCTACATTGACGCCTCATCGCAAAATTTCAGAGTTAGAGACTAAAGTATTTAATAAGTGAAAAGGAAACAAATTTGATCAAATGCCTTTTGGCCTGATCGTACTGGCATGCATGATTGGTACAAGAAATTTTATTTTTTATATAAATAGACAAGGAGGCAACAATCTCTCTTGTTGATACATATCAAAAACTATTGACCAGTTTAATAGACATGGTTCTCAATCAATAGCTGCTCTTTTAATTGATCTTCAGTTCATCACAACATCCTGGACTAAAAAGAGGAAAACCATGAAAGATTCTCCACTTGTTCAATGATTAATCATGGAAGTAAAGTTATTCAGAAATGTATACTGAATCAGTACTTAACTGTGTTTTATAGTTGTTTTTTGTAACTACAGCTTTGGTCTATGTTCAATTTGGTCTGTGTGTGATTTGGACTACCAGTAAATTCACCTCCTACGTACAATTGTGTTTTGAAATCACAGATTTCCATTAATGTCCAAATGAAGAAAAAAATAACTACGTAGCCAATGTTCTGTTCCTATATGATTAAAGTTTACACATTGTTTGTGTGAATTTGCTCAATTAGTATAAATCAAAATTGTATAATAGGCAATTTTGTGTTATTTGCTCAAACCCACTAAGAACTGGATTGAAATCAAAGAAAAGCGACAGTGGTAAAAATCTGAATGAAAACAGAAATTGTTGGCAAAGCAATGCAATAAAATGAGCAACTCGAAAAGTACAAAGGAAGCATAATACTTTGAGTTTCTCTCTTTATCTGATCCTAGGTGACATCCAAGATGTTAATTGATATTTCTCTTTAAGTGCTGGATGATCGAAAGAAGATTGCCTATTTGGGTTATATATTGTCAACTGTCAAGAAATTCTGGTCTTCAGCACAATTTTCGGAGTGTATCCAGTGGCCTTAGAGGTCTGACAGATATCAAGTGCACAATTCTTGTTTGAATGTCACTGGATGCCATATTAGTGAGGTCATTATCAGGTACACAATGATTAGCTACCAGAAGTATGCAGAGCAGGCAAATAATGGCATCAATGAGTGCATAATGCTGATTTGGCACCAATGTTGCCATTTTGAATGCTGTCCAGTTAATATCCTTTCTGAACTGCACACAACTGAACACACATTGGCAAGACGCACCTAGCAGCCAGCACTGACAACTATTCTTAGGCTAAATATTAAGTGATTTATTTTCATGATTACAGTAAAAGTATCCATCTTTAAATTCTTTCTGAAATTCTTTATGGCTGCTAAAGTATATAGAATGTGGGACAACTGAATGTCTGCATAAATCTGTTTCTCCCAGCCATGATTCCAGCAGGATTTAACTGTAGCCTGACTGCAAGAATGAGCAGATGTGACACTGAAGAAAACAAGTTACAAGATGAGGGAAGAGGAGAAGGATGGTAAGCAAGAGGCACCTTGCAGCAGGTATAATACTTGTCCATTCACCTCCTTCCTCTGCACTGTCTATGGCCTCAAATACATCTTCCAGGTGGAGCAGTGTTTTATTACTCCTTCAGAAGAATTATTTCAGACTCACACATTAACTCTGTTTTCTCTCTACAAATGCTGCTGTGTTTCTCTCACATTCTCTATGTTTGTTTCAGATTTCAAGCCTCTGCAGTATTTTGTGTTTATATTATAAGCAAAGAACCATTGTTGCCAAATATTCAGGAAATAATTCTTCTAATTTCAAAGGAGAACAATGTGTGACTTCTGTGCTTCATAATAATGATTCTTATTTGTACTAGTTTCCTCTTTCAGCATTGGTACAAACTTAGAGTGGAATGAGATGTAAATCTCTGTGAAATTGACTATGGCAATGAATATTTATGTGTTGGCTCCTTCCAAACTAGTGATGGGAGTATTTTACGTTTCTTACAGTTTTCTATATAAGGTTGTGTTTAGAGTCATGGAGATACACAGCATGGAAACAGACCTTTTGGTCCAACTCGTCCATGCTGACCAGATATCCCAACCCAATCGAGTCCCACCTCCAGTACCTGGCCCATATTCCTCCAAACCCTTCCTATTCATATACCCATACAGATGCCTTTTAAACGTTCCAACTGTACTAGCCTCCACCACTTCCTCTAGCAGTTCATTCCATAAAGTACCACCCTCTGTGTGAAAATGTTGCCCCTTAGGCCTCATTGCTATTCAGGGGATTAAGCGGCAACATTAATGGAGGCACAATCTCACCATTATAATGGCACAGAACCATTACCATTAGCTGTACAGCATCGAGCTAAGCATTAGTGGCAACTGTAGGAGGCAATCAACATAGCCCAAAATGATTTTATGTTAATAATTTTGTGGATTCGGTTTTTAACTTCCAAACATAGAAAGTGAGAATTGTATCCTTGGTCCTTGAACTGATCTGGTCCTTGAACGGCACCCTGTTTAAGAAATATATGAATAGCAATCTCAATTGTAACTTAAGAAAAATTATGAGATATTGGTCACTAATTTGAATTATAATTCTTGAACTATTTTTCTGCTGTTGAACCACTTTTTATTGTGCAGTTGTAACAGTTGGTAGAATTTTTACCTCTGAGTTGCAAGATTGTAGATTTACAAACCGATTGCTGAGCTTGCACACAAAAGGTGGGAGTAAAACATCCCAAGGCCATCCTTCAATGAAGAGCAAAGGAATTGTTTATGGTACCATGGTCAATACTGAAATGAACATGACAAGAGCAGATTATCTAGTAATTGTTGTAAGAGCGAGTTTGCAGTTTGCAAACTTACTGCTGTATTTGTTACATTACAAGATATACTAAGTGCTTAATCTTATGTTTTTTTGGTTGTGTTAATTTAGTTGAGTTTCATGATTGCTTTCACCCTGTGAGGTCTAATGGGTTTTCTCATTGCATCTTATGAAATCCATCTCATTAACTACCTACCACAATTGTTTGGTATCTGCTCATTCAATCTAGCTCAATTCTGCCATGCACTGTACCATGAACAACTTCTCTCTCATTCCAGGAGGAAATCAGCTCACAAAAGAGAAGTCAAAGTAAAGGTGGATCGTGAGCTGGTTTACATTTCATTCCCCAATCTTTAAGTGGAGAGCATCCTGACTTTGGTTACCCCAAGTGACAGATTGACTATGTCTAAGCCCCTGGACTTTTATTAAAGTCAGCCTTTCACTCAGGACCCCCTGATCAAGGGCTATCTTCCTTGACTTCGCTGAGAACTTCTGACAACCATCATTTTGTATCATAGAGTTGTAAAGCACAGAAACAGAAATATCAATCCAACTTGTCCATGCTGACCAGATATCCCAAAATTAACCTAGCCCCATTTGCCAGCATTTGGCCCATATCCCTCTAAATGTTTCCTGTTCATATACCCATCCAGATGCCTTTTAAATGTTGTAATTGTACCAGCTTCCAACACTTGCTCTGGAAGCTCATTCCATACACACACCACTCTCTGCATGAAAACGTTGCTCTTTCGGTCCCTTACAAACCTCTTTCCCCTCACCTTAAACCTACACCATCTAGTTTTGGACTCCCCCACTCCATGTTGTCTCTGCACTACACAGCACAGCACAAAAGCATCACTGTGAGCCTGGTATCTTAAATTGCGCAACAAGGCACAAAATGACAAGCCAAGCCAAGGGAAGAATGCTATGACTATCCAGCTAGGCTAAAAGTAAGTGAGCACTAAGAGAGCAAGTGATCAGCCCAGAGGTGCAGTCTGATCTAGTCCATGAGTTGGCTATGTGTCACTGAGTGCCTTTGCTGCAGCAATTACAATATTAGTTGCTATTGTGCCCTGGGCACATCATTGAAGTACAGAAATATCCTGTAAGTGGCACATATCAGGTGGCAATGTCCATGGATATGACTGTATGTGGCTCATGCCCATGGAGTGAGGTCAGTATTCTGAATTTTTTATGCTTCATGTTCAACATAGAGGTATTTTGGAGGAAGCAGTGAGCTGAATCACCAAGTACCTAATCTGACTTCCATGTTGAGGATTTTCTGGTTAGTTCACACTGAGCTGTACAATAGCAAGTTTCATACTAAAGGGATGTAATACACTGTTAATAAGGTTGCTAACAAGCAATAATATCCCCTAATAGGCAACTCATTTCTGATTAGCAAGAATTTTGCTTCACACTCAAAACTTACTTAAAAGATCCAGTGGGTTGGACATAATATCCAGTTAGGCCTTGCTGGGCTTTTCACATGAATCTGCCACATTTCTCATCATAGTCCACATTGTCCAGAATCTGCTTATATCCAAAAGCATATCATTGTCTGTAAAATGTTTTGGGATATCTGGCATTTGTGCAACATAATTAAAAGTGTTTTTCCATTTTTTTGCTTTGATTGGAGGAAGAAGTATTGTTGTATGTAATTTAGTTTCAGTCAGAACTTGTAATTTTAGTGTATATGGAGCCTCTAATGCAATGTGGGTGTAGTCAAACAGCAAATCATACAATAAGAGGGAAGTGCAAATCTTTGCTAGATTTTTGGTAAAAGATCACAATGTACCAAATCACTGTTTTATGTATAGCTATCACAGTACGGAACATTACAGTTTGTACCTATCAAACATACACTGAACTGGAAGGACTAGAATGGTTAAGATACAAATCCTCAGCAATTTGTACAGGATATTTGAAGTATTTCACAGAAGAAGCAGCAATAAATATAGGATTACCATACCATGTCATGTTTTCCTCAGTCTTGTTTTTTGTAAACTAGGCAAGTTCAACAATAAGAGTACTCATTCAGATGCATTGCAATGTTGCTGCTCAGTGTAAAGTGGGTTAATAGAAGTAACTGGGAATACATATAATGTAGTATTTGCATGCTGTTAATGGATGCTTATTACAGAGCTGGGTCAATGGATGTTACAAGCTGGGATAGATAAAGTGACTTGCTATGGCTATGAGACACATGCTTAATTGTTTTGCTTAAGAAAATAAGTCATCTCTCAAGATTATTTGTTAGATGTGACACAGAAGTTGACTTCAGCTCAGCTCTCTAGAGGTAAGGAACTGTGTCTGAGAGTACATTGCAGCCTACTGTGCTACTTAGTTGCTATTAATCCTAATCCATTCATTACCTTTGTGTACTATGAGCCATTACTCAGTCTAGAAGTTCTGTTTTATTGAGAGTATTTTGATAACATAGTGACTGCTGTGCTCTCATGTGCCCAAGAAATATGCTAACAGCATTCTGATTGCGTCACTCAACAAAATACATACTAAAACATGCTGTAGCAAAATAGCTATCATCTGTTACAAAAAGGGAGATGGATTCCATTATTTCTTAGTGTCTCGTTCTCAGTCTTAATTCTCACAAAAATCACAAATTGATTTTTTAGGTAGGCTTATGTTCTCTTTTCTTTCCCTTTGCAAGTTGTTCCTCCCATTATTTGTTGAGGTGTGGTAATGGATTTATTTTCATTACTAACCTCTGCTGAATATTTTTGGACTAGTGATTTCTGTTCCTTGAAACTTGAACCATGATATCAGTCAATCTAATTGAATCTGGCCATGTAGTTTTGAGACTCCCAGAAAAGCAATAGCAGGAAATAGGGTGCACCAATACAACAATCACATATTGTAATCCCAATGTCAGAATGATATCATAATCTCATCATGGAAGGCAATTTAAAGAAGTTAACTGCTCTTTCTAAGAATGTGAAACAGTAAACACTAAATGAATCAAACTGCAACTGTTATGTTATTGCATAGGTCCAGATCAGACACATAGTGTATATTTAGGACAGCTACATGTTGAGGCAAGACATGTGGCCTTCTGTTGTAAATGTACTCTGAAATGAAAAAAAAAAATTGCTGGAGAAACCCAGGTTGCCCAGCATTTGACAGATATCAGGAAGCAGAAACATTAAAAATCCAGACTTTGTGTGAGCTTGTGTTACGACAGCAATATATATAGTATTGTCAATAAACATCAAGATACCAGTTTCCACAAGAACAGAGTCCTTTCAGTATATGTTATGTTGACATAAAGGGCAGTCCTCAAACCATATTATATGGGCAGAGATGTATAAACCAAGGAACTACAGCTTTGTGGCAGCAAGTGGTCACTAAAAGCTAATAGTGACTGCTAATTAGTGGCAGCTAAGCTGATAGTAAAAGATAACAACATCATTGGAAATTGTGAAGAGATTTTATTTCCTGTCATTCCTCAATATCTACCTGAGTTTGCAGCTGATGTTACAACTACAACCAAGACTAATGTGTTACAACTGTATTGAAACATGGTAGCTTCAACAGAGAAGAACATTTACAAGTATTCTTACTCTTTTAAAATAATGAGATCACAGCTGCTCTAATCTTTCCATTAAAAAAGTAGAGTTTTACAGGTTCTTAAGAACAGTTCCTACACAGTAAAGCCATCTTCAGGCAAACTACAGAAAAATGAATGAAAAAAGTTTCAAATTTTAAAAAAGTCTTGATGGTATCCATATGTTAGTTCATTTTTCCATTTAGTTTTTGTTTTTATGAATGGCACAGAAGTAAAATAAAAGTGCTTGCTATCATTATTTTCCCATTCTGGCATGAATGCTACCTATAAACTCAAGTCTTACTTTAAAAGTAACACGAAAAAAGGTCAACAACAACAATAAAAATGCAGAAAACATAACAACAAATCAGTACAGATATTTCGACTGGCATTTTAAAGAGAACACAAAATATGGAAAGCAAACATTTAAGCATGAATTGGGACTCCAATGACATTCTTTCAGAATTTCAGTTATCTGAAGAAAGAATTAATCATTAGTTCATAGATTAACCAATAGCTGATAAAGAAAGACAGGTGGTCAAGTTCCTCATTGCTTTGGGAAACAAAGGATTATGACAAGTCAAATCCTTCAGCATTTCTAATAATGATGACAAAGATCCTCTCGCCATTTTCTTGTTTATAAATGACCAACTTAAAGTTCAATGAATTTCAGCATACAGTCTTGAATTCATATCTTATAAACAAGTAAAAAGAAAATCAATGACACATCTTACAGATCCCAAGCATATAGTACACATGGTTACTTTGATATGTTACATGAATGCTTTCAGAAAAGCTGATGTTTTTACCTCTACACAAGTAATATTTCAAAAACAAATCAACAACATAGTCTAATTGTCAAGATTCACTCTTAGTGAAGTGCAAGTATTATCCCTGTCTGCACATTAAAAGGGACAATACTCAGGAAACTGGGCATAATGAAGGGCAGTCCGCACATGATAAGTTTATTGCTTGCAACAGGTTTGACATTCATTTCATCAGCATCATCCATTCTAAATGTCAGTTTGGGAGTTTAGAATGGGCACCCTAAACCTTTTACATCACTAATGCAGTAGGACTTTCTATTATTAGTTTATGATCAATAAAGGCAACAAATTCTGCAGTCGCTATACCAAAGTTTCCAGACTGCACATTGAGTCTATTCAAAACTATGTCATGGTGATGGATCATAACTCCAAAGTACTTATTTATATCCTGAACTTTTAACAGCAACATTTTTAAAAAGAGGACTGTTATGACCAAAATATGACAGTGAACATAAATTCAGGATTGCATGGACCCATGAATATCACGTTTATACAGTCAAGGAAACTTCAAACAGCAAAATTAAATAGGAAGAAATAATTAACTTTTTCATTTTTGACTTAATTTCAATCCTCTTTGTCACCCAGCAAGCTCTGACTTTTTCATTCTATCTTTCCATTTGAGGAAATATATTTTGATTGTATGAAAACCATCTCCTCTTTGAAAGTAGACCATTGTTCAGTCACCTTTTTTCACACTAACCCTTAGATCTGGATTATCCAGCTCAATGTTTTATCCATTGAACTAAGGTCTCTGCTCGTTTATTTTTCTTTCTCCGTATTGAGCTAGGTCATTTTACACCATCACCCTAAGCCTTCCAAAACAATGATTGCTATCTTGTAAATATTCTCCCACTGTCACTTGATCTACTTGACTCATCTCATTCCTAAGAATCGGGTCTAGCTGTGCCACTTTCCTATTGGACTTAACACAAACTCCTGAAAGAAAGTTTCCTGAAAACAATCGAGGAACATTTGCCTCTCACTGACCCCTAAACTGCCACTATTCCCATTTATATTTGAATAATGAAAGTCCTTTGTTAAAATTACTCTACGATGTTCACACCACGCTGCAATTATATGCAGATTTGTCCCTCCACACCCATCTTGCTAGGTAGTGGCCCATATATTGTACCGAAGAATGTAACTGCAACTATTTATTCCTTAGCTTCAATCAAATTTATTGTGTCCTTGTTTTCAAATCTGAACATCCTGTAACCAGGAATTTGTAAAATTCACTCCTGCCCTTCCTTGAGCCAACTCTCTGTTATCATTACAACATCTTAAATCCACATGGAAATCATTGTCTGCAGCCCCACAGTATTAACTGTACTGTGTTCAATAACACCCTCAGAACTGTAGCATTCATGTTCAAGAAGAGTTCAATTTGCAATTGGATTTCATGGTACAGTCCAAAGCAATATCATCCAGAAAGCTAAGCATCAGACAGGTTGCTGCAACTTTATTCATTATGTCTTGAAGAAAGATGACATGAGATGTACAAGTTTAAATCTGAGGCAATTAAGCATTGCCCTGAAGAGATGCCCATACAAGATTCCTACTGTGGATGAGCTTAATCGCAAGTTCTCAGGAATCAAACATGCTTCCAAGCTCAATGCCAAAGTGGATATTGGTCATGCAGCTTTTCCCAGTCAGAGGAACTGACAACATTTAAAGCATTGTCAGTAGACATTGCTTTCATTTGTCAGGATATATTCCAACAACAGTTAGGTCATATCATCATGAATCTACCAAGTTACCTCTACATCATAGAAAACATTGCAGTTCTCAGAAAAAAAACTAAAGACAATCACGATTCAAACCTTCACCAGCTCATATCAATGACAAGAAAATATGAACTTGTTTTCAAATGTAAAAATGTCAAATCAACATAAATCTAATTTGTTTCTTCAGTTTGATCTGCTCATCAACTGACACTTAAACTGATCTTATCAAAAAGAAAAGCCTACACACAAGACAAACATGATGAAGAGAGATTTCTCAAGTTTTTCAACCTTTTATCCCTGTATATTCCTAATTTTATGACCAGGATTTCTCCTTTTTGGGAGATTTTCCCCAAACACCATTGTACATATGGTAGAAAGATCATGATAAATTTTAGTCTCTCACATAGTTATCATTCAGTCAATGCTCCTCCATGTTATGATCCCTCAAGGCTTACTACATTGGAAGTAAATACATCATGGAAAAACTTTGGAGCAAGGCGGTTACATGATGGCAAATCTATTGTCTTGTTTTCTCAAATTTTACAATGGCTCAAGCAAACTACTACAACATTGAAAGAGACATTCTCACTTCAACACCCCGCTTGTATGTGTACTTGCTCAGCAAGCATTTCATTCTTCATATAGACCACACAAGAAATTATTGATTGAAAGTCTCTCACAAGCATACCTCTACAACTCCACTGACAACTTACAAACATCCATGGGTCTGAGCAAGAAGTACAATACAGATCAGGTTCCCAAATGAATATTTCAAGGGCACTTAGCCATTTTACAAACCCTGTTAAGAACAAATATATTTCCTTCAGGCCTACAAATGAATATTATAGTCTTAAAAATTTGATCTCATTCATTTTGGTCACAGTCAAGTCGAGCAGATTCAAAAAGCTACACTAGATGACAATGAGTTGCAATGGGTCAAAAAGGTATTTGTTACTGCCTGAACACCTCCAGCAGGTCCTTCAGCTGTTTATCTTTCTGGGCAATCAGAGACAAACTAGGTCTCTAAGAAGGTAACCTTCAAAGGCAAAGAAGTGATATTTCCACAAGCTCTAAATTGGGACATGCAAAGCCAAAAACATAGGGGTCACATGAGTAGAGAAAATTCAAGAAATTGGCATGTGGATCCATCTTTTTGGAATGACATAAGTAAAAATATTGATCAAATAATTAAGTCATGCAGAATATGTTAACTTAATCAATTTCAACAACGTAAGAACATTTTTTATGGATTTTGAAATAAGTCAACTCTATTAAGAGAAAAGAGAATTCCCTCAAAAATCTGATGCGCAATAATCCACTTGTGCCAAGTCACAAAGATTGAAATACAGAAGAACCTCGGTTATCCAAACATAAATTATCCAAATTTTGGATTATCCAAACAAGATCTCAAGGTCCAGTAAAAACATTATCCATTATCCGAACATTCAGTTATCAGAACACTCAGTTATCTGAACAAAGTACTCCCGTCCCTCTCGTTCGGATAATTGATGTTGTTCTATAGTTGGCTGACAAATCATATATTTGCTGTTTCTGTCAGTTACACTGACTTTACCATTGAGCAATGTCTATGCTTCTTAATATAAATAAAAATTTAAATATGAGAATCCAAGGTCTGAGATCTGGGTGAACTACAGTGGTGAAGAAAAAAATGCTGAAAGATAAATGCGATTTTATGAGAAAATGACAAGATGCATAGTTGAGAGTAGTTCAATTGAAACAGTTTATATGGATGTCAACAGAATGTTTTACAAGTTTCCACACGGGCGACAAGTTTCCACACGGGCGACTGATAGAGAAGATAAAACCACACGAGATCCAGGGTAACTTGCCAAACTGTGTCCCCCCAAAATTGGTTTTGTGGTAGGCTTGAGAAGGTAGTGGTAGAAGGCTCTTTGAATGCCTGGAGGCTGTTGTCCAGTGGTATACAGTGCTGGATCCCTTGATCCCTTCAAATTCCTGAAGAAGGGCTTATGCCCGAAACGTCGATTCTCCTGTTCCCTGGATGCTGCCTGGCCTGCTGCGCTTTTCCAGCAACACATTTTCAGCTTGGATCCCTTGTTGTTTGCAATATACATAAACAACATTAAATAAAACGAGGAAGTGATAAGTAAGTTTGCAGATGACACAAAGATTGGCAGAGTGGTTAACATTAAGGAAGAAGGTCTTGGTTTACAGGAAGATGTGGATGGATTGGTCAGATAGACAGATCAGTTGCAGATCGAATTCAACCCTGAAAAGTGTGAGGTGATGCACTGTGGAAGAAGTAACACAAGATAGTGCAGAGTAAATTACAGGACACTAGGAAGCTCAGAGGAACAGAGGAATCTTGGGAAGATTGTCCACAGATCCCTGGAGGTAACAGGACAAATTAAAAGGGTAGTTAAAAAGCATACAGGTCACTTGCCTTTTTCAGTTGTGGCACATATTATCAGAGCAGGGAGATTATATAGGAGCTGCACAAGATTTTGACGAGGCTGTAGCTGATGTGCACAGCTCTGATTACTTTAGGAAGGTTGTGTTTGCAGTGGAGGATGTGTCGAGGAGATTCCCCAGAGCAGATGTTGCCTGGGGTGAAGCAGTTTAGCTGTGAAGGAAAGCTGGATAAGTTTGGGTTGTTTTCTTGAGAGCACAGAAAGCTGAGAGAAGTCCTGATTTAGGCATATATGATTCTGAGGGGCATGTATAAGATGTACAGAAACTGCTGCTCTCCTTGATTGAATTGTCAATAACAAGAGGGCATCATTTTAGGTAAAAGATGGAGATTTAGGGGGGATTTGAGGAAATATAAATCACCCAAAAGATGGTGGGAATCTGGAATGCACTGTCTGGAAGATTAATTTGTGTTTGGAAACATCACAACCTTTAAAACGTACTTGAAATATCATAACATCCAAGGCTATAAGCCAAATTCTATAAAGAGGGACTAGTGTCAATTTAAAGTAGTTTTTGGCAGCAGAGTCAATGGGCTAACAGGCCTCTTCCATACTATATGATTCTATGCTTCTATGATGTTTTATTATATCTTTCAGATCTTCCTCTAAACACTTCACACACAATGTATTACTTTGATGTGCAGCAGCTATTGTTAAATAAACAAATGCTACAGCTGCTTTACAAATAAAAGAGGTCAGAAATGGCAATGCAATGAGTCATTAATCTACTTCTGGTGAAATTGGTGGAGGAAGAAATATTGGAGATTTTTTATTTGAATAATGGTACTGAATCATTCCAGTTACAATAGAACATTCAGCAGTGACAGTTATAAGATTTAAGTTATTATGATTCAGGTCCTTGTCGCCCATGATTAATATAAAAATATATTTCAGTAAGCAAGTTTGCTCTCAATATATCAAACAATCTGGACACAATATGTCAAGGGAAGGTGGTACGCTATACCTGCCATCATAGAACACAATTGAGCCATGTAAATAGTCAATTAGGACACGCTATCCCATAATCCTGCATTTTATCAGATGTCTGTATGTGTGCATGCACGTCTGTTGGTGTGCGTGCATGTCTGTGTGTGTATGAGTATGTCTGTATGTGTATGCTTGTATGTGTGTGTATGTATTTGTGTGCATAAGTGTATACCCATATGTGTGCGTGTGTGTGTGCGCGCGCACGCGCATGTGTGCGTGCAGTTGCTGTCACAAGGGGAGATGGCCAGTTAAACCCTAGCAGTCCCTTCAGTGAGACTTAGAAGACAGTTAGGAGCACCCACCTCACCTCCAAATGGCTGGCAGAATTCACTGCATCATTTTACACTGCTTTCTTCAAGATAATAATAACAAATGTCTTCAAACTCTGAAAATTAAAAAAAATCTCATGAAGATTTAGTCTTTATTTATATTTATTTAGTTAGTTTTATTCTCAATAAATTCAATACTAAAAGGTCAAGATTTTGTGGTGTTTCATGACTTTTGTTTCTTTTTTCTTTGGAACAAGCTCAAATGAAATTTAAGTGTTTTCTTTCGTCTTCGTGAAATAGTTTGATTTCAATTTAGAATAAGGATCATAACAGCAGAATTTAACCAATGTTGTTCTGGAGAATGTGTTTATATTTCATTTTGTGAGAACAATAATGGGACTTACTTGGAGGTCCCGGTCTGGGTTAAATCTGGTTAATGCCAAAGCTTTGAAGACATTTTTTAAAAAGCTATTGATCCCCTTCATGTTGTTGAGCATATCTTAGTTCATTAATACCTGCAAAGATTGAGCCCTCCATTAAATTTTGCAACCACTTTTGGTAAGCAGCTGGACAGTTGGGTTTCTGCTCCCTTTAACAGGCCTCATGGTTCGATTAGCTTGTCAAATTGAAAGATTTTGAGAGGGAATTCAAAGGCTGCAGATGTAAGTGACTGATGGTAAAGCATGTCCAACTAAGGGTGCTGTGGAGTGTCTCGGTTTGAAAACTGCAAAAGATGGCTCCTATTAGTACACCAAACTATAGAAGGGTCAAGAACAGGGGTAGAACTGTGGCTCAGTGGTTAGCACTGCTGCCTCACAATGTCAGGAACCCAGGTTTGATTCCAGCCTCGGATGACTGTCCGTGTGGAGTTTGCACATTTTCCTCATGTTTGCATGGGTTTATTCCAGGTGCTCCGGTTTCCTCCCACAGTCCAAAGATGTGCAGGTGTTAAATTGCCCATGATGTGCAGGTCAGTTGGATTTACCATGGGAAATACAGGATTACAGGGACAGACTCGGGGTGGGGGGAAGAGGTGAGTCTGGTACCCTCTCCTGAGAGTCAGTGTGGACTTGTTGGGCTGAATGGCCTGTTTCAACATTGTAAGGATTTTCAGAGAGATCTGAATTTAATAACTCAAAACACAGTCGGGGAGACTGAGCATTAACATAGGCAACGTTTCACCAACCATCACAGCCAGGTCCACGGGGCTAACTGGATCTCCCGGTCACCGCTCATTTCAATTCCCCCAACTACTCCCTTTCCAGCATAACCATCCTTGGCCTTCTCCATTGCCAAAATGAACCACAGTGCAAATTGGAGGAACAGCACCTCATTTTCCACCTGGGCAGCCTCCAGCCCAGAGGACTCAACATTGAGTTCTCCAATTTCAAATAACCTCCCTCTGCGTCCCCCGACTCCTTTCCCAGCCCCTCTCCTCCCTTCCACTACCTGCCCCCAAACCGGATTCATTCCTCCCACTCACCAACGAGGTCATACCCTCTGCCTGTCTTCACCTATCCCCATTTCACCAGCCTGCCCCCTCTACTCCCTTTATCTGCAGCTTCCCCCACACCCACCCCCAATCCTGAAGAAGAGTTACATCCGAAACATTAACTTCTCCACCTCCTGATACTGCCTGGCCTGCTGTGTTTTTCCAACCTCCAGCCTGTCTACTTACCAGTCAAACACACTAAAAGTGTTCCCAGCATCAATTGCTCCTACACACACAAAAGTCATTTGTGCAATGAGGTAGACAATTAATTGGTAAAAACATGAAATTTCATTTTTTAAGAATCTATAAGAGTTAAATTTCAATCTTCATTTAAACTTTCCAATTATCACCCATCAACTCATGCGGGTACTGATTTTGATGGAGTCTGGTACCACATAACCTACCAGCACTCCAAAAACAAGTCCAAATGGACCTGGGTTGTGGACCTTCTGATCTTGGTATGTTTGAGTTCAATCTTTATTTGCGAACATGGGTGGGATATAATGGACAAATTTTTAAGTCCTGTGCAAATCTGGCAGTTGAAGCAAGAACACCCCAGAATTACTAGTGGGTGAGATAAACCATTTCCCGAAGCACTGATGGTACATCAGTGCTCAGAGAAGTGAAAATGTCAGGGACCTCATTGTGATGTCAAACAGAAGTGAAAACAGGAGCTCTGTTGTGGGGAACTTCTGGTCTGAACGATTTACTACTGATCTAACATTCTTGCTCCGGTGAGCTAAGTACTCAATTTTCATAGGCAATTATATGTCCAAACTCTGTTAAATTTATACTGACTGGACTTATTAGCTTAGTACTCTGGAGAAAAATCTATTCTGATATTGACCCAAATAAAATATGTAAATTACTACCAATTATAAGAGACTATTATATTAGATTTGGTTGCATAATTATAGGATTAGTTATATTGGTTATTAGGGATGTGCATTTTATAATTAGCATAACTTACACACACTAATTACATCTGAGATCTGTCATTGACACATGTTGTTTCCCTCTTTAGGTTAATAATTAAATCATCTAACTTTGTTCAGGTAAAATTTGTGTTTTGTTTTGACTTAAGCAGGAATATTTAGGCTGATGTCTTTTCTTTCCTGCTCTAAGTAATCAATCCAATGTTATTCTTTAGAAATTGGGTAAATGCAGTATTCAATTTCTATCATACTCTATCCCATTAACAACAATAATTACAATGCATATTAATATAGTGCCCATAACATTGGAAAAATGTCCTGAGGCATTTCAAGGAGAGTTATCCAATACAATTTGGCATAATAAATGGTATTAGAAATAAAATCAGGACATTTTGGAAATCTTAGCAGGTTTGGCCAGATCTATGGAGAGATAAACAGAGTTATCTTTTCAGCTCTCTGACCTTTCATCAGAGATAGGAAAAGGGAACAGATATGCAGCAGCATATTTTCAAGATAGAAATTTGAATAATTTGAGCTCTCTAAATTTTTAATATTTCATCAGACCATCTGCTGTGTCCCTGGGTATTTAGCAACAATGGCACAAGTCTGGCATGTAAAGAAATGTGACCGTATGCCAACCTGCATTGCAACAATGCACAATCTGCACTGGGGACATTGTCTATCATCCAAAATTTGGTCCAAGAACCCCAAAAGCATATCAAGCTAAATTTCACTGGCACTCTTAATCATCAGCAGCACAATGTGTTCAGACAGATTAACTGCCATTTTGTTTGCATAAATCAACCTCAGTCCAAAGATTTATTTTTCAGCGCATGTGTATCTATGATTGATTTCTATTGCATATTGTCCTGAATAATAATGTTAAAACTTCTTTCAACAATCAAACAAGATGCTACATTTTCAGGGAACAAAGCATTGAAACACAGGGGCATTTATCTGGCACCCAGTTCAGACATCTTGCATTAGAAGGATGGTGATCAACATAAAACTGGACCTTGGACCTCGTATCAATAAGATGACTGAGTTGCTGGGGCCTGTTCTGAGATTGCCTTTATCCTATAGGTTAAGGCTCAGGCCACCTCTATCATTTGCAATAACCATCAAGCAAACGGAGAAACAGAGGACATTCCAATCATTGAGTGGGAGCAACCCTCAAATGGGTTATCAAACTGGAGAAAGTGATTCACACAACTTTATTTTTAAAAATGATTACAAATGATATCAATGATGCTTTTCAAAATTTATCGCCAGCTGGTCACTGCTAGTTAGGCTACAATGGCCACTGAGGAATCTTGGTTCAAAACTGCAGATGCTGGAATCCAAAATAGAAGGGTCTGAAGGAGGGTTACACCAGAAATGTCAACTTCTACACCTCCTTTGCTGCCTGGCTTGCTGTGTTCTTCCAACCTCCTACTGAGGAATCTTGAGCAAACTTGATGTGTGGCTTCATGAACGTGTTCCAATTTTAGTGTTGGAGCTCAAACCATATGATTACATTTATACATTTAAGCAATGCAATACTGCCATATAGGGTATCCACGAGCGCCTGAGCAAAGACCCAATTTTATATCGGCTGGGATGTTTAGCAGGTATTTTGGGCACAGGCTAAAATTGAAGCTCATTGCATTCTTTTGTGCCTGGAAAATATGAATGAAAGGGATAAGTTTCTACCCCATGCTTTTTATTACCTGGTTCTTATTCAGTTTCTATACAAAGACGTTCAGATGAATGTTGTGATATTTATGAATACATTCAGCTTTTGCAGGTCATTCTGCTATGTTGCGCATTTCATCGGCACAAGTTGGCCATAATGTGATTGACGAATTCTGGACAGTGTTTGGATAATGCAAACTTTCCACTGCATGTGGTATAGCAAATTTCTATTAGGTGCTTCTACATTGTGATTTTCTGTAACGGTTTTCCATCGCAATTTTCTATCGCGGGATGAACATAGCTGTCACTTGAAAGGAGAATGACCTATGATTTGATATTATCAACTCGCTTTATTAAAATGGAGCACAACAGATATACATCATGTATAGAAGCCAGATTACGATAAAAACCTGGTTAAATTGGCTCCTTTTAAGACCACAAGGAGAAAGTGAGGTCTGCAGATGCTGGAGATCAGAGCTGAAAATGTGTTGCTGGAACAGCGCAGCAGGTCAGGCAGCATCCAGGGAACAGGAGAATCGACGTTTCGGGCATAAGCCCTTCTTCTTAATGTATCATCACATCTCCATGACACTGTACTCATTTGGATATAAATGCTGTTTTATGACCTTATTCTCCACAACCACCTAATGAAGAAGCAGTGCCTTGAAAGCTAGTGTTTCCAAATAAACCTGTTGGACTATAACCTGGTGTTGTGTGATTTTTATCTTTGTCCACCACAGTCCACTACCAACATCTCCAAGTTAGGTCTTGCTGCATATCAAAGTTGAAACTTTATTGCTGGAACAGCACAGCAGGTCAGGCAGCATCCAGGGAACAGGAGATTCGACGTTTCGGGCACAGGCTCTTCTTCAGGAATGAGCAGAGAGTGTTCAGCAGGAGAAGGTAAAGGGTAGGGAGGAGGGACTTGGAGGAGGGGCGTTGGAAATGTGATAGGTGGAAAGAGGTCAAGGTGAGGGTGGTGGGTCGGAGTAGGATGGAGGCGGAGAGGTCAGGAAGAAGACTGCAGGTCAGGAAGGCGGTGCCGGGCTGGAGGGATTCGGCTGAGACAAGGTGGGGGGAGGGGGGGGATGAAGAAACTGGTGAAGTCCAAGTTCATCCCCTGTGGTTGGAGGGTTCCCAGTCGGAAGATAAGATGCTCCTCCTCCGACCGTCGGGTTGTTGTGGTTTGGCGGTGGATGAGTCCAATGACCTGCATATCCTCGGTGGAGTGGGAGGGGGAGTTGAAATGCTGTGTTACAGGGTGGTTGGGTTGGTTCGTCCGGGTGGCCCAGAGGTGCTCTCTGAATCGCTCCGCAAGTAGGCGGCCTGTCTCCCCAATATAGAGGAGGCCACACCGGTTGCAGCGGATGCAGTAGATGATGTGGGTGGAGGTGCAGGTGAATCTGTGGCGGATATGGAATTTTCCTTTGGGGCCTTGGAGAGAAGTGAGGGGGGAGGTGTGGGCGCAAGTGTTGCACCTCCTGCGGTTGCAAGGGAAGGTGCCGGGAGTGGTGGTTGGGTCGGTGGGGGGTGTGGATCTGACAAGGGAGTCGCGGAGGTAGTGGTCTCTACGGAAAGCTGATAGGGGAGGGGAGGGAAATATATCCTTGGTGCTGGGTCTGTTTGGAGGTGGCGGAAGTGACGGCGGATGATGCGCTGTACATGGGGATTGGTGGGGTGGTAGGTGGGGGCCAGTGGGGTTCTGTCCTGGTGGCGGTTGGAGGGGCGGGGCTCAAGGGCGGAGGAGCAGGAAGTGGAAGAGATGCAGTGGAGGGCATCATCGACCACCTCGGGGGGGAAATTGCGGTCCTTGAAGAAGGAAGTGGAGGGCTTTGAGTCCTTCGTGATGGGGGATGGAGGTGTACAGGGACTGGATGTCCATGGTGAAAATAAGGCGTTGGGGACCGGGGAAGCGAAAATCATGGAGCAGGTGGAGGGCGTGGGTGGTGTCCCGAACGTAGTTGGGGAGTTCTTGGACTAAGGGGGACAGGACCGTGTCGAGGTAAGCAGAGATGAATTCGGTGGGGCAGGAGCAGGCTGAGACAATGGGTCGGCCGGGGCAGTCAGGTTTGTGGATTTTGGGCAGGAGGTAGAAGCGGGTGGTGCGGGGTTGTGGGACTATGAGGTTGGAGGCGGTGGATGGGAGATCCCCTGAGGTGATCTCCCTCCCCTTCCTCGACCTTTCTATTTCTATCTCAGGCGACCGAATCAACACGGACATCTACTACAAACCGACCGACGCCCACAGCTACCTTGACTCCCACAGTCCTCAACTCTACTTTCTTGCTTTTTCCCATAACCTTTGATTACCTTACTGATTAAAAATCAGTTTATTTGTTGAATATAACCCAGGCTGTACAGCCCTATGTGGTTAAGAATTCTATAGATTCTCCATCCTCTGAGAGAAGAAATTCTTCCTCGTCTCTGCTAAAATCGGTGATCCCCTGACTCTGAGATTATCCATTCTTGTCCACAGTTCTCCCACAAGGCAAAACAATCTCTCAGCATTTAACTTGTCAAACCTCCTGAGGGTGTTATATGGCTCAATAAACCTATACAAACCTATAAAAAGGAATCTAATGATTTGAAATTAAGGAGTGAGGACAGGGACAGAGGTGAGGAGGCCTAAAATTTCACATCACAAAGTGAAGAACCAAATCCTGACATGGTACCATGCTATTTGTAGAAATCTTGACTAAAGTATTGAGTTGAATTCCAGAGATGAGGTGAGAATTACTATCCTTGACATCATAGCAGCATTTGAGCTCAAAGATATCAAGGAGCACTTGCAAAATTAAAGTCAATATGAGTAAATAGAAGAATTCTTCACCAAATGGAGAGCACAAAGGAAGATTGTTGGGCTGTTGAAAGCTGATCATTCAATACCAACACATCAGTACAGGAGTTCTCCAGGGTAGTGTTCCTTACACAACTATCTTCAGCTACTTCATCAATAAGCTTCCCTCCACTGCAATGTCAGATGTGGAAATGTTCTGTTGGTTTAGCAATTAAACAGCGAATGAACCAGTCAGTGTCCATATGCAGCAAGTCCTCGACATAATTCAGGCTTGGACAGATAAATGGTACATACCAGTGTGAGGTAATGAGCATCCAACAGGTGAGAAGGTAATCATTTTCCGTTGACATTAAATTACTGACCAGTGCTGATTCCCACCATCAACATCCTGAAGGTTACCATTGACCAGAATTAGAACAGATCCGGCCATCTAAATACTGTGGATACTTTGGGTTTTGCCTCTTAGAGCATATTTTATCTGATGCTGCAATTGATCCTTCAATGCATAAAAAAAATATGGATTTTATGGATTTGAAGAATCCAACAGATGTCAATTACAACTAGCTATTATGAAAACAAAATTGCATCCACAGGCACATCAACATTTTGGGCTAACTTTACTTATTGGTTATAAACAGCAGCATGCTTCTAATAGTGTGCCATACATACAGAGATCCCAGTGTAAGATGAAGTATAAGGTTTTTATACCCTTGAGTCACATGTTATAATACAGTGTTGATATCATGACTATGTTTCTTAAATGTGTTCTACAATACTGTATGTGAGACCAAACACAGTTAGCTCTTGTTCCAAAGATTTTTAAAAAGTCACCTTTACATGATTGTACATAGGATTGTGTTGTCAATTTATTAATTATAAACACAGAAAAAACACAGTTTGCAAGATCAACATTGCAAACATCAATGTGATGTTTTGGAGTTTGACAATTTGTTCCAATCTGGTGATCATATTCCCACCTGGAGATATGTACGTTGCTCTCTGTTAGACTTGTTTGACTTTGTTCCTGATGAAGGGCTTTTGCCCGAAACGTCGATTTTGCCTGTCCTCGGATGCTGCCTGAATTGCTGTGCTCTTCCAGCACCACTGATCCAGAATCTGGTTTCCAGCATCTGCAGTCATTGTTTTTACCTTGTTTGACTTTGTTGTCCTGCTATGGGTTGCTGTCACTCAATGTCACTCATCATTGAGTTTTATTTCTCAATCTTTCTGTGCATGATTGTTGTACCTTGTCTGAACTGACTTCTGTTATATGCATGCAGCATCATTATCAGTAATGACATTGTTATGATCTGTGCTCTTTGCACATCTTAGAAAATTTGCGGGGATCCAATGTTTTTATACTTACGCCCTTTAGCAGGAAGAACATCGTTGCTGAATATTATTTAAATGGAAAAAGGAGGAGGAGATGGTGGTGTAATATTGTTACTGAACTAATAATCCGAAGGCAGGTGTGGAATTTGTATTCAATCAAAGCCTAGAATTAAAAAGTCTGATGATGAACACAAAACTATTGTCAGTTATCCTTAAAAAAATCTAGCTCACTAATGTCTTTTAGCAAGGAAAACTGCTATCTTGACCTGGTCTGGACTATGTGTGATTCTTGACTGCAGAAGTGGTTGATCATTAAATGCCTCTGAAAAGGCCCTTCATTAATTATAACAAACATTAAGAAGACTCAAAAAAGGAATAAAACTAGATTGGTTACCTGGTATCATCTGGGACATTGGATATGACAATGCCAAGATTAGTCCTGGCAATCATGCCCAACATCTGGGGACTCAGTCTAAAATTGGCATACACAGGGAGCATAATGTATGCACAGTGTCCCAGAAAACACTATCAGCATCCTTTGGTATTTCCTGCCCCACCAGCAGGACACACCCAGCACAGGGTGTATCACCTTGGTATAGAATAAAGAGGAAGTTGTCTTGGGAGGCTTCAAAACTGCCTCCAAACTCCATGAAGTAGTTATGACAGCAGGTCAACATGGGCAAGGAATCTTCCTGCTGATTTCATGTTCCATACTGCCCACCCCCTTAGCTGGTAAATTTGTTCTCCATGTTGAACACCATTTGGGGGATGGCACTTGGAGGTGACAAGGGTAGCAGAATGTATTCTGGGTGGAGGGCTTCAACCTCCATTGTCAAGAGTGCTCAGTAATTACTACACCAATGCTCCTTTGATAGCACATGCAAACTCACAATCCATATTATTGAAAAGAGCAAGGCAGCAGATGGGATCACCGATACCTAGAAGATCCTCCTCTAAGCTGCACAAATTCCTTAACTGTCATGGTGTCAAACTCACAGCACTTTCCCACTCACAGCATTGTGTTTGTACTGTCACTAAGTGTGCTGCAGTGGTTCAAAATGCCAGCTCAAGGATAATTAGGAATAGATGGCAAGTACTTGTCCAACCAGCTGTGTGACATTCTGTGAAAGGATAATAAATACGTTTACACCAACCTCAAAAAGTGGGACCCAGCAACCAACTTAAAATGTATTGTTAGACAACTGATAACACAAATAAGTAAGTTGATGGCTCATCAAGAGGCAGGTTACTGTTTTGGAAATGAGATATGGGGACCACAGACATTCTCAATTCACATTCATCAAGACAAGAAGCAACTCTGTAGAGAGCTGACAGGGGATAAAGGAAACATAACAGGGGAAATGTTCATTGACACGCAGTTGAAAATATGTAAAGGGAACTCCATGAGGAGTAATACTGTGACAAATGGAACATAACATAAGCTAACACTTCCAGCAAAGGGCACACTGGCATAGAATAAAGTAGATGATATGATAAAGCATCATTTTTGTTGGATTATATCACTAATCTTGGCAGTTGATTTCTGATTTGTATGTTCTCAGTGAGGATCTTTTGTGCACACCTTGCCCATAAACATTGAAGTCAAAGTGATTTTGAATTTCTTCACTTTCAGTTGTTGCCAAGAACCTGCTGAGACCTTGCCAAGACCTTGGTGGTGACTTTCAATTGACAAGTCAACATTCCATAATAAAATGGATGTCCTGGCCTCTTGAGGAGTGTTACCTAAACATTCCAATGGCTGGGCATTGTGAGGAACAATGGGCAATGAGATTTACTTTTGTTGCTGAATTCTCTCAGGCACAGAATATTGTCAATTTTACATATATGTCTTTTAAAGCAGCAAGTGAAGAGTCAGGGAGAGTCATTAATACAAAAGAATTTCACTTTCTGAAATGTCCAACTGTTCTGCAATCACAACAAGCACTTATTGCAGGGATGTTCAGACTAACCAGGTAGTTTCTATTGTTCATTTTATTTCTAACACTCACAAGTGCTACAGTTTGTCATGGTGAGAATTCATGCATAGCTGTTCAGAAATAATTGAAGAAATGCCTTTTGACACATTTGTGTAACCTTGCGGTGGAGGTACAATATGCTACCATCAAGACCCTCAGGGTAGTATTACAATCTGTATGGTAAGACCCTGTGATAGAGGTTACCTTTGTAATCACAAGTTGATACAGCAGCTTCTGGAATGGGCCCCCAGTAGCACCTCCACCGTGAGGGTCATTGCAATGAGCATTGTCGCACTTGGAAACCAGGAGTCTGGTTGTCTCCTTCTCAACCCAGTCACAGAGGAGTAGATGCAACAATATGCCACGACATCAATAACCCAACTGATCCCATACTATTACAAGAAGTTAGCGTTGAACAGACCTTCACACTTTTGAAGGTGCCCTGATTAATTTAATGCAACCCTCCAGTGCAATTCTTCAATTGTCTCAAACATTATGTTGCTGCTGTACCCTTCATGGCCTTTCAAGAGGTGAGGACTTTGAAGAAAGAGAGGTCTTGGAATGGCTTTGTTCCTCAGAAAAGGAGCAGATGGAGGAGGAAGATGCATTGTCAAGCAGTGCCCATTATTTGCAGAAAGCTCAGTGAAGCCGATTCAGGAGGAAAGGTTTCATCACAAAGGTCACTCAGATCCAGAACCATTTCACCAGAGCTGTACTCATGCTACGGGAAAGTTAACTCTGTGAGTGATCTTCTTTCAAATGAGGCTGTATATCCATAATTCACATTCCACCGAATACTTCACTTGTTACCAATCTTATTTTGGTAAATCTTTTTATCCTCAATGTCAAGATGGAAATTGTCATGCAAGAGAACCACAAATTTCATTTACTGATGTCATGGCTTACCTCAGGATTGCACTTTGGGGTTGAGATTGAGAGAGATATTCCACTTGTTTCATGTGTAACAAATGCCCAACACAAGGGCCCTCATTGTGAAAGTACATCAGAAGCTGCTACATCAAAATGATTACCAGACCAGTCTCTGTCACAGGGCCTTGCAGTGCAGATTATAATGCAGTCATAAGGACATTGATGGTGAAAGATTCATGTATGATTGCCTTAACACTGTCATGACATAGGTGAGTGGTATTCATTGCACCCACTCATGCATCTTTGTGCCTTTGGTGCTCCTAACGAGTTAATATTACAAAATGCCTCATACATTCTTTATTTGCCAGTGCACATTCCCACATCTGGCTCAGATGCTGCTGCCTATAGCTCTATGTGAAGTGGCTGTCACTCAATGGGAGAGTTCACAGGTTTAAAACCTTGAGACATAACAAAGTACAGATGATGAATTGACTCCTCCATTCTGCATCATTAACTCTCATCCGTGATTCCTGAGCTTTTGCAGCTCAGCAATGTAGTATCTGTTTAACATCCTTGGAAGGTGACTACTCAGAGCTGTGTCCCTGTTCCTTACCTCCTCCTGCACACTCTAGCAGTGTTACTTACCCTGTTCATCTCCCCACCCTCCTGTTTCTGTTATCATTCAGAGTTGGATAAAGCATTTTCTTCAGTTGATCTTTTGGAAGATGTGCCTGGTGTTATGAAACCAGTTGATGTTACTGTTGAATAAGTCAGATTCAAGACTGAAATCTGTCTTGATATTTTGTCTTTTTTTGGTTTTGACAAGATGGTCTCTCACTGAAATATAACCATACAATATTGCAGATTTGGATTTAACAGTGAAACAGATTTTCATTACACAAAAGAAATAAAAAAAATTAAACAATTTACATATAAAACATGTTTAAAGATTTCAAAACACATCTTAAAAATACAATCCTATTAATTCCAGCAGCAGTATTCAAGCACCACAGAAAATTGCCTTCTCCATCCCGTAAAATATTTGACTGAGCTGTGATTTCAACTCCAAGATCATACTGAATTATCCTATCTCAAAATAATGGGACATTTTACAGTTCTTTCTGTTGTTTAGATATACAGTTTTACCAAATTAGACATTAGACCTACACAGAGTTGGAGCCTTTTGACTAAGAAAAGCTAAGTAAGTATCGATATGTACATTCCATCACAGATGGAGAGATATTTTGCATGTATGGATTTCTAAGTAGCTTGTTGTTAAGGCTCCAAAATATGTCAGGCGCATTCCTGAAGAAAACAAAAAAAGGAACATAACAAATTTAGAGCCTGTTTTAGTCCCTGATTTCAGTTTCTAAAAATTGTTTAACTCAAGCAGATATTAAAAAAATTATTTTAGATCCCTAACAAAAACATTGGTTTTACTGTATTTTCAGTTATGTATTTTCTTACAGTATTGTGTTTTAATTTGCCTGTTGAGAGAAGATGATGAAAGCATCAGAATAAAAGGATTCATAACACAATAAAAATTTATACGCTACAGAAAATATCATTGATCTGTTATTAATTGGTGAGATTAAGCAATGCTCCATGGCTGGAGAAGTTAATGCATTGCCAGCCAATCACATTGCTTCAATAATTTTGAATTTGTTTGGTAATATAAATGGATGATAACAAATAGGCAGCATTCTACATTGCTCATAATTTTTACCTGGGTCCTGCAAAGGCCATTCCCTTCGGCAAATAGGCTTTCAAAATTACATTATCTGGCAACCAGAAGAATTCTTTCCACAAGTTCACATGAAGATCATAAAAAAAATTAAATGACAATTTTTTTGTTCCATCAAATATATTCCTTATTTAAGTTTACAGTCTGCATTGTAACGGCTTCCCTTATTATAAAATTCTGCAAAGTATTTCCCTGCTTCTGAAAGATGAATCAATAAAATTGTCCAATATTTGTATAATTTTAGAGTACTACACATTTTATCCACACCCAGGTGCAATGCCTGACATTTGCAATATTCCAGCAGCACTGAAATCAACAAACAGCAATTGATTTTTATGTATTGATACTAACCTTCATAATCCTCAATCCATCCCTAACCAGTAATTTTTTTTTTAGAAAGAAGCTGCTAATTAATTCAAATGTAAGTGATCTGGCTTACCATAACTTACACATGCCACTGTTCCTGAAGGAACAAAATTCTTCAGAGCTTAGTTTTGCTTTAGGCTTGTTAATTTTATATTCATAACATTGGTTCTGCTGTCACAGTTAACTTAACACAATCTGATTACACCTATGTTATTCATGCCTCTCAGCATTTTAAAGATATAGATCATATCCTCTTTGAATCTTATTTTGAGTATTGAAAACCAATTTCTTTTTTTATCACATTAAACATGATTCTAACTCAAGGTGGGCTTGCAGCAGATGTCGTGAGCTGTGTTTGGGATGCCCTCATGCAGCATTCAATATGTATGCCAGCCATTTTAGCTCTTGGGTCTCATTATAACAGCACCAAATTATCTTATGCTTAAATCCCTAAATAAGAGCACATTATAATGCTTCAATCACTATCATAGTTGAAATCAGATAATTTAAATCACAGAGCAGGGGCAGAATTTGAAATCTTTTAAGTCTTTTTGGCTCTGTTATTCTGTGCGAACATTTGAGGCATCAGTGACATAGGGTCTAGCCATTTAAAAAAATATTTCAATCATTTGATGCATTAACATTCCTTTTCTAATGGAGAAAAACTTTGAACTTCTGATGATACTTTTTTTTAATGGGACCGATATTTTGATGTATATACTCTGAAGATTTTTCACAGCAAAGCCTAAATGAAATTAATAGGTGCCAGAAATAGCAGCAGTTAAAATCCGATGCTCTATTTCTCGTTAAAAAAAAGTTTTAATCCATTTCTTGGCCATAAAAATTACTTGCTTCCACATTTTCAATTAATGGAGCCTTATGTCATGTTACATAATAAGGTCAATGTTAAATACAATAATTTTCACTGTTGTTTTATTTTTAAAAAATGCATGATCATGGTAAGATGAATCAGTTATTGTTTTCATTCTTGCATTTGGCAATCAAACATTTACCCAACCAAGCTCAATTTATACCAGTCAAATCATTGGAAATGCAGTACCAACCTTTGATCAGAGATGTCTTAAGCCTTTTTTAAGCATTTTTTTCAACTTTTCAATGGAATTCTTTTCTTGCTCATCTGACACAATCTGAAAATTATCAATTGTTTAACAACTGACTGACTGCCATATGAGCAAGAATCAACAATGTGTTTAAGTTCCTGGGACTGGTGACAATGGGAAATAAATAAGGAAACTAAACAAGTAAAAAGCACTGGAAAACCAGTAGCTGCTTAAACAATGTGTAATATCAATTCGGAGAGAATAATTTTCAGCATTACAATTGTGACTTTTGAGAAACTTTTAATTGCCATGTTGCACAGTTATGCGACTGGGAGACCTGATAAAGAAAAATAATTCTGGTAATGTGTTAGCACTTCAAGCAAATTTGGTTCAACAACTTTTTGTCTCTCGAATATATTTATCTGCATGTTATGCACCAGATCCAACCCCTCAAAACATTTTTAAGCAGGTAGCCCAGATGGTAACTTTGCTCTTTGTTTTAGGTAAGTTTATTGTGGATATTCCCAGAGCAAATTAGCTGATCCGACTGCAGACAAATAGAATTTATTTACAAAATTAAGGAATGAAACACAACAGAAAATAGAATACTGGAAAACTAATCCTATCCAAAATCCCGACAGACTATCCCAACTTAATGGTGCTGTTCCAAAAATACTTGCAACAGTCCCAATAAACACATCCCTTCACACAAAGAGTAAAAATGAAACAAACCACGGTTTATAGGCTTAAAGCTACAGAGAGAATGTACCTGGCCAGACTTGTCCCAGCAACCTTTCTTTACACAGACTGCTGCTGAACTGAATCAAAAACTCTAATCTAAATGAAGGCTAACTATACAGCTAGCTGGCCACTCCCCTTTGTTTATATCTTTTTTTTTGAAGACATGAAAGCCTTAGACTGGAGGCATTATCTATTAGGGGTAAACACAAAGGCCATAATATACCTTTCAAACCCAGTCTAGATGGAGCCTGGCCAATTACTCCCTCTCTGCAAAGAAACTCATTGGCATAGTAACCTTGGAAAAAGACCAACATTTTGACATGTATAGTAAACCTATACACCATGTTTCACATTTAATCATTTAATCACTAGGAATTCATTCTACTTGCATTTGTCTGCAGGTTATTTATGGATTTTAACACTGGTAACTGTGTTGAATAGAAATCCAAAAACACAGCATTCCCTTTGAGAATGCAGGATCAATGTGACTGTGCAAACCATATTTTGTCTCCTCAACATTCTTGTCGAGGCATGCAATCTCAACCAGGAAGCATAAGTTCAAAATTTTAATGCAATGTAATGTCATATGCAGAAATTAAAGAGGGAGAAGGAATGAAAGTTAGGATTTAATAAAAGTAATACAATGGGAAAATAAAGTCAGTGTGACATTTGTGGCACAGAAAGAGGCCCTTTAGTCCCTCAAGAGTATTCTAGCTTTCCACAGAGCAATTCAGTCATCTGACACTCCCATTTAATCCCCATAATGCTGCAAGTTTAATTCTTTCAAGTGTTCATACAAATTCTTTTTGAAATCATTATTTATTCTCACAGTCAATGCTAAGGTGGATGACAAGTTCTAATCATTACCACTTCCGGAAGAAAACAAAACTCTTCCTCATATTCTCCAAAGAAAATTTAAATTTGTGTCCCCTAGTCTTTGTGCTACAATTAATGGAGACAGATTTTCCCTGTTTACCTTATCTAAGCCTTTAATACTCTTGTAAGCCTTCAGCAATTCTTCTGTCAATTCCTTTCCTCCAACATAATTGGTTTAATGGCAAGAGACAGAGAGTGATTGTGGAGGGTTGCTTTTTTTTTTACACTGGGGGACTGTGATCAGTTCTGGGTTGTGTTTTGTTTGTCATTTATATAAATGATTTGGATGAGAATACAGAAGGTATGGTTAGAAAGTTTGTGGATGACACCAAAATTGGAGCTGCAGTGAAAAGTGAGGAAGGTTTTCTAAGACTGCAAAGGGTTCTTGATCAATGAGCTGAAAAATGGCTGATGGAGTGCAATCTGGATAAATGCAAGATATTACATTTTAATACAACAAACAAGGGTAGGGCTCATACAATTAATGATAGGGTCTTGGGTAGTGTTGTAGCACAGGGGTACCTAGGGGTTCAGGTACATAATTCTTTGAAGTTTGTGTCACATATAGATGTGTTGGTTAAAAAAGCATTTAGCATGCTTGCCTTCAGTGCTCAGTCCTTGGAGTGTAGGAGTTGGGAAATTATGTTGGGGTTATACAGGACATTGGTGAGGCCTCTCCTGGGAGACTCTGTCCAGTTCTGACCACCCAGTTATAAGAAGGATATTATTAAAGTTGAAAGAGAGCAGAGGAGATTCACTTGGATGCTGTCAGATATGGAAGGTTTGAGTTATAAAGAAACACTGCATAGGCTGGGATTTCTTTCACTGGAGCATCGGAGGTTGAGAGGTAACCTTTTCGACGTTTATAAAATCATGAGGTGTATAGATAGAGTTTAATGGTAACTGTCTTCTCCCTAGGATGGGGAATTTCATGTCAGGGGACCACATTTTTAAGGTGAGAGGAAAGATATTTATAAAACAGATGAGGGGCAAATTTTTAAAACAGAGGGCATTTTGCATGTGGAATGAACTTCCCAAGGGAGTGGTGGATTTTGGGCACAATTCAATGTTTACATGACATTTGAATAAGTACATGAATAGGAAAGGTTTGGAGGGCTATGTACCAGGAGCAGGCAGGTGGGATTAGTTTATTTCGGGATTATGTTTGGCATGAACTAGTTGGACCGAGGGTTTGTTTTGTGCTGTATGTCTCTATGACTCTAAGAATGAACTCAGTCTTTCTAGTTTAATCATTTCACTGTGCAATTGCAGATACATTCTGGTACATCTATGCATCATCTTCTTCTGGGTATTCACATCTTTCCTCACATGCCGTGATTAGATCTGATTGCAAAATTCAAGTTGGGGCCTAATTAGAGCTTTATAAAGATTAAGTGGCATATATGTTTTATATTCACGGGTCTATGTATGAAACTTGGGATCACAAAGCTTTGTGAACCATTCTTTTAAGATGGCTTGCAATCTTTAATGACTGAAGTTCATGCACTCATATCCCTCTGCTCCTGTACACTCTTTAGAATTATGACATTCGATATGTATTGACTTTCCCTGTTATGATAAACCACAGTTTCCAATAAACTGTGACTGGCCTAAATTTTCAAATAGTTTGCAGTTCTTTTATCAGAACAATTTGCCTCAAAGCAATAAAACTAATTTTAAGCACAAGTTACATTGAAAGTTTGTAGAATTTTCATTTAAAATCTGCTCTAAAAACCATTGCACAGAAATCTGGCTCCACCCACAAAACATGTTCAATGAAGTAATGACCACAATGAATTTTCATTGATTGTGGAATCTTCAAATTAAAGAAGAATCATTAGGTGCAAAGCTGCTTGTTAGAATCACTCAAAAGCATTTATATCTTCAGAAAATCTCTTCTCATTTAAATTCTAGTTCACTCATTTAAGTTACTAGCTTCCGGTCTAACATTCCAAACCTTGACAACCCAGACACAAGGAGAAAATGAGGTCTGCAGATGCTGGAGATCAGAGTTGAAAAATGTGTTGCTGGAAAAGCGCAACAGGTCAGGCAGCATCCAAGGAGCAGGAGAATCGACGTTTCGGACGTTCCTGAAGAAGGGCTTATGCCTGAAACGTCGATTCTCCTGCTCCTTGGATGCTGCCTGACCTGCTGCGCTTTTCCAGCAACACATTTTTCAACCCAGACACAACACAGTCCAAGGATGTGCAGCTTGGGTGGATTGGCCATGCTGAAATTGTTCATAGTAATGTCGATACAGTGAGATTCTGGGTCAGGTCAGATGCTCTTTGGAGGGTTGGTGCAGACTTGACAGGCTGAATGGCCATTTTCTGCACTGTAAGGATTCTATGATTCTATAATTCTATGATTCTCTGACAAATAAAGTAATACTGAATAACAATTGATGTGCTTCACATAATGTTAACCATCCTCTTTCTAAATTGTCAAATGTTAGTCTAAGCTGAGAATCATGTGGTAAAGAAGATGCCCTGCTGCCTAGCGTGCCGACAGGGACAAAAACTACTCTAAGTTTACACCAGTCTAACTTTCTGGCATTCAGTTTGTAGCCTTGAATGTTATGACATTTCACTTGCTCATCCAATAGGTTGTGAGGTTTCCTGAGTCAGCTACACTCCCAGGCAGTGCATTTCAGACTTCCACCACCGTCAGGGTGAAAATGTTTTTTCTCAAATTCTTTAAACTTCCTGCCCTTCACCTTATAGATATGTTCCTTGTTATTTACCCTTCAAACAAGGGGAACATTTGCTTTCTATCCACAACGTCCACTCCCCTCACAATCCAATACACCTCAATCAGATATCTTCTCAGCCTTCTGTGCTCTAATGAAAACAACTCATAAGATAAGAAACCATAGAGTTGGAGGTTGTATATTAGGAAACATAGAGAATTGCTTATGGACAGGAAACAACAAGTGGGGTTGAGGGGTTCTTTTTCAGGTTGATAATCTTTTCCCCAGCGATCAGTGATGGGCTTGCAATTACTTTCAATATATATTAATGACTTGTCCACAGGAACAAGTGCTGGGACCCTGACTGGCTGTGAATGTCCTGCAGCCTGATTTGCAGACAACACAAAAATAGGTGGAAAGACAAGTTGTGAGATGAATACAAACAGTTTGCAGAGAGATATTAATAAGTTAAGTAAGTGAGCAAGAAGTTGGCAAATATGTATAATGTGGGAAAATGCAAAGTTGTTCATTTTGGAAGAGAGAACAAAAGAACAGAATATTATTTAAATGGAGAAAACCTGCAAAGAGCTGCAACAAGAAGGGACTTGAGTGTATTTGTACGTGAAATACAGTAAGCTAGCGTACAGGTCCAGCAAGCAAGAAAGTTAATGGAATGTGAGCCCTTATTTCAAAGGGGTTGAAGTATAAGAACAATATAAGGTGTTGCTGAGGTCAGATCTATAGTACTTTGAGAAATTTTTATTCCTTTTATTTAAGAAAAGATATTATTTCATTGAAGCATTTCAGGGAAGATTCACTCAGCTGATCCTTGGTACAGAGGAATTGCTGTATGAGGAAAGGCCAAGAGGTTGGGACTCTATTCACTGAAATTTTGAAGATTGAGAGGTGATCTCATTGAAACTTACAGGATCCTGAAGGAACCTTGCAGAATAAATGCTAAAAGATTGATTCTGCTCATGGGAGAATTCAGGACCAGAGTCCATACTCTCAACATAAAGAGGCACTAATCTCTCAGAAGGTTGTGAGTTTTTGGAGTTCTTTGCCAAAGAACTGTGGAGGTCGAATCCTTGTGTATATTTAAGTCTGAGATAGATACCCGATCAGCAGGAGAATCAAGGATATGGAGAAAATGCAGGAAAGTGAATGTGAGAAACATCAGATCAGCCACGATCCTATTGAATGGAGGAGCAGAGTTAAGGGTTCGAATGGCCTACTCCTGTTCCTATTTCTTATAGTCTTAGCCTAAGCTTAACCAGCCTCTCTTCATAATTACCTGCTCTATCCTAGGCAATTTCCTGGTGAATCTCATCCGCACCCCCTCAAGTGCAATCCCATCCTTCCTTTCGTACTGTCACCAGAACTGCTGACAGTACTCCATTTATTATTTCACCAAAGTTTTGTAAAACCTTTCTCATGTCCTTTTCCTTTTTCATTTTGTCAAGCAATTTTAAAAATAATTGTGGAATACTCAATTGGGTGCATTAAAATAGTCCATTATTTAAATTATTGGGTTTTTTTATTTGAATAATAATGTACTCGTGAGAAAGTTTTGACTGCTACAAATATGACAGCCTTGCTTTAATTTATATTAAAAATGGAGAAAAACTTAAACATATCTCACCATTTAGTTCAATGTCACTCAGCCAGATTACGCTATATCTTCCAGCATTTTACTCATTGATATTTATCCAGGCTCACACCTGAACACCAATTAATTCATTTGTGCTTACAATTAAATTCACAGTAACCTATTCAATAACACTGAAATGGTCCTTGGTACCTTGAGTCTCAGAACACTGACTAAGTGTTTGAAAATGGATATCTTGCAACTAACAGTCTATAAACTAGAGGACTCATGTTCAATTTCCAGACTGCATTTTCAAATCTTCACCAGCATACTATCATTAACTTAAGTGCTTGTTTGCTGTCAGCAGGTTCTGTTGGAAAACGCACATACAAGTATTGAATGAGAACAGAAATGTGCTTGAGTGTAATGACCAATAAAGTTGAATAGCTATCAAAAGTTACTGTCTCAGCTTATACGAAATATCATTAACACAAGTAATTAAACGAATAAGCACTGTGTGAAATCATGCTATGCCAGTAGATTCTACCTTTGAGCTGGAAGGACTGCAGAAGTGGGATAGTAGATTTCAAAACAACTAGAATTGTGTGAGAAGTAGGTACGATCCACAGAAAGCAAACAACAATTATAAATGTTAACAGAATATGTGTGGTAAGTTTATCGTGTGAATGCAGACAGTTTCTTTTAATTATTTTTATTGTTTTAATTGGAATATTTGTTCACCAACTCAGTTGATTAAATCAACATGCATACAGAGAACAGTAGGACTGAAATGTGATGCAAGTTGCTTACTAGCCAGTTTACAAACGTGACAACAGGAAATAATTAGAAATGGCTGTAAGTCGTGCTTTTAATTTTAAAAAAGATCACAAAAATATTTGTGTTGAACACCAAGCCAATAAGAGAGACATAAAATGTTAGTGACTGAAAACATTAGTTGATGAATTGGTTGTGAGTTACTTTAAAGGAGTGAAGAAATGTAGGGAAAATATTTATAAAGTGAACTCAGGCAAAAAAAGATTAGGTGGTTGAATGATCTACCACAAGCCTTTGGGTTGAATGTAAAAAAGACTTGCACTTAATAACCCCAAAATCAAATCAATGTAGTACTTTTGAAGTATAATATTAAAACAGGAATATAAGCAACCACTTGGTGTTTGAAAGCTCCTGTCAACAGCTATGTCATAATGGCTATGTACTCTGTTAAAAGTGGGTGTTTCAATTGAAGGGAAATTTAAAAAAAAAACAAAAAGAAACCAAAGTACTGCGGGTAGGGTAGTGAAGAAATGAACAATAATCAATATGTGAATGGAAGGGGTAGGAAGTATATGCAGAAGTGTGCAGTAGGGGATGACTGACCAATTCCTGTTCCGATACCTTCTATCACCTTGTCTTTGTAATTTTTATTCGAAAAGCAAATATTGGTTGGGGCTAACTCCCATGGCATGAAATCATCAAAATGAACTTGAGAGGATAAATAATTCATCAGAGGAACCACAGCTCCAACAGTAAAGCATTCAAATGTAAAAATTGGGGTTTTGTGCTAACGTTCCAGAGTGAGACCTGAACTGTGATTTTCTGATTAGAGGTGGTAATGCTACCAGCTGAACTACCATTGAAGGGTAGGAAAGTCAGAAGAATGGATTCTGGAAAAAAATGTAGGTGGGTGATATTAAGCCAAACTAACATGTAATCAAATCTGGCAGCATCTGTGGGGAGAGATCACAGTTAACATCTTGGGTTGAGTGAACCTTCCTCAGAACATGTAACCAATCTGTTCAGACATGCTATCATATACTTGTAGTGAAATTGAAGAATTTAACCTGAACCTTCTGGATTAGAAGTACCACTGCACCACAAATCCGAAACTCCCAAGGTAGTTATTTTAATTGACATGTTCAGACACTTCATGACACACCTCAAGAGTAGGTGGGACTTGAAGGCAGGCCTATTGGCCTAGAGCTAGGGACACTACCACCATGTTGCCAGAGTCCTGAAATCCCATGTTCTATCTAGAGACTGTGTTGATTTAGGAGATTCAGCTGCTATGGTAATTGGGGGAGGGGAGGAGAGAATGTCAATTGGCTTCATCACCTTAGGCTAAATATATAAAATATTATCCAATGGTTTTACTTTTGATCATCATCTAATGTCTCGTATTAAAACAGATGGAATTAAAAACAGAAAATGCTGGAAATACTCATTATATTAGGCATCATCTATGGAGAGAAAATCAACAAAGTTCATGTTTCAGGTTGATGAGCTGTTATAAGAACTGTATGAGTTGCTGAGTATCTCCAAAAGTTTTCTGCTTTTATTTTACATTTTTAAAAATATTCCCAATTGTTACATTTGTGATAGAATTGGTAGGCATTAGGAAGCACAGGCTTAGATTGATTGTGATGTCCCTCATGATCCTATATCCTGCCAACTGCCAAGATTTACAGGAATAATGGTCTCTGGGACAAGGAATCAATAAATGTGTACCCAGGAAGAAATCAATACAGATTCAGTCAGGAGTAATTAGTATTAAAAATGAAAGAAAAGGTAACTATACCACTCTCTACCCTTTAGACAGCTAAGCTAACCCACCCTGAAGCCAGCATAAAAGAGCTGTATAAATTCAGGTTAAACTTGATTTGGAGATGTCGGTGTTGGACTGGGGTGGACAAAGTTAAAAATCACACAATACCATGTTATAGTCCAACAGATTAAACTTGTTGTAGTTCCATATTGTCAAACAGTTCATTCAACTGCATCAACATCTATTAACTGAGAGGTCCTGACTTGCTTGTGATAAAATAATTTGCAGTACAAAATAACTTTAATTATAAGTTACTGTGTTTAAGTTTATAGTTTCTAATCTGACATTTTTTTGGAAAAGAGATCTTAATTCTACGTGGTATATCAGTTGTTCTTAGACAATGTATAGTTTTGAAGTTGTTTGATGTTTAAAATAAATACCTTTCAAGATAATTTGTAATACCCAAGTTTTGCTTTTTCTTGATACTAATCATGGTATAAATGGAAATTCATCATGAATATTCTAAACACGGGAAGAAGCTGTTTGATTTTTTTATTGTTTGTCTATTTACATAATCTGTTGAGCCTTAAACAATGATGAAAAGAAAACTATAATACCATTTAATAATAATAATAGCTATTTATATAATGTCTTCTCAGGCTTAATGTGCTTCACAGAATGAATTACTTTTGATATGCAGTTGACTTTTATATTGTGCACAAATGGAGCAGCTATTCCACATTAGCTCTACAGTAATGAGATGAATAATCACTTCATTGAAGGAGAGCTAATGGCAAGGACACTCAAACTCTCTATTCTTTTTTTAAAAAGTGCCATGGGATTTTTAATGTTGACTTTAATAGGCAAGTAGGTGCTTGGTTAAACATATTGTCCAAACTATGGTTGTTCTGACAAGGCAACATTTCCTCAGTATTTCTCTGGTAAATGAACATTGATCATTAGTTTAAATCCTGACCTGGGGCTGGCAGGACTCTGGCAACCTATTTAAACAGCATGAGCAGGACAGTGCACATTTATAATTAGTTTTGTAATGGGACCGTACTTTGACAAGCAATGAGCATACTTTCACATCTGCAGCAGGAGCTTATTTCAATCTAATGTAGGTCAATCAAAAATGAAAAGGAGCATTATTACTTTCCGAACAGGTTAGTTGGAAAGCTTCAAGCAGGCCACAATTTGTGTTATTTGTTGTGTCTAATTTAAAGGCTTTTCTTGATTATCATCTTCCTTTTGGTTATTCTGAGATTTCATACTGTCAGCAGGAATCATAGTGAGTGAAGGTCAGCGGATTTTCAGTATTGCATTTCTTTTGGTGTTTGGGTTCGGTTAGAGGTTTGAGTTTTCTTTGACTGGGCTAACGAGGGTGGCAGCTACTCAATGAACATTGGCAACAAGAGATGACGGCAAAGAAAAAGCCAAAACAACAGCAAAGAAACAGACAAAAATCATTCAAGTAGAGACCTGATAATAGAGTATTTTAAAAATGTGGGCAATAGTACTAGAGTACCACCTATATGGAGGCTTCAGATGCTGGAAAAATGCAGCCTAAAGTGCAACGTATCCAGTGAATTCAAAACATTCCAGACAGATATGATGGAATTATAATAGACTGAAGAAATTAAAGTGTTATATTTTCTGGAACCAATCAATTTCACATAGTAGAATTTTAAAAATGTTTTTGGAGATAGATGAACTGAGAAAATTATGTATACAATATATTTGTCACAACCATCTGATGAAGGAGCAGCGCTCCAAAAGCCAGTGTTTCCAATAAAACCTGTTGGAATGTAACTTGGTGTTGTGTGATTTTTAACTTTGTGCACCCAGTCCAACACCAGCACCTCCAAATCATGACATGGCTACAGATTGTTTTAGTTTCAAAGGAAATGAAAAAAAATTAAAACCGATGTTTAATATATCATTCTCGTTGTTGGTTATGGGCTTCATTTGACAACATGATCAGAGAGAATCACACAGTTGCCATTTCAACCCCTTCTCCGTCATAATTCAAGACCAGGCTGCATTCCCCTGCTTTTAGAGAAGAGCAGCTAATGGGTGCAGTACTAATATAATCCACATCATGAAAAAAACTTGCAGTTATATAGCGGGTTAATGTTCACATTTCCTTGAAGTGTTTCTGAACCAGTAAGTTAGTTTTTAAAATGTTATTGCTGCTATCATGGTCATCGTTCTATCTCACATGCTCCTTTTACTCTTATTGGTCTGATTACATAGAAAACTGTTTTCATTCATGTAGAAGATAAAAGCCATCAACTTGCCACAAATAGGCATGCTTAATATTAATTCCATTTCCTTTCCCAACAATTGTCTCAGGATTGACCATTCCAAGCTGAGCTTCCAATGTCATATCCTTTTTGTGACAAACGTTACCTAATGCCATTTCCCAATGCCTATATCTGCTCCTGCCTCATCTTATCTGCTTCTGAAACCTTCACAGATGTATTGACAATTCCAATAATGTCTGGCTTGTCTTTATTTCTATATGATTATATCTTTTTGAAGTGCTTTCATGCATTTTTGTAAGTTTAGTAAGGTAATACTACAGTGTTATATAGCAACACATCAATGTAAATTGTTGATCTTGTTAAGTAAACAAACACAACTGTTGATTTGCAGACATTATAATTCACTGTCACAAAATGGGATAAATAGGATTTTTTTTGTGGTATCAGTTGAGGGAAGAATGTTGATGATGTTCTTGGAAGAACACCCTATTCTTTAGATACTGCTGTGAAATAATGGTTTAAATCCACCTGCATTAGCAAATGCAGTCTGACTTTGACATCTAATTTAAAAAAATAGTGTCACTAATATTGTTGCACACCTTCAGTGCTACATTGAACTATACGCCTGGTTTACATACTCATGTTTTATAATGAAGCTTCAATACAAAACCTTCCAAGTGAAAAGTGTTACTAACTGAGTCAAGCTAATCTACAGAACTGAAAATTTGTCATTTTTTTTGTTAATCACTGAAAGCAGCTGGGTACAAAAAAATTTAGGTTTCAGTTCAACACTTATTAAACTGAAATAGATCTTCATGGTTTAGAATACTAACATTTACATATCAAGACTTGATACCAATATTTCAAAATATTGAATTGATAAAGGGTGAAGGGCATATCCAGAAAGTGTTTTATCTGGTAGTTGGATCCTTTTTTTTCCACAACAGGTTGGCATTTCAATAGTGTTCATGTTCAGCTCCTTTATTTTTTTAATCTTTTAGCCACGTGCTTGCTCCATGTTTAGAAATTTGCCTTATCCATATCCATATCCAAAAACAAATCTCAGTTATGTTATTTAAAACTTGACTCAATGTTTTTAATAAATGTTTTCAGCTCTTATTTAATTTGCATTGATAACTATTAATAACTGCTGTACTTAATCATATCAATGAATATTAACTAACTCAAAAATATGATGTGACAATTACCCATGGATTTTATTGGTTTACAATTTTTGAGAAGATTTGTAGCACAGGTTGATGATAACTATGTAAGATAGTTTGCTGAGCTTGAAGGTTTGTTTTCAGAAGTTTCATCACCATGCTAGGTAACATCATCAGTGAGAGTCTCTGGTGAAGTGCTGGTGATATGTACCGCCTCTTTATTTATAGTCTTGGTTTCTTAAGGGAAAGTAGATAGAGTCTAAATTGATGTGTCTATTGATGGAGTTCTGGTTAGAATACCATGCCTCGAAGAATTCCCGTGTGTGTTTTTGTTTCACCTGTCCTGGAATGTGTGTGTTGTCCCAGTCAAAGTGGTGTCCTTCTTTGTCTGTATATGTAGAAATTAGTGAGAGTGGGCCATGTCTTTTGGTGGCTGTTGATGTTCATGTATCCTGGTGGCAAGTTTCCTGGTAGTTTCTTTGAAGGAATTTTTTTTTACAGTTCTTGCATGGTATCTTGAAAATAACATTAGTTTTGCTGGTGGCATCTACTGGATCGTTTAGGTTCATTAGTCACATTATCTTACATCAGAAATGACTTCAAGACGACTCAGACCCCTTGGCATCATGGTAGCCCACACACCGAACAACACACATAAACAGCGACTAAACATCAAGGATCCAATCGACACCACCAGCAAAACTAACGTCATTTACAAGATACCATGCAAGAACTGTAAAAAAAACTACATCAGACAAACTTGAAGGAAACTTGCCAACAGGATACATGAACACCAAAAGACATGCCCCACTATCACTAGTTTCTATACATACAACAAAGAAGAATACCACTTTGACTGGGACAGCACCCATATCCTATGACAGGTGAAACAAAGACATGCACCAGAATTCTTAGAAACATGGCATTCTGACCAGAACACCATCAATAAACACATCAATTTATACCCTATCTACTTTCTCTTGAAAAAAAATCAGAAATGACATCACACACCTTCTATAAATAGAGAGGGGGGAACATACCACCAACGCTTCACCAGAGACTCTCACTGATGATGTTACCTAGTATGGTGATGAAACTTCTGGAAACAAACCTACAAGCTCAGCAAACTATCTTATATATTTTATTTGTTTATTAAAGGAAGGAAAAAATCATAAAATAACATTCATTGAAATTATAATTCATGTAGCTACATGTGCATGTATTGATTGAAAGGAAACTATTAATACATTTAAGCGGAATCAAGCCTCATTTAAAATTAATGGATTACACCTGTTTTTGTGTGTTACATTGCTTTATTGCCCAACACTTCATGATCATTGATTTGATAGTACATATTATATGCTTGGATAAATAGTTTGAGCATGAAAATGGGGTGATAATATGATATGGGTCAAACCCTGCCCCCCCCCCCACCACCACCCCCACCTCCCCTACTTAGCACATGTATTAAAATTGTTTTTCCTGGTACTGTGATCAATTGTCAGAGGCTATCCTTTCTGGAATACTGAATAAACTGAAAATAACACTCATCGTGTCAGTGATGGTCACATCATTGTGCTACTAAGTGATTGAACAATGGGGAATTTAGAGAAGTAATCCATCATAAAGCTGTAATGTACACTGTGAATAAGTCTGTTGCTACTTTTGTTCAAGGAATCAATGGAATATTAAATGGGTAGAGATTTCCTCCACTGCTGGGGTAGATTCGTTTGGCATATTTTACATCGATTCATGAGTTATTGTATATCCTAATTTATTAGTAGGCAGTACAGAGATTTGTGCACGAACTTTCTTGTGCATTCAAGACAATACATCACTAGCATTCCTTAAACACCAGATCTTGGTGTAATGCTTTTGGAATTAAAACTTGCTTATGATCGAAAATGGCTTTTTGTTGAAATATGGAGTTCAACTCATCATTATCAAAAGTATTTTTTTAATGTTGTCAGGATAACTCTTTGCAACTCTTGAAATTGCTTAGCTTTGGCAGTTGCTGAATATGGTGACTTTGGCAGATCAACCTTGAATACATCTTCATAGTCTGGAGCATCAGTGTTTAGGTCAGGAGGAATATCTTGGTCTTTGTATGGCTTGGATACGCTGTTCAATGTGTCAATCATAACTATCCTAGAACCTGGCCTATGCCTCATTTCAAAATAATATCTTCAGAGATTGTTTGATCATTGGTTTGCTTCACATGTGGTCTGTTCTGTCAAAGTGATTGTGATTTGAATCTTATGAATTATGTTTATAGCAGGATCTGTGCCGACTGGTAGTCCTGCCTCTACCATGGAATCACATTTACAAATCTTTTTGAAAAACATGCATTTCAAAGAATTGTATGTGTATGAAATTTTGAATACAACTGTCCACGTTTTCTGAAGCTGCACAAATGCGGGAAATTTGCTTTGAGGATTGGACTAATGAGTAGTGAAGAGTCATAGAGTCATACAGCACAGAAACAGACCTTTTGATCTAACTCGTCCATGCTGACCAATTTTCCCAAACTAAACCAGACTCATTTATGTGAGTTTGGCTCATATCCCTCTAATCCTTTCCTATTCATGTACCTGTCCAAATATCATTTAAATGTTATAACTATAACCTAAGCTAGAATGGGAATAACAGTTCAAAGATGGTTTTAGTATTAGAATGGGTATGTCACACATCTGAATTTCCTTTACATTTTTACAAGAAATAGATAGGGAACCCTGATTGCAATTTTTGGAGCAAAAATCGGCAAACAATCTGGATCTTCAACTACAATGTACATGCATTTTGACAAGTTTATACCCAGAAGGGCAATGTTGCGAGTTAGGGAAGGGAACTATTTTATCAATGGTGTAAGAATATTTCACAGCTGGTAGTCATACCTGCAACTCTGCGTCAATAAACTTCAGAGTGAATCTGAGCAATGAATAAGTTCCGGAAATTCTTAAACAATGAGGAAACAATGGAGCTCGAAGGATTGTCTGGTTGTTAGCTTCAGATGGAATGGAACATTACTGTGTATTCAACCCACAAGGTGGAATGAGCATAAATAATTTGATGTGTTACATGATTAAATGATAGAAAATAGTCAATTTTAGTAAAAGCAGATGAAATTGGTCCAGCGTCTTTGCTGGAATGGTAACTTGCTTTGGGGCAAGAATTAAAATGATTTTGTGGGGTAAAGAAAATGCAAGATATGGAAACTGAAAGGAAAGCAGAAGAACAGCAAATACAGGAAAATAAATGCATGACAGTTATAAGGAGCAAAAGCCAAGTGAAGTAAGATTTGCAAAAAAGTAAACGTGGACTTGGTTCTGACATTGATAGATGCATGAAATATGATGAACAAGGTTAGGAGCTAGAAGTATAGATTGCTAAACTGGAGATTGTAAGAGAATATTAACAGAAATGTGGAATGAGGTAAAAACAATTACTGCAGATGCTGGAAACCAGATTCTGGATTAGTGGTGCTGGAAGAGCACAACAGTTCAGGCAGCATCCAAGGAGCAGCGAAATCGACGTTTCGGGCAAAAGCCCTTCATCAAGAATAAAGGCAGAGAGCCTGAAGCGTGGAGAGATAAGCTGGAGGAGGGCGGTGGTGAGGGAGCGGCAGTGAAGGAGGCCCAGGACCTCCATGTCCTCGGCAGAGTGGGAGGGGGAGTTGAAATGTTGGGCCACGGAGTGGTGTGGTTGATTGGTCCGGGTTTCCAGGAGATGTTCCCTAAAGAGCTCTGCTAGGAGGCGCGCCGTCTCCCCAATGTAGAGGAGACCGCATCGGGAGCAACGGAAACAATAAGTGATATTGGTGGATGTGCAGGTCAAACTTTGATGGATGTGGAAGGCTCCTTTAGGGCCCGTGATATTGGTGGATGTGCAGGTCAAACTTTGATGGATGTGGAAGGCTCCCTTAGGGCCTTCGATAGAGGTGAGGGCGCAGGTTTTACAGTTCCTGTGGTGGCTGGGAAAGGCGCCAGGATGGGAGGGTGGGTTGTAGGGGGGCATGGAACTGACCAGGTAGTCACGGAGGGAATGGTCTTTGTGGAAGGCGGAAAGGGGTGGGGAGGGAAATATACTTTCTGCAAGCGACTCCCACAGCTACCTGGATTACACCTCTTCTCACCCTACCTCTTGCAAAAATGCCATCCCATATTCCCACTTCCTCCGCCGTATCTGCTCCCAGGAGGACCAGTTCCACCACAGAACACACCAGATGGCCTCCTTCTTTAGAGACCGCAATTTCCCTTCCCATGTGGTTAAAGATGCCCTCCAACGCATCTCGGCCACATCCCGCACCTCCGCCTTCAGACCCCACCCCTCCAACCGTAACAAGGACAGAACGCCCCTGGTGCTCACCTTCCACCCTACCAACCTTTGCATACACCAAATCATCCGCCGACATTTCTGTCACCACCAAAAAGACCCCACCACCAGGGATATATTCATCCATCAAAGTTTTACCTGCACATCCACTAATATCACTTATTGTATCCGTTGCTCCCGATGCGGTCTCCTCTACATTGGGGAGACTGGGCGCCTCCTAGCAGAGTGCTTTAGGGAACATCTCCGGGACACCCGCACCAATCAACCACACCGCCCCGTGGCCCAACATTTCAACTCCTCCTCCCACTCTGCCGAGGACATGGAGTCCCTGGGCCTCCTTCACCGCCGCTCCCTCACCACCAGACGCCTGGAGGAAGAACACCTCATCTTCCGCCTCGGAACACTTCAACCTCAGGGCATCAATGTGGACTTCAACAATTTCCTCATTTCCCCTTCCCACACCTCAACCTCGTTCCAAATTCCAGCTCAGTACTGTCCCCATAACTTGTCTGGACTTGTCCTACCTGCCTATCTCCTTTTCCACCTATCCACTCCACCCTCTCCTCCCTGACCTATCACCTTCATCCCCTCCCCCACTCACCTATTGTACTCTATGCTACTTTCTCCCCACCCCAACCTTCCTCTAGCTTATCTCTCCATGTTTCAGGCTCTCTGCTTTTATTCCTGATGAAGGGCTTTTGCCCGAAACGTCGATTTCGCTGTTCCTTGGATGCTGCCTGAACTGTTGTGCTCTTCCAGCACCACTAATCCAGAAATGTGAAATGGGTGAGTAAGGGAGAATTGAAAGCAGAATTCCTAGTTTCAAGTTGTTCAGGAGGGAATAATTTGGGAGAAAGAGAAGACATCCAGTCATTTAATTATAGCCTTAAATCATTGGGAATGATATGGGTTGATACAAATCTGAATCCATATGTTTGGAGATAATGACATGGATTTGAGTGACTCAAAAAAGATGAAAAGTTACAATGGCTTCGTAGTTACTCCTGCTGCCTCATAGTGCCAAGAACCCAGGTTCAATTCCATCCTCAGATGACTGCTGGGTGGAGTTTGCACATTTTCCCCCCATGTCTGCATGCATTCCTCCCACAGTCCAAAGATGTGCAGATTAGGTGGATTGGCTATGCTAAATTGGATTGGCCCATTGTATCCAGGGAGGTGCAGGCAAGGGTTACGCATAGTTACTGGCATCTGGTAGGGGACTGGGTCTGGGTAGGACGCTCTTCAGAGGGTCAGTGTGGACTCGATGGGCCAAATGTCCTGCTTCCACACGAGAGATTCCATGATTCTATGAAAAGCTAGGAATAGCCCCACTGAATAGCCTGCTTGTTTCCTGGCTCTATTCTCCCCCTCCCCATTATTGTTATCGAGATGAGATTGGTGGACATGGAAGTGGGAAGTGAAAGAATGATAAAAATTTCCATTAGCATTTGACAGATATTCAACACAACTCATTAAGGGCCACTTCCAGTCAATTAATGGAAACCTACCATGATTTACAGTTAGCCTCTTTCTTTCCATGCAGCATATCAGGCGATCCAGCATTCCAGACAATCCAAGAGGTCCTCTTGATTGAAAAGTTGTAAAGGAAGAGTGTCATAAAAGATAAAGGTACAAGCAAAAAAGAAATGTAGTCTAGTTAGATATCAAAATGAATTAACCCAGAGGCAGCAGCACAATAATATGCGGTTTAAAAATAATATTAACTGTGAGTGAATGAGATACATGCCTTAAGAAGCACAGCGACACAAAGAAGGCTTCTTAAGTGAGTAAAACCATGTAAATTAGCACAAAACTTTAAAAACAGATTATAATTTCAGAGCAAAATAGCATGTCCAGAAAGGGAAAGTACATTATAACTGTACAGGGCTTTTATGTCCAAAAACAGTTTGTAATATTTCAGGAATATGAATTCCTTTTTCGTACATTGTGTGTTCAACCAAGTTAGTTCTCTAAACTTAATATTCTTTTATTCACAATTACTTGGTACTGTGAGGAATGCCAAGATTGCTCTCCTCCTCCTATTTCATGTACGTCTAATTGTCGAAACTTACATTGCAAAATTTCAGTTTTATTTCTTTCCATTTCATTAGTTCCGACATGAATCATAAATTCCAACTACTGTCTTCCTCCCAGATCTTTTGAACCCACTCCACTTTTAAATGAGCCCAGCGTTCCAAGCTTTTGGTTACAGACAGTATGGTTAGAAAATAGTAAAGGTTTCATAAACACATTTATAGAAGAATAATTTGAAGGCAAACCATGTCTGCCAAATTCATTGGGTTAATTAGGAAATGACAAAGTATATTGATAAGTAAAGTGGATGTTGTCAATTGATTTTTAATAAAGTGCCAAATTGGAGGTTTGTTGATTAAATTAAGACAGCAGCATGAATAGGATGTGGATGAAAGCACAACACAGGGATGATTTATAAATTGGAAGGTTGCAAACAAAAAAGAACCTTTTAAACATTTAACATACATACATGATCTGAACTTGGGTTTAAGGCAACACTACTTGATAAATTTAGTTCAAAATCAGAAGTAGTCCATTTGACCCTTTAATTTAACTTATCATTCAAGAAGATCATGGTTTAGCTGATTGAGACCTTCACTCCACTCTATTGCCATGTCTCCAAAAACTTTGTCAATCAAAAATCTATCGAAGTCAGTCTTGAATACATCCAATGATCCATATTTGGACACAATTCTATGATTCTCTGGAGTAAAAAAATTCCTAGCGACCCCCTGAAAGCAGAAATTCCTCATCTCAGTCTTAAATGGGAGATGCCTTACGTTGAATCTGAGCTACCAGTCCAAGATTTCCCGATGAAGAGGGAGCATGCTTTCAGCATCTCCCATGTCAAGTCACCTTAGGAACTTATATGATACAATAAGATCACCTCTTATTCTTCTAAACACCAGTTAGCTTAAGCCCATGCCTTGTAAGACAATGCCTCTATGCTAGAAATCATTGAAGTAAACCTTTTCTGAACTGCTTCCAATGGAAGTATATCTCTCCATAAATAAGGAGAGCAAAATTCTCGGTGCAATTTTGCAATAAAGCCAGCATTAATCTACTTTTCTAATTACTTGCTGTATTTGCATGTTAACGTTTTGTGATTCATGTACAATAACAAAATTCCATTGTAGCATTATATTCCACAGTGTGTCTCCAATTTAAGAATGTTTTGCTTTTTGATTCTTCCCACCAAAGTAGATGACCTCATATTTTCCCACTTACAGAAAATGTTACGTAAAGACCCTTTTGTCCAGTTTAGCTGTCTAATGTGGTTGTGATGCATATAATATATTTACTTCACCCCACCCAAGACCATGTAAATCTTTTTTCAATTTAGACAAGGGCAACATCTTACATTATATGAAGTCTAAGTTTTGTGTTATGTGTTAAAGTGAGCATTGCTTACACTCAGTGGCAGGTCAGCTTCTCTCCCACAGTCGCCTTATTCTCAGCTTGTTGAATATGAGTACATGAGTAGCTTGGCAGACTGACTTGGCCATCCTTAACCAGTCTCTTTGAACCTGCGCCTAATTATTCTCCAGGGCGAAAGTGAGGACTGCAGATACTGGAGATTAGAGTCGAGAGTGTGGTGTGGAAAAGCACAGCAGATCAGGCAGCATCAGAGGAGCAGGAGAATTGACATTTCGGGCAAAAGCCCTTCATCAAGAATTATTCTCCAGCCTTACTCCCTCGGTCATCCCCATGCCTCATCACATTTAGACTACAGCTATCTGATCTTAATTATGACATGGCATCGATAAATGTCCTCCAAAGAGGACTAAACAATGATTAGTCACTCTGAAGCCCAGTTAGTCCAGTCGTTCACTTGCGGGAAGCCTCTTGTTGGAATCCAAAAGATTTATATTACTAGCTCACGGAAAACTTAACTGAGAAGTGAACTTAGTTCTGTCATGTTGAACTATTAATGAGCTTTCATGAGGTGTAAACATGTGTAAAAAGACATCCCAATGCTTGCCATTGGAAGGCTTGATTTATTCTGTAATTGCATGAACATCCTTTTTATGGGATTCTGAATGTTGGCCTCTTGCCAAATTAAGCTCAGACACCTACCACTCCTCTCATTCCCATAAACAGCAGAAGATCTTACTCAGAGTTATTTACATGACACAAGGAAGCAGTTCAGCCCATTGATTCCATGCCAGTTCCCTGCAGAGTAATTCAGTCAGCCTCATTCAGCCATTCAATCCCCATAGTTGAGTAAGTTTATTTTCTTCATGCCCATCGCATTTCTTTTTGAAATCATTGATTGCTTATGCTTCCACCAACCTTGTGGAAGATAAGTTTGAGGTCATTACCACTTTCTGCATGGAAACAATTCTTTCTCACATTCCCCTCTGCATTTCTTTCCAAGGTTTACATTTATGTTCTCTAGTCCTTATATTATCAACTGAAAGGAATAAAGTTTCCCAGCTTACTTTGTCTAAAACACTAAAAATTTTGTCAACCTCAATCAAATCTCCCCTCAGTATCTTTTTCTCCAAGGAAAGCAAATCCAGCCTTTCCAAACTTACCATTTAACTTACACTGTTATTTCTTGGAACCATTCTGGCTAATTTAACCTAAGTTCTCTTATGGACCTGCATATCTTTCATATAACTGTGAAGATCAGAACTGGCTGCAATTCAAAAAAGCTTGGGCCTAACCAGAGCATTATAAATGTTCAGCATAACACACCTCCATTTATACGTAATACCTCTAATTATGCAGCGCAAGATCCTACATGCTTTGCTAACCGGTCTCTCAATATGTCCTGATATCTTCAAAGGTCCCTGCACATGTACCCTAGGTCCTTTTGTCCCTGCACACTCTTTAAAATTGTGTCATTAAAATGATATTGTCTTTCCCTTTTCCTTCTGCCATGGAGAAACCAATTTCCAAAAGGAATTAAAATCATTATGAATGAGACTCGAAGTGCTTCCCTACCCTCTTCCCAGCCTAACACCAGTTTGATGCTTGAAAGTTGCTGAGACTCTAGATGTGAATGGGTGGACGAGGATGGCTGTGAAACTGTGGAGGCTGGGGGAAAGATGCCAGTGAGAGTAGGAGAGGGAAATGTCTGTAATAGGAGGCGATTGGGGGAAATGTCTGTGTGTGGAGATGCTCTCGAAATGAGTTAGGGGGAAATTCCTGTGTAGGGAGGACTGTGGAGATGACTGTGAGCAGAGGAGTGAATGACCTGTGACAGTGGTAGATGGGAAAACCATTTAACTCTTTTTGTATCCAGAAATGCACTTACATCCAGCTGAAGGGTTTCCCCCACTACAAGATCACCCAGTATTTTTTCCATTGATGAACCACCATCAGTAAATCACTCATATTTCCAGTTGAGTAATTTATATGCAAAACCCATTAAAGGAAATGCAAACAATCAAAGGTGGGGGAGAGGTAGGGAGAGGAGGAGGGGAATGAAAGCAGTTTAATCATTATGTTTTAACTAAAAAAGAACCAATTTTCCCATTTGCTTTTCAAAGTCAGGTTTACAACATTGGGCCGTAAGATCAGGCTCACTGTTAAAATACCATGAGCTTTAAATAAAGTTGATAGCACTTGATCAGAGCTCCACCATAGCCATTGCTGCAACGGAGTTTGTGTGTGCAAGATTTCAGCTGCTGACTCCATTGGTGGTCCTAACCCACATTTTGGGAAGTCCTGCACTAATGTTACAGAAACTTTACAAAGGAAGATAAATTGTTTGGTTGTTATTACATTTACATGACTGGTAAGCATTAATTTACACTGAATGGGCAAACCATAACTCTTACTGTCTTTTTGTATGTATCTACATTGGAAACACTCAATTCTTCATCTTCATGTGTTTAATGCTATGTCTCATCAGTAATACTTAGTTCAGATTTTGGAGGCTCAAAGCACCTCAGTCAAGAATTTTGTGACCTTTTTGTGTTGTGAGCATTGCTACTATTTTTGTTGAAATCCAGGCCATTGTGTTTCCTCCAACAGTGAGAGTTAGCTGACTACTGAATTAATGGGAGACTACACAGTCACAGTAATCATATCTTCATTTTCTGACCCCTAGACTACCAGCCAGGCCAGGAAATGGAACATTGTTGAACTTCTCCTTCTTAATTCAAGATCGTCAAAACTATTGTGGCACCTTTATCATTTCTGATTCCTCATCAGTCATGAAGTAGGCTTTCAGCACTGGAACTTCTGGTGCTCAAACTGTTGCAGTTTCCCAGGATCCTTGGCCATTAGTTAAAACTAGTTTAACATTAGGAACGGAGAAGCAAAATAAAAACAACCTTGACTAATTTAATGGGGGTAGCAGAATGCATTTCTGTGAAATTTCTCTCCAATTCATCTAGTTGATCAAAACTAATTCAAGAGATCACTCTTGGCTGAATTCTCTGTGTCTCTATCTTTTGTAAGAGGCAATGCCTCAAAACAAAAAACAAAATCCCCTGTTTTCACTTGAAAGAATTTGAATCAAATACATTTCTGATTCTTAGAATTTGTAGTCATATCATAGCTAGCATCTACTGGATCATAGCAACAGTATTATTTGGTAGCCATTAGTGTTGATTTATGCTGCTTTGCTGAGAGTCAGACTCTTGTGGACAGAAGCGTTTTTGTCAAAACCAATACATTTTTAATGAATTGAAGGCATAGTGAAACACTCAAAAATATTTTAATATGTTCTGTTTCAGCTTCTGAGTTGTTTGCAAATCAAATGGATCTCTGAGCATTTTTCACTTGCACCATACGTTGAACTGAGATAATGGGTTAATCTGGATATACTCCAATGTTTTCTCATATCCCATTCTTATATTTGTAGAAGTGAAAGCATATTGTACCTTGAAGATAAATGGAAACTCATTTGTTTCAGTACACACTTACTTAATCCATCTCATTTTCAACATTCTCCAACAATGCATATGATGATTTTGTGAGTGGTGGGCACTACAGCATTTCCCAAAACCTTGCCCCAAGTATTTTTCCCCATTGTTAACCTATCAAACAATCAAGTATGACTACCTTTACATTTTTTAAACTCCTATCTCCCCCTTTTAGGTTATTTAAAATATTTTTTCTTAATTTCATAAATATAGGCAATCTAGATATTTCACTCTTTTCTCAGAATGCACTCACTTCAGAATTGGTAGAATGCTAGTTCCCTTGCTTGAGGACTTTTGACCCTGGTTCTGATCAGTGGATCAATTATTGCTGGTGAATCTTTTATCTTTTGGATATCCTTCATGGAGGATATTATTCTTTGTAATAATTAATTATTTTATCTGGAAGAATAACGTTCCTGGAAAGTAACTGCCCCATTGAGCTAAGTACAGTATTATGGCATAGATTTAACACCAGACAGGCGTCGAGACCTTTAAGACAGTAACATGACATCACACACATAAAATTGTTTGAATATCAAGTTACATGTCTCACCTTCAGTTATGATCACTACACAATGAAGTCAGTGTAATCAATTAGGTTTGTGTAATGTATGGTAACCTTAGAAAGCACCAAACCCAGACTATATGTCTCAGTCTGTGATATTGTACAACTTCAAGACATCTGTCTCAATAAGAACACAGTCTTTGTGACGCATGTTATGTGGCCTAACATTTTTTTAAAAACTACAAAGGTTATCAATAAGTACATTCTTGCCTTATAGTATATTGGATTGTGAATCAGGCAATCACTTTCAATGCAGAAGAAGCAATCACCTTTTATTTTGCAGTATCTGAGGATAGTTGGTCTCAATGGTTTCTTCATCTTGTCTATATTCTGAATCCGTTATATTGATCTGTTTCTCTGAGAGTCATTAATACATTATCTCTCTGGAACATTTGATCAGAATGGTCATTTTCTGTAGTCCTTTATGAAGCATTTTTCAGATTCTCAGCTGCATTACTGAAACATTGATGTTCATTCAGCACTACCTTTGTCACTGGCATTGACAATTCTGAAATATCAATTTGTTCACTAGAACATTTTGTCATCTGAACAACATCAGGTAAAGTTCTTGGATCAGCTCAAGTGGGTGGCACTGCTCACTCTTACTCTGATTGTGAGCTTTTGCTCAGAAATTTACCTGAATTATAGTTTATGACTTATATATCTTCTTGAAGGAAAGCTGGGATAATGAGATAATCTGAATAGGTGTTTTTTTCTCAATGGATTCTAATGTGTGTTTAGAACTATTGAGTTTGTCAACTGCTTGCCCCTTGACTAGTTGTTTGATTTCTTTTCTGCTCTTATTGTTCTCTTGAAACTAATGGGACTCCTTCTAACTTTCTAAGGAAGTTGCAATCCAAGCATTCATGTTGACTCAAAACTGAGGGGTGATGCTTTTAAACTCCACAGACATTTTCCACTAGCTTACCCATCCTTGCATTATAACTTGTAACACTCTGATTGTCTTAACAGTTATTTTATGAGGTCTCAGTCTGTAGACGGTAGCTTCAGTTCTATTCAGTCATGGTAATTGGTCTGACAAGATAACAATGTCAAAACTTCACTCAAGCTTAAATTAAATAAGGTGTCCATTGACATAATCAAGGTCTGTGAAGCCCAGATTGTTGAGATTACCAATTTTACTTATAGGTTATATTTTCTAAAGGAGTTTGCTGTACCTTATCAAGGCCTTTGGGCCAGATTTTATCAAAAGTGAGTAGTGGCAACTTTGGGGAATGGTATGAGGGATTTCCTTTTGTGAGTTCTAGCCTACTTGCTGATACATTCTCCACTGCTCACCTCATTACTTATGCATCATACCCTAACACCATTGTGCTCACATTATCATGCACTCACCAACAATAAAGTACACAACAATGTCAGGACCTTCCAGGATTTATGCCATGGGCACCATATTTAAATCCTATCTATGTACATGGTCAAAGGGTGCCAGATAAGAACAGCCCTTGTTTATCCAGGACAAAAGCATTGAAAAGCTTCTGAGGGTGCAGAGGTAGCATGAGGGAACTCATAATTGGAAATAGAAATTTATTATCATAAACACTTTGCCTCTTTTCATTATTACCGATATGACTGACTGTTATTCTAAGTTAAGTGACAGGAATTAAATAAGAAAGGCTACCAGACTTAGCAACAAACAATATTAGAAACCTGTTCAAAGGTCTGGAACATATTCTGTGACAATTGGCATTGCATAACATCTTCTAGGAGAAAGTGAAGACTGCAGATGCTGGAGATCAGAGCTGAAAATGTGTTGCTGGAAAAGCGCAGCAGGTCAGGCAGCATCCAAGGAGCAGGAGAATCGACGTTTCGGGCATGAGCCTGAAGAAGAGCTTCATGCCCAAAACGTCGATTCTCCTGCTCCTTGGATGCTGCCTGACCTGCTGTGCTTTTCCAGCAACACATTTTCAGCATTGCATAACATCTTGTCAATATTCAATATGGGAAAATCACATGTTGTAAAGACTTCAAACAATTGATAACATTGACTTAATTGAACAACAGAAGAAGCAAATCTTTTAAAAAAGTGAAAATGTGGCATTTGCTTCTCAGAATAAACAGGGTATGCTTACTTTTTGAACAACAACTAATTTATAATCAATAAATTAATATCCTGCCTGACTCCTATCTCTCGAAAGAACTGAAACAGAAGAATGTCCTGAAGAAGGTTCACTGGACTTGAAACATTCACTTTGCTTTCTTTCCACAGATGCTGCCAAACATGGCGTTTCTCCAGCAATTTATGCTTTTGTTTTATGCCTAGTGGAATTAAGTCGACATGATGAGTCAATTAAGTCCTGACTGCCTTGTTGTGTCTGACGCTGCATCACTGCTATCATGCTGAGAGTATTGCTTCTCTTGAGCAATATCCTCATCTTCCTTTCCAGAAGATTTTCACCACTGCCGGAGCCCTTCAGCATCTATCACATCCATTCTTTGCCTTCTCCAGGTGTGCAGAACATAGTATGCAAGGATCGTATGCAACATTGTGCCTGTACTTTGTTGCAAACCCGATTCAGACAGATTCAGACAGAATCAGAATTCAGACAGAATCTAGTCTTCTGGAGCTCTTTCATCTTCTCCATCATGGACCAGTGGAAGAATAGGCTGCATTTTATCTCTGGCAGAAGTGGGTAGTGCAGATGCTGGAGATTAGTGTCAAGATTAGAATGGTGCTGGAAAAGCACAGCAGGTCAGGCAGCATTCAAAGAGCAGGAAAATTGATGTTTCGGGCAAAAGCCCTTCATCAAAAGCAGGAAAAGTTCCTGATGAAGGGCTTTTGCCTGAAATGTCGATTTTCCTGCTCCTTGGATGCTGCCTGACCTGCTGTGCTTTTCCAGCACCACTCTAATCTTGACTGCATTTTATCTATGCTTGTCCCATTTTGGGGGTTGTGCTATGGCCACAATTGCAGAAAGTAACAATTGTCTCCTGGCAGCCATCCTTGTCCAGAATCAGCCAATGAAATGGAAAAGTATGAGAGTTATTGATGATGGAGACATCATGACAGCATCCAGGATTCATTGTGCAGACCTCTAAGATATGGTACCAATGATGACAGATGTCTTACTGAATGAAAGTCTCTTCTATTGATAAAGTCTGTGGCATTATGATATGGTACCTATGTTTGTATAGTCCAGAGTACCTAGTTCCTGGAGGATAACAGCTTTGTTGCCGAACTGACTTCATCATGGGCCCCTGAAATGAGCTAGTGTGATCTGACACAAATTGTATCGTAATGGCTCATTTATGGTTTGAGGGCTGAGAGAAAACCAAAGGTTCCCACTGGTAAGAAAGCAGTTGCATAAAAATTTAGTCCACCAGGAGAGGGTGACCACCTATCCTTTTAAATCACATGTTTCATTCCAGCAGATAGCATAGCCTGTGATGGTCCTACTTCAGGACATTCTCAGTCTGATGCAATGATGTATCTCATTTATCTGGACGAAATGGCATCAAGGGCAAAAAATTCCTGTTCATCCTCTGCATCCTGAGGGGACCTTGTGCAGACTGGCCAGTGACTGAAGGTTATTGCTGATCCTGGGCTTGCTGGCACATTTATTCCTCCTCAGTTTCTCTATGCCTTTATTGTGCCACACTCATCAATGCAATAAATCCTGCTGTGATCACTATTCCTGAGAACCTAAATGAGGAATACCAAATGCAGACAGGTCATTAGTAATGTGAGCAATCAGCATTCCCATCTCACAAAAATGTCAATTTAACATAGTCCTTGATACATTGGGGCATGGAGGTCTCTGAAAAGGAGGGCCATGAATGCCTGTATATAGACCTTGGATATTGTGGACCCTATTTCACTAACTGCATCAAAAGCCATATTGCATAAATGCAATGAGATATTGTGAGTGTGTTGGATTACTGAAACCTTATCATCCATATAAAAGCATGTTGTCACACATTTATAGTTCAAGACGAATGAAAATCAGCACCATGCCCTTGATTAGTCTTTGTGATCTTGGATTGTCTGTGTAAATTGTGAACCACAGGTGACACTCATAAATAGAAACATAGAAAAAGAGAGCAAAGTTAGCCACACTTAGAAAATATAGCAGTTTTAGTGAAGGAGACCCTGAAAAGCACACATTGAAAGCTCCACATAGCAAAATTAGCGATTGCTAAAAGAGGAAGGAGTATCTCTAAAAAAGATGGTGCAAAGATCAGAAAAAGAAGGCAAAGCAGTGCAAAGGAGAGTTCTCACCCTCCCCATGAGTAGCAACAAGTAGATTCTATTAGGTGAAACTATAGGGAGCTGTTAAAGAACTTACATCTTAGAACTAGAAATTTAGATCAGGAATACAGAATCAAGAAGGCATCAAAATTTATTTTGACTAAAAATGAGTCAATGTTTCAGGTCCAATGATTCTTAATCAGAACACAGCTTACTTTCAGTTTTTATTAGCTGTGATGCATTGAGATTTAGTCTGTTACTTGCTTTAATTGAGTATAAACATTGACATGGCTTGGAAAGGGTGGACGCTAGGAAATTGTTTCTGTTTGGCGAGGAGACTAGGACCCGTGGACACAGCCTTAGAATTTGAGGGGGTAAATTCAGAACAGAAATGCGGAGACATTTCTTCAGCCAGAGAGTGGTGGGCCTGTGGAATTCATTGCCGCAGAGTGCAGTGGAGGCCGGGACGCTAAATGTCTTCAAGGCAGAGATTGATAAATTCTTGATGTCACAAAGAGTTAAGGGCTACAGGGAGAATGCGGTAAGTGGAGTTGAAACGCCCATCAGCCATGATTGAATGGCGGAGTGGACTCGATGGGCCGAATGGCCTTACTTCCACTCCTATGTCTTATGGCCTTATGGTCTTATTTGATATGGACCAGACCAAACCCTGCCAAAATATATTCAGAAGATAGCTTAGATGCTAACTTTTTCTTATTTTAAAGGTAAGTGTAAGTGTTGTGTTCTTGATTGGTCAAGCTACCAGTTTTGAAGCTAAACATATTTTATTCATACACTGTAATTAAAATATAACAAAAGAAATAAGAAATTGGAACAATTTAATTCTATTGAAAACTTAACAGAATAGTAGAGAATTAACTATTCCTAATTCATTGTTCCAATGTAGTAAATCCAATAAACATGTCAAAAGGCATGTTCAGAAAAATAGATTGTCTCACAGGCAATTCCAGCAACAGGAAGTAAAAAACATCAACGGAAAACTCTGCGAGAAAGTGTAGCAGGGAGAGATTATCTACAATTTCCAACCAGCTTCAAAACCCAGCTACAACTGCTACTGAAACACAAAACAAAATCCATGAATCCTGAGTTTCATTCTGGAAATTCTTATAGGGGTCTGAGTGACATGGGCTATGATGGCCTGTGTGGGAAAATTGGACAAGAAGTGCAATGAGACCCATCTTTGTTTCATAATTATCTCACTTCATCTGTTATGTTTTACACAGCTGCTCTCACTAAGCAGTAGTCATTTGCAGTCAGCATTTCATTGCAAGAGTATGAGGTACTTACTTGGTTGCCAGAGGATGTTTCGATCCTCTGGTTTGAAGACAAATATCCCCTCCCCACATGTTGTGAAGGTGCACCTCTCCACCCATCAGATGTAATACATGTCATGGATGGCCATGGCAATTAAGGCAGTAGGTTTAGTTGGATATGGTAAGGCAACTCACTGAGCCGTGCTGCCAGAATCAGCCCATCTGACTCAATGTGACTTGCACTTAGCCAAAGAAACTGGAAGATTCAGCAAGCAATACTGACTGACAAAAGTAGAATGATTCCTTTTTTTCTCTTGTGCACTGAATTTGGAAAAACAACATTTTTTCAGTGCTTTGATTATAAATTCACACATAAAACATTTGCTTTAAAAGAGTGGTTTTTAAGAGTGAAGAATGCTTCTAGTTATTGCTGAGATTTTTCTCTTTAAACAAAATTCTTGCTCACTAAAATTGTGAAAGCTGGCAACCTTGTATCAGTTGCTTTGTAACAATCCTGTAATGGAAGTTCTAAACAGTTAGAGACAAGTTATGTCGATACAGTGAGCTTTTATGAAGACACAAGTTCAAATGCACATATCACAGGAAGCAGGCAACTCAAAACATTGACAAGGACTTGACTTTTACAACTATTCAAGCTAATTGACTTGATCCCATTTAATTTACTGTCATCAAATGAACTCAATAAACTAGATGTACTAAGTTTAATGAAGTCGCTTTATGGACAAGCCAACCTGCTGAGAGGCAGATCTGCACTGTCAGTCCATGAACAACCTGGATAAATTGGATGAGAGAATAATATAAATGTATTGTTAAGCTTTTGTGGCTGCTCTTATCTGGAAATGTGGCTCTTACATCATGTGTCATTTTCAACTGGCAGCTGGCTGCTTTTATTTGCTGCTGCAACCTTAATCCAGTTCCCTATCGGCACTAATTTGCATCACAAAAAAAAGTCTGATTGATAATTGATCTAATTGATAATCTTGCTTAAAACATAGAAGAATAGAGGGTACCGGGAGTAGGATGTAATGTTATAAAGAAGTTGAGTTTAGAAAAGGACACATTGTTAATTGTCAATTTAATTAAACACAGCTGTATGTTGTACTTGACCTTATCATTTTTAACACAGGAGTACTCAATTCTTTCTTTGCAGATCAAAAAATATTAACGAAGGACAAGATAATCACAGTCTAATGGGGGTACTACTTTGGAAAAGTTGAAAATGAGGATTTCCCCAGTGTAAATTTGACAGCCACAACATACACGATGAAAAAACGACAGTCCATAACCTATAAGGCTGATGTCCCTTTACACATCGTGAAGTACTATATGAATGCCTCTCGTCATCAAACCAGAAGATCAAGTAGATGACTGCCCAGTACAATAATAGTATAATAATAGGATAGAACAGGTTAGAAGTATTCAGGGTACAAGGGGAAACAGCACTTTTGTTGTTTGAAAGTAATAAGTCATTTTAGCAGGAGAAATTGAAGCCCACTGTTTTTTGATGCTCAACCCAGTTCTGGTGCTCATTGGTAATTCACAGAGTACATTCAGAGTTTGTGTATGTCTGCCTTGAATAATTGAAGATGTGAGTCACAGAATGGAATGACATGGTGAAATTTTCAAGTCTACTTCCTTTTCCCCTAAAAGATGGACATAGAAAGGAAAGGGATGACAAGAGGATAAAACAATGTGGACAGCAGGGGAAATCAGCTGTACAGACTATAAGAATGAACAGGTCATAGGAATAGCTGTGAATTTGGAAGAGAGAGGACAGTGAAGCTGATACAAGAATTAAACTCATCCTGGATAAAGAGCAGGATGAATGCAGAATCTGGAAGTGTTAGAAAGAGCAGATATTTTGAGGTAACCTTTGCGGAGAGTAGTGATTCTGAAGGATAACTGAGAGTTTGGAGCAGAGCCATGGGAACAAGGGGAAGCAGCACATCCTCAACTCAATTAAAAAAAAACACTTGAGGTTTCCCCAAACCCACAAAAGTGTTTCGTGTTTTCTACATAATTGCCCCCCTAAACTTCCATAATTCCCACCACATATTGCTACCTTGCCACAATGCTGTCTCATCTCACTTTTTAAAATTTGATGTCATGAAAATTTGATGAGGATCTTTCAACAATATTTTGTCAGCCTTATTTTATCTTAATATACTGCCATTCACTCTCTTGTAATTGCTGATTCATTGTCCTTTCTGCTGTTAATCCAGTTCATAGTCTTCTCTCCTCCAAAGCGTTACTGCATTTCCTACATTTATTTCCATTTTATTTGGACTAATAAATAAAACCTATTGAAGTGCAGCTGTTATGTTACTTGCGTAAATTGTCTTCTTGTGTGCTAGGCATGAATACACTTGATTTCCCCAGTTGGTACATTGAAAATGACTTGCAGGTAACCAGTATGTCAGGTCTGTTGGATACAACAGCAGTGAGAAATGACAGGTTGGTCTGAAGGCCATAAATGTTTGTATAATGTAATGTAGATTTATGATGCATAAATAGAAACAGCTGTTTGATGTCAACAGACATTATAACTCATACCTGAGCCTTTATTGAGCAGCTTGTGTTTAGAAGACAAAACAGATTATTTTCAAAATGTAAAATCTTAATTCTACTCTAAAACAGAGAGAGACCAGGCAGATCCATTGGTATCACAGGTGAGTGACAAAGCATTGTCTCAATTTATTTTAAACTACAACTTCACAATACAAGGTAAGCTTTTTGGGCCATTCTGCTTCAAGTGAAACTTGTAGGTTTTTCTGATTTCTGTTCAGGATCTACAGGTACTATCAGTACTTGACTGTTTTGCTTAACCAATCATTCCTCATATGAACCCAGATGGTGAGTGTTGCCTCATTTAGAAAAACAAACATTTCATAATGTCTGCCTTTTAAAAGTCAAGCTTTTAAAAGTAAGGCAAGTTGCCATTGTTCTATCAGATCACAGAACTGGTCTCTTATTAGAGAGAGAGAGACTGGTGGTGGTTTAGCTTGAGGGTCACCAAACCTCAGGTGAGGTGGGAGTTTGAGAGGATAGTCCTTTATGGTAACCTCAGCTGGCATGGGAGTTGAACCCATACTGTTGGTGTTCATCTGCTTTGCAAAACAATTATTGACCAACAGAAATCAATATCTCCAGCAAAATTTTACACAAAGGGTAACTATATTGTCTTTGTGAAACTTCACATAAAATATCATAAAACCCTGAACCGGTATGACACCTAATTGTTCAATCGATCAAATGTATTCATCTCTTCCTGCTGAAAGTTAATTAAAACTCTCATTTAGGATATCTAGTGTGACTGTGATAATGGATGCCATTTTTAAATTGTCCTTGCAGTTAATTTATTATTATTATGCACCAGTTCATTTATTTTTCTGTTTGCTTTACTATCTCTCCTGAATGCATTGATTATCTTCCATGCTGATGTTTCATGGGAACAGACTACTCTTGTCATTCAGCATAGAAAAACATAGACTTTATAGCATAGTAATTCCTGTGAGATACTTTTTATGTGAGCTTTGACATTTAGTTCAGATGAAATTAGGACTCATGGGATTGGAGGTAATATATTAACATGAATTGGAATTAGCTAATTGACAGAAAACAGAAAGTAGAAATAAACAAAACATTTTAAAGTCATTAGGCTAGCAGGGTTCTAAAAAATGTCAATACTTCAGCCTTAGCAATTTAGATTTTTAAGACTTAGATGATGCATTGAGTATCATGTCAACCAATTAAGGACAACCTCCCACCTTCTCTGGGATCTTACTCATGGCATGGAGGCCGAAGGAAATTGGCCAACAGGATTGGTCGCTGCTCAAAGGAGACTGCTTCTTTTCTGGGCATCCTTGACTCAACAAAGACTTCCCCAAATAGAGTCATAGTCATAGAGATGTACAGCATGGAAACAGACCCTTCGGTCCAACATATCCATGCCGACCAGATAACCCAACCCAATCTAGTCCCACCTGCCAGCATCTGGCCCATATCCCTCCAAACCCCTCCTATTCATAAATGAATTTATTTCACCCTCCCCATCCATGTTTTCTCACTCCATCCTGTTCTGATGACCTTGACACCCCCCCACACCACACACTGGGACGTATGCAATCCCAGCAATGGTCACCACTCCTGGTTGTGCCATTGAGCCAAGGGAGCTACCAGCCAACCAGATACACATTTGACATCAACTTTAATGTTGGGTAGTGGAATTTCCACCCCTCATGTAAAATTGAGCCTATGCTGTACTGAATATGGTTTTGCTCAAAGACAGGCTTCCTTTTCAAAGAGCTATTGTAACCAAACGTTTTCTAGATTGTTTGCTGTAGGTCTTATCCTGTGAGGAGAGGTTGAGTGGATCAGGGTTATATTCCCTTGAGTTAAAAGGATGAAAGATAATCTAATTAAACTTTACCAAGTAATTACGGAACTTGACAGGGCAACCGATGGAAAAATGAGGATCTAAAACATGGGTCACAAGTAGGAATTCCTCAGATTTCTGAACCCTGCCAGTAGGTTCAAGTGGGGATCAGAAGCCTGAACTGTGTGTGGAGACAGTAATTCATCTGTGTTTTTTTTCATGAATTAATCAGAAGGCTGGTTGTCACTTAATAAAGGATGACTTTTTTGTTTGTTCATTCCTGACATGAAAGTATCACTGGCAAGAGCAGCATTTATTTCCCAACTCTAATTGCCCTGGAAAGGTGCTCAAGTGCATCTGGTACATCTCAGCATTAGTAAGGGAGTTCTATGATTTTGATCCAACAATTGTGAAGTAGCAACAAAACATTCAACTGGGCAAGCTTATTGTTTCTTATTCTTTGGGCTTTTACAACTTTTCTGTTTGGCTTTAAAACAACTCAAAGACTTGCTAGGTCTCTTCAAAAGCCAACTAGGAATCAATCACATTGCTATCGCACTGGAGGGACAAGTTTGTCAGACTTCCATGGCAGATTTCCTTCCCTACTGGATATAAGTGAATCCAGATTAGTTTATTTAGTTGATAATCTCATGGTTTCATGGCCATCGGTACTGACATTTTTATTCTTTTTAAAATTAATTAATTCGATTTGAGCTCCACAACTGCATAAGTGTGATTTGAGCTTGTATCTCTGGAGCATTTATTTAGATTGTAAGTCTAGTGACATTATTACTATGCTGCTGTCTCGCTAGGTCTACAGTTGCTGCTGAATCCAAGCAGGTAAAGAATCCCCTAAGTTTGCCTGGAGCACTGGTTCACCAGTCTGCCACTGGGAAGCCACTTTGAGGCAACTTAGCATTTGCTTGTCTCCTGCCAGGCCATGGAAGTCAAATATACAATCTTATGGTCAGATCTGCAAAGGACCTTATATAGACTTCACTTGGTTGCCTTGTGTTCAGGTATAGATTCTGTTTGTTGATGATGGAGAAATGAAATAATTTATTTTCACAGTTTTTACAATTCTTTTGCTTCCAAAGTGTCTCATGCTAATATTTTGATGTAATGAAAATGTTTGTTCATTTTCTACTCTCTATTTGATTTTAAAACCATAAATTGTCAATGTTATTTGCAAATGAGTTACATTGTAAAACCCTGATACAAGCTGGAATAAATTCAAGTCATTATTATTTTTTCCATGGCTAATACTAGTGAGTGATTAGAGTGACATCTAGCAGGATGAAGATTATTTGACCTTATCAAGATAGCAGATGTCAATAGTCTGTTGGGGAATACTCTTCTCCTTTGACACTCACTGTTTCCATGAAACGCTCAAAAGTCAGACACATGCTTTGTGCTAGCTGCAGAATGAAGTTTTTTTCTATTTGTCTTAACAATGTGACTTAAACGATAAACTCAAATAATCAGGTTAAATTAATTGGACATTTATTTTTCCAACAAAAGGCAATCTTTATATTTTAAGTGAGATTGTTAATTTGCAGTGAATTGAACATATGAACAAAAGGCTCACAGCTACTAAGAAATAACTTTTGACTTCCAACTTTGTTGAACTTCAGAGATGATTATCCTATCAATAGCCTGAAAACTGTTTTGAAGACAAATTTCTAACTCACATCACAAGGTAAAATGCAAAGTCTTCTATTCAACAAAATGATCAACCTGAATCTTACTTTTGTTTGGATAAGTTGCATTGATTTTCGGAGGGATTTCAAATGTGAGGCATAGCAAGATTTCTCATTATATTGTACTAAGATTATCACATTACCTGCCCACCATACCCCTGGGCCATTCTCATGTGATTCCAGCCCATCTGATGATGTGATGTACAAGAACAATTTGCCAATCATTGGATATTCCAGAAATCACCAGCACTCTTGCGTCTGCACAATCTTTTAAAGCCCATTGTGCACCTGGGCAAGAACTATCAGTCTGCAGCTGTCCTGCAAAGCTCTTGACAGTGGGCATAAACATTTGGCCAGTATGGTGGCTCAGTAGTTAGCACTGCTACCTCATAGAGCCAGGGATCTGGGTTCAATTTCAGCTTTAGGTGGCTATCTGTGAAGAACTTGCATATATTCCCCATTTGTGTTTGTGTTCCCTCTGGATGGTTCAGTTTCCTTGAATGATATGCATGGATTGGCCGTGCAAAATTTCCCCATAGCGTCCAAGGATGCACCAGCTAGGTGGGTTAGCCATGGTAATTGCAGGGTTATGGAGAATGGAAGGAGGAGGGGCAGTGAATCAATGGACCAAATGGCCTCTTTCTGCACTATAGAGAACTTGTGATATAATATACCAGGAGAAATTGTTCTAGCTTTGTAAGCAGGGCTCTCATACTCCTGATAAATAGTTTGGTGTAGACATGGGATTTCCCTTTCCCCAAGCAGTGGAGGCCACAACACCAGACGATGCCAGCCTGGTCTGAGGTTACCACCTGGGTTCACACAGTCTCAGCCGTTTGGAGGAAGGCGCAGCACTATAGGAAGACATTTATTGATCTTCTTCACTCTGCCAGTGCAAGTGTAACCATCTTCTCTCCAATACCTCACACTCACTCTATCTATGCTACTGTACCCACCTTCCAGGAAGAATCATGCTCTACCACTCTCACTACTGCCTGCAATATCTCCCCACATACTGCAGTGCACTACAATCTCCAGCAGCACTCACCCATATGCTCTCTGTGCTGCTTACTCACTCATTCAAAGCACCTCCATCAAAAAAAGGGATCTGTCTCCCTCTTTCATATCCCACAGCACCTACATTTATTTCATTCCATGAGAATAACAGCTCACATTAGGGCAGAAGGACAGGTGGTGGGCTGTCAAATATTTGCCTTCTCATCCATCACTGGAGAGCAAGTCCAAATGCCTGATGCACTGTTTCCAAGCTGCTGGCTGTTATCAAAGGTTGTCTTATGAAAAAGGATCACTGGACCTGAAACGTTGCCTCTGCTTTCTCTCCACAGATTCTACCAGACATGCTAAGTTTCTCCAGCAATGTAGAGTCATTGAGTCACAGAGTTGTACAGCACGGAAACAGACCCTTCGATCCAACCCATCTGCGCCAACCAGGAATCCTAACCTAATTTAGTCCCACTTGCCAGCATTTTGCCATATCCCTCTAAACCCTTCCTCTTCATAATACCCATCCAGATGCCTTTTAATTGTATCAATCTAGTTGACTTGGTGTGCAATGACCCTTTCAGTGAAGGCAATTTCTATTGACTTGCCTGAGATTTATTGACAACCATAATATGCTTCCTGTCTCTCTGGCTGCACTAAATGATAGAGTAAGATAGAAATAACATGAGCTTGGTGCTGAGGGAGAAGTATGCCAGGCAAGGCAATGCAAGACAGGATGCTGTGAGCATCCAGATAGATTCAGAGTGAGTGAGCACTATGACAATAAGGAAAGAGCTCAGAGATGCTGACTGGTCTAGCCATGAGCAAATCCCTGAGTGCACAGTGTCTTTGCTTCAACATTTTGATGATAGCTGCCAGTGCAACATGAGGTGCAGCAACTGAAGTTCAGAAGTGTCATGTAAATGGATTGAAGGTCTGCCATGAAGTCTCCTAGAGTCTGCCACATGTCAAATGCCAATGCCTGAGGGTATGGAATATGTGCTGCGAGTGTTCTTGGAGCGTGTCCTGTGTTGTTAGTGCCCAGTGTCCAGCATGGAAGTACTTTAGAGTAAATGGCATTCTGAATCCACCAGTGACCCACTCTGATTTCCATTTTAAGAATTATTGACGTTGAGCCTGTTTGGTGAGTTTGGTGAAACAGAAAGCTGTATATTAAAGAGGGTGGTTGACCATTAATAAAGCATTTAACAAGCAATAGTCCCCCTTTATTGGCAATTCAATTCTGTCCAACAAGGCACTCACACATCTCTTGGCAAAACCATAAACCATGGAGTGAGATGCTCCCAAAGTTGGTATCAGCCTCACTGAAATTCTCTTCCAATTCTGCAACAAAAAGCACACATCACTCAGACCCCTATCATCAAAATATGTCTTTCTAACCTTGATAGCAAATGTTCAAATTTCATCGAGTCTGGCAGATGATTGCAAACCCTGATATAGGGTGGAAGCCTGCCAAGTAGTCCAGAGACGAATATAGGCGACGGATCTTTGTTTAAGATTTAAATTTGTTGCAGATTATTGAGATTAGCGTGCTAAATCTGCAAAAGAAAATTGAACTTAAAATAATGCACCATGAGACCTGCAGTATTGCAGTTACTGTTCTTTTCATATTTCCTCCCATAAATGGCCTGAGCCCTTACTGGAATATGTTTCTAGGATCCACCACCCCATCCTTAAAATAATTTTATTCTTGTGTGAGACAGATATTGAGCATTGATGGACACAATTTTTTGACCATTGCTCCCAAACACATGTGACCATTAAGGTTCACTAAGTGATAAGCTCAAACAGGTACATTGGCTTTTTCTCCTATCCTCAAACACTGAAGTAATTCAGCATTATGGCTGAGATTATAGATATGGAGTGAAAACTTGGATTTTGCTGAGCTATATATTTAGCTTACAATGAGATAACTAACTGAGCTAATTAGAGAAGGCAAGGTTTTAGTAATAGTACGAGGTAAGTAAAACGAGGCAACAATTTATCACTGAGCCGAATAGTACAGTACAGGCATTTCGCTGCACATTGTAGTACCAGAATTCATGTGCATGAGTTGAATAAATACACTGAGTTGAATAAGTATACACTGCCCAAGAGAAATATAGTCAAGTGACCATCAATTATACAGTAGTTATTTGGACAGTAAGTGGAAAAGCCCTGGGGAAAATTGATGTACAGAGAGATCTGGGTGTTCAGGCCCACCATTTCCTAAAGGTGCCAACGCAGGTCAGTAGAGTGGTCAAGATGGCATAATACGGCATGCTTTCCTTCATAAAACGGGGTATTGAGTACAAGAGTTGGCAGGTCATATGACAATTGTATAAGACATTGGTTCTGCCATATTTGGAATACTGCATGTAGTTCTGGTCACGACATTACCAAAAGGATGTGGGTGCTTTGGAGAGGGTGCAGAGGAGGTTCACCAGGATATTGCCTTGTATGGAGGGATCTGGCTATGAGGAAAGCTTGAGTAGATGAGAATTATTTTCATTGGAAAGAAGGAGGTTGAGGGTTGACCTGATTGAGGCCTACAAATCATGAGAGGTATAGACAAGATGGATACCAAGAAGCTTTTTTCCCAGAGTGGGGAACTCAATTACTCAGGGTCATGAGTTCAAAGTGAGAGGGGAAATGTTTAGGGGAAATATGTGTGACAAATTCTTCATGCAGAGAGTGATAGGTGCCTGGAACGTGTTGCCAGCAGAGTTAGTAGGGGCGGGAACAATAGCATCATTTAAGATGTATCTAAACAGATACATGAATGGGCAGGGACCAAAGGGATATAGACCCTTAGAAAATAGGCTGTAGGTTTACATAGAGGATCTGGATCAGCGCAAACTTGGAGGGCCAAAGGACCTGTTCCTATGCTGTAATGTTCTTTGTTCTTTGACTAACATCTTTTTCATCTATAACTGTGCACTCAATAACTGAAAAGTTAATGTGTTGACTGCAAAGTATGCAAATGCTCTCTGTAATGTTTTAAACACTGCAATCATTTACATTAAGGTTTCATTTTCTTTAGTTTAATCCTAGATCATGTTCTTGGTGAAAGCAAATTTTTTGAGTGCTGGTTATATAATTTGTGTATATAGGCAAAAGTGAGGACTGTAGACGCTGGAGATCAGAGTCTAGATTGGAGTGGTGCTGGAAAAGGACAGCAGTTAGGCAGCATCCGAGGAGCAGGAAAATCGATGTTTCGGGCAAAAGCCCTTCATCAAGAATGAAGGATGGGAGGGGGTTGGGGCTGGGGAGAAGGTAGCCAAGAGTACAATAAATGGGGGGAGGGCCACCTTACCCCAGTTCCAAACTTCCAACTCAGCGCGGTCCTCATGACCTGTCCTACCTGCCAATCTTCCTTCTCACCTATCCGCTCCACCCCTCTCGCTGATCTATCACCTTCACCTCCACCTTCATCCACCTATTGTCATCCTGGAGGCTCCCTGCCCTCATTCCTGATGAAGAGCCCTTGTCCGAAACTTCGATTTTCCTAATTTGTGTATATGTTAAACCAATGTCTGTGACATCAGACACTTAGACAAAGAAGATAAGATGACTGTCAATTGAATGAACACATTAGTACTTGTATGAATTTCTTCTGCATATTATTTTGTAAATCTAAGTTAAAATATCCATAGCAAATTGAGTTGAGAGCAACTTTGTCATATACACAAAGAAACACAGAAATCGGAGCAGTAGTAAGCTATCTGGCACATTGAGCCTGCTCCTTAATTTATGATGAACTTGGTGGTCATACAACTCTACAGTTTGATTCTGCTTCACCCCCATATCCTTTTATCTCTTTAGCCCCAATTTCCTTCTTGAAACCATGCGATGTTTTTGATTTGATTGCTTTCCATGGTAGAAAATTCCATAGACTCACCACTCTCTGGATGAAGAAATTGTTTCTCACCTCAGCCCTAACTGGTCTACCCCGTATTCTTAGACTGTGACCTCTGGTTCTGGACTTCGTGGGAACATCCTTCTTGCATGTACCTTGTCTAGTCCTGGTAGAATTTTACATGTTTCTTTTAGCTCCCCTCTCATTCTACTGAACTCCAGTAAATATAATCCTCACCAAGTCAACCTCTCCTTGTAGTCCCACCATCCCAGGATGCAATCTGGTAAACATTTGTTGCACTTCCTCTGTAACAACAAACTTCTTCCATAGATAAGGAGTTTAGAGACCAAAACAATACTCAATCTTCCAAGTGTCATCTCACCAAGGATCTTAATAATTGTAGCAAGACACCCCTGTTCTATTATTTGAATTCATTTACTGTGAAGACCTACATACCATTTACCTTTTTTAACCAAATGTCTAAACTGCTTGCTTACCTTCAGCAACTGGTGTTTCGTTGCACATTGCCCTTCTTAATTTATAGCCTTCAGTTAATAGTCTGCCTTTCTATTTTTGCCACCAAAGTGAATCCACATTATACTGCATCTGTCATGCATTTGCCTCCTCAGTCAGCTTATCCAAATCACTGACGAATTTCTGCATTTTTCACACAGCTCACCATCCCACCTAGCTTTGTGCCAACTGAAAATATGGAGATGACATTTAGTTCGCTCGTATAAATTTATAATGTATATTGTGAATTGCCGGGGTCCTAACATTACCCCACCAGTCTCTGCTACTGCTTGGAAAAAGATCCGTTTATTCCTACTTTTTGTTTCCTGTGTGCCAACTATCCATCCCTTTTCTTGATACTCTTTCTGTCTTATGTTCTTGTCTTCCATTGCCTTTCCTGTGATTCCTCACATTGGTTCCCATTCCACTGCTATTTTAGCTTAAAACCTCCCTAACCAGTTACGTAAATTGTTCCCCTGGGACATCAGTCCCGGTCCTGCCTAGATATAGCCTATCCGGTTTGTACAGGCTCCACCTCCCCTAGGACCAATCACATAGTCCCAGGAATCTGAAAGCCTTTCTCTTGCACCATCTCTTCAGCTACGTAATGATCTGATATATCCTACTCTTCCTCTGACTAGCATGTGGCACTGGTAGTAATTCTGAGATCCCTATCTTTTGATGACTTACTTTTTAATTGCTTTGTAACTCCCCATATTCTGCTTTGAAGACCTCATCCTTTTTTTTATCTACGCCCAAGTATGCCACAACCACTCACTGTTCACCTCCCCCTCCATAATATCCTGTAGCAGCTCTGAGACATCTTTTACTCTTGCAGGAGGGAGGCAAAATGAAGTTATTTAGAAAGACTTCAGCGGTTGTCAAGTTTAGATGGTGTTGCATAAACGTATTTTGTGAACAAATTGTAGCTAGAATAAGGGCTAATATTAATAGCCCAGATGATTCAGAGAATATGCAATTCTTTAGTTTTATTGCAACTTGTGAATTAAATCTGCAAGAAGAAAGTGTTACACAGAATCTTGAACAGAATTTAAAGCACATACAAATTTTAAATTGGAGGTAGCAAACTACATTCCAGTTTCATTTTCCAATTGTTTTCTGCTGGTGATTTAATGTGAGATTCAAAAGATTATTGAATCTAAAAAAAATCCTCATTACTTTCAGTGGATAACCTGCTTATGTTTGAAAAAAAAACGACTGGTAAAGTTCATATTTTTACTTGGGAACCACCAATCAACACAGTAAAGATCAGAGATTACAGTTAAGAAAATTAATTGTTGCTTTGAGGTGTCATTCGGGAACAAAAGTTTTGCTGATACCCATTCTGAGGTTGACATCAATGGATTGTGTAGTGTAATTTTGGGTTTGTTTTCTAAGGATTAGAAGGCAGAATTATTCTTCTCAGATTTTAATGAACTAACCTAACCTGCTTGTGATGCAAGACTGTGTGAATTATTTCAGTGTAGAATACCCAACCCAACAGAATGTCTCTTCTTTAAGGTCTATTTTGGCAATTTTTCAAGCTGCTGGCCAATGTTCTTGTAATACCAGAGCATCAAAAATGTTAGCCACAGCTAAGCATTTTACAAACCATTGCATTTCTCAAAAAATTGTAAATCAGCCAGGATCATAAGCATAAAAGTTACAGAAGAACACTTCAAGAACAGTCCTTGAAAACATCGTTCTATTATAACAAAACAATTTTATCACATTTTTTTTGTTAAAATTCAATCTTAGTACCACTGAACTATATTATAAGCAAAGGGGGCTTTGCTACAAGAAAAAAAAACCTGTTATTCTATCAGAAAATTATCATTCATGAGAATTATTTTTAATCAATTTAAAAAGGAACTATGTTCTATATATACATTGTGCAGTTTAGCAACAACTCCATCTTAGGCATGTTGATCAGACCAAATTTTCAAAAGAAATTTACCTCACTGATATTGGTGGTATCTCATGATGGTCCTACATACAATGGTCAGCCCTATCCCACAAACACTTTTATGAATCCCTTATCTAATTTACTTTATTTATCTGACCCCTGATATTTTACATAGAAATTTCCTTTGCCTAAATATTGGTTTGGTTCCCCAAAACAAACTCCATTCTCGATCAACTATTTTCATGCTAGGAACTGTCTTAAACTGAACAAGACTGTTGTAACTGATTCGAGACTCAGTTTCTCCTCACAAACCCATCATATTATTAAGACTATGTTTCTACCTTCATCACATCATTTGATATTAACCCTTCCTCAACTCAACCTGCCACTTAAACCCTCATCCAAATGTTTTGATTCTCATTGATCTAGCTGTTCCAAATTACTCCAGCCTGGCGAAAGTGGGTACTGCAGATGCTGGAGATCAGAGTCAAGATTGGAGTAGTGCTGGAAAAGTAGTTGCTGGAAAAGTTAGGTAGCATCCAAAGAGCAGGAAAATCGATGTTTCAGGCAAAAGCCCTTCATCAGGAGATTTTTTCCACCTGTTCCAGATATAATAGGCCAGATATTAGGCCTGAATTCCAACTTGAGTTCAGTTAAGGATGGCCACTGACACATTCCAGGAATGCAGATAGTTTTCAGCTGTCAGTCTCTATGGTCTCTGGATCAGTGGTGCTGGAAGAGCACAGCAATGGTCTCTATGGTCTGACAGGCGAAGAACACAAATAGATGAATCCCCTGCGTCCATCAAAAATTGTCATATAGCCAATACCAGACTTCCTAATTTGGACCTTATCAGCCTTATGGATACATTTATTTATCTTTCGTCAGAGATCCTACATGAGGCTGCAGGATGGATATGCACACATGTGTAGGCACCCAAATTAAAATGAGGTCAGTTTTGATGATTTACAAACTCTAAGAAATCAATCTGAAATGTTTCAAAGAAAATTTCTGTGTAAAATATCAGATAAATAATGTAAATTAGATTAGGGATTCATAAAAGTGTTTGTGGGATAGAGCTGACCATTGTATGTAGGAACATCATAAAATACCACTCTGATGCATTGAGGTCCTGGATTTGATGCAGTGTTACTGCAACCTCAGGGAGGAGAATGTCCACACAAGACTACAATAATATGGGGGCAGTGCTTCTGGGTCTACAGTACAACAGGAAGATTACAGAGTGGTTACAGAGAATCCAAAATGTCTCCATGCTCCTTAACAGTCACAGCAGGCTCTCTGGCAGGCCAGTTAATGCACACAACAGCCCCTCAGTAGGCAGACTCACCAGCTATCTATTGCTCCTTCATAGCTCTGCAAAAAATCTCATCTGTGAACTCACCCTCTGGAAAGCCATCTTTTAGACTTGACTGTAGCCCATTGATGTTCAGATGATTCACCATGTGTCGATTCTAACTTGATATGCTCATCTTCAGGATACAGGAAATGCCAATTTCTGTGTTGGTCACTGCAGGTTTCAGATCAAATGATTGGGCCTCTTCATTTGTGTTTTGTTGTTGCGTATTTTCCTTTTGAGATGCTGTGGCTGGGCAGCTGATGATTCCTGCTGTCTCAAAGAAGGTAATCAAAAAGGAAAGGTTAGTATGCCAGGAAAAAGCCTGGCGTGCGAAACAAGGTATTCATGGCCACAACATCAGAAACCTGGTAACTAGATAAAAATGAGAAAGGAATTGAGAGAGTTATAGTTAGGAATATAAATGTTCTCAACAATGCCGGATGCCAAGATTCCTTAGAATCATTTAATCCATAAAAGTCTAGATGTGCATATGTCCTTTTCGACTTCCAGCTCCACTCTGCTCCCTCCTATTCTACTGCACTTTTTCCTGGAATAGGAAGAGCAGAATGTCAATGATTATGTTTAGGTAATGTGTCTGTATTCGCTGAATAGTTGGCAACTTGTGGGTGCAGCAAGAATTGTGTATGATGTTGCCAGCATTTATAACAGAAAGTGAGGTGGAGAATCTTGATGTTAGCCGTGGGTTCACAATACCAGAGAGTGCTGACAACTCAGTCTTGGGTATGTGACATGTGACCAATGTAAGAGGATCATGGTCCAGTTTATATCATGTGAAAATGCACTTATTGGCTTTCATTACTTGCATGAGGCTATTAGATCTCTTGTCATACTGTGTTGAGACTGCGGGACAAGAATCCAGGAGTTAGGCCACCTGCTCCCATTTCTTTTTCTGATTGGTTCTTGAGGACTTATGGGTGTCACAGTGGCTCAGTGGCCAGCACTGCTGCCTCACAGCACCAGGGATCCGGGTTCGATTTCAGCCTTGGGTGACTATCTGTGGGGAATGAGTTTGCATGTTCTCCCTGCGACAACATGTGCTTCTGCCGGGAGTTCCAGTTTCCTCCCACTGTTCAAAGATAAGCAGGTTAGGTGGATCGGCCATGGCATATGTAGGGTTATGACAATAGGATGGGGGACTGGGTCTGGGTGGAATGCTTTTTGGAGGGTTGTTGTGGACTTGATGGGTCGAATGCCCTCTAATTGTACTGTGGGGCTTCTGTGATTCTATGACTTCTGGCTCAACAGTGTGGAACTGGGCAACTCCCAGCTTTCTCACCACTACTGCTTGTGCCTCAAGCATCACATCCTTCACTCTTCAAGATACTCTCTGCTCTGATAGTCAATTTAATTACACTTTAAACTGGAAGCGATTTCTTGATTGCAATTTTCCTTCAAGAAGGACAATCTTGCTTTAAGAAATGAAGGCTGGTCAGCCCACACAATATCCAAATAAAGTTGCCTGGTTTCCCTGCAATCTGGAGAAGTTAAAAGGCAAATGTCAACAAACCACTCAGGCCTATGTTACAGAGATTGTGAGGATATGGAATTTACATGTAGCTCATTTCAGTTTAAATGGGCTTCAGCAGTTCAAGAATCATGCGCCTGTTTCCAAACAAAAGGACCATATCATTTCTAAATCAACACATCACCATTTATAAGCCTGCAGTAAGGTCGTGGCAGCCAAATGGATGACAAGTATTGTTCTGTTGCTGCTGCTCATAGAATTTGTGACAATCTTTCTGAGTGCCAAACTCAAAAACAACTTTTTTTATTTCTCACACCAACCTGTTTACCTACATTTTAAATGATGTTTAGCATTTGGTGATCACTTTGGGACAGTCTTGTTTTATCAACTAACTACATTCAACAAGGTTGTGGCAGACATGTGGAAAACATAGATTTTGGGACATATTTTCCCATACCAATTTGTGAGAGAGCAGAGGTGGAATGGTAAATAAATTACTACTGGCTGTCCATGTGTCGATTTGCCACCTTCATCCTGATTTCTGCTGATTTTTCTGAGGATGGAGACAGAGAAAGAGAAGGAGAAAGAAAGTGAAGATGGGCAGTAAAGAAAGAGATCTTGCCTTGTTGATTGGGTGACCTGAGGTCCTTATGGAACTAATTAAAAGCTTATCTCTGACATCCTGGAATTTTCATGGTGTGAGTGGCTATTAAAGAGCATTCTGAAGCTGACCAGCTGCATCCTGGTAGGAAAAAGGAACAGTAGAAGAGAAATAGTCTTATTTTTTGCAAAATTATGAACGTTTGGATAAAGGAAGAATAATTGGTGACCAACTTTTCTCTGCCCTGTCCCAGCTTGCCAATTTTCCTGGCCAGTTCAAAGATAAATATCCTCTCTTTCTTTTTAAGATTACTCACAGGCAATAGCCAATTCCCCTCCACACACACACACACACATACACAAATTTCTGGGCAGCATGGTCTCCAAAATCTCAGAGTTCTGGGTTTTCCCTATTCCAGAATTCAGTTCCATTGTGTTGGCTATATTTAAAATGCTTTGGCATCTTTAGCTGTATTCACAGCACAAAGGTATTAACGTGTCAGCTGTCATGGCAACAGAAAACTTATGGTAAGGTGCAAATAGGAGCAGCTTTTATGTGACTATGACTTGGTGTCCTTATCACTAAATGACAAAGATACATTAAAAGGTTTTGAATAATGGAAGAAGAGGCTTTATTTACTGAATCATCAGGTTGTTGGTTCTTGTGTGATACTAACTGTCCAGTTATTATGCTTAACTATTACCTTTCCACCCGATTTCTCTGAAAGCTTTGTTCTATTGTCCTGGTCACTTGCTTTTTAATCTCCACCTTTAAATTGAGTCAATTTCCTCGACTTTTATTCCTTTATATGTCCCCCATTTTCATCACAAAGGATATGGCACAGAAAGGAAAGTTTACATCTTTTTTCATGGAGAGAGTCGAGAAGCTTTGGTGGATGGGTGGCAGAGAGGTTGGAAATCCTTTGTCCTGTTGACTGCTACAGTGGACCATACTAAGAGACATAGACAGCCTTGTCCCAAATGGCATCTCGTGTCAGTGTTGTGTCTCAGCTTAAAAGGAACACCCAGGTGAAAGTGAGCATTGCAGATGCTGAAGATTAGAGTCAAGCGTGTGGTGCTGGAAAAACATAGCAGGTCAGTCAGCATCCACCTGCTTTGCTTTTCCAGCACCCCGCTCTCGGCACTAAAAGATATGTCCACCAATGCAAGACAAATGTCAATGATTTTCTATCTTCTTCAAGGGTAACTGCTACCATCTTGCTTGTGTTACCTCCTACTCACAGAACCACCACTGGCTATAGCTCTGCTACTATATATTCAACTTAGCAAGGTGCATTGAGTATTCAAAGTTTGTGCGAAGATTTGTAGCTCGGGTGCTCGTTGTTGTGGTTCTGTTTGCCGAGCTGGAAGTTTTTGTTGCAAAAGTTTCGTCCCCTGGCTAGGCGACATCATCAGTGCTTGGGAGCCTCCTGCGAAGCGCTTCTTTGATGTTTCCTCCGGTGTTTATAGTGGTCTGTCCCTGCCGCTTCCGGTTGAAGACAGGAAGGCAGCTAACAATCCGCATACATGAACATCAACTAGCCACGAAACAACACGACCAGCTATCCCTAGTAGCCACACACGCAGACAACAAGCAACATGAATTCGACTGAGACAACACTACTATCATAGGGCAAGCCAGACAGAACAGCCAGGGAATTCCTAGAAGCATGGCACTCATCCACAAACTCCATCAACAAACACATCGACCTGGACCCAATATACCAACCACTACAGCGGACAGCTGAAACTGACAACCGGAAGCGGCAGGGACAGACCACTATAAACACCGGAGGAAACATCAAAGAAGCGCTTCGCAGGAGGCTCCCAAGCACTGATGATGTCGCCTAGCCAGGGGACGAAACGTTTGTAACAAAAACTGTATTGAGTATCCCTGCATGTTTGTAGCATGTGTACTCAACAGCTCATACTAATCTCATCATCCCAAACTACAACCCTTCCTGCCGAAAGTGTTTTCCACTCTTGCTCAGGATACTTTCTTACCTCTCCTGTTCAATTTCTGCTACACATACACATTCATACTTTTTTCCACAGTCTCATGCTCAGTTGCTCCCATTGTCCCCATTACAGAAAACAAACACCTAATCCTGGATCCTATCTCCACAGCACCCCAACTCATTTAGCTACAATCTACAGATGAGCTACAGCTAACCTGCTGGACTGACCATGCCCAGCCACCTGGATTGTAATAAGCAAGTCCTTTGATTAACTATTATGGTGCACCCTTATTGGCTTTGAACCCACTCAGGATTTGTCCTCTTTCAGATGTGGTAATTTGGTTGAAGCACATACAATATGTTTTCTGCATAAGCTTCTGACATGTGCTGGAGCTATGACATCGATGTGTCCATCCCATGACTGTTCAATGTTTTGACCGTGATGACCTGCCCCTTCCCCCTCTGCACTACAAAGCAATGGAAGCCACTGGTAGCTTTGAAATCAAAGCAAAAGTGTCTATATAAAGAAATTATGTTAAGAACCATAAGATGCATCTTCTGTAGGTGCATAAGGTGCATCTGTATCCCTGCTGACAAAATAACCCTGGCAGAAGTATGCAAGTCTTAAGTATCCCTTGGTGTCAAAGTGAAATCCTGAAGTGTCTGACTTTTTCAAAATTTTCTCCATATTGTCCCAACTTTCTCACTGCCATCTATGCCATTTTTTAAGGAATGGAAAATTGTGCCCCATACTTTTGCCTGCTCTTGTCTCTGCTGTCTGTTCTCGTCTCTATTTTTGTCTGTTCTAGTCTTTGTGTTCTTATACAGGGTCAGAAGGCAATCAAAAAGTGTATGAAATATTATTCTTTAATCCAAGAAGGCTGAAATGCGAACGCAAGGAATTGATGTTTTTTGTTAAAGATACCAAAACTTTTCTGCTCAACTTTATGATACCTTAGGACCTGGCCCTTATTTATAAGGGAATCAGCATCAACTTTTCAAAACATGGGAGAGTGACCGAACAGAGATGTTTATTATGATTCAAGAAGATAAATAACGAGAAACTTTTTTCTTCTGGTGAGAATCCACAACAAAGCATTACCTTGAAATTAAAGGGAGGTGATTTGAGATGAATTCAGGAAGTGTTTCTTTATAATGGGAGCAAATCTCCTTCTCAAAAGACTGTGGAATTATTGATCAATTAAATGTTTCAAGGCTGCAATCAATTGATTTTGTTTGGTAAGGATATCAAGGGACAAAGGGCTAAGTAAATAGAGTTGAGGTACACTTCAGTTGTAATCACCAGATTCAAGGAGCTTTATGCCCCGCTCCTATTCCTCTGGACTTGTTTTGTTTCTGTTTCCCTGACATTTGCCTTCTCTAAGCAATCCTCTCCAGTCAATTCATGTTCTCCAGCTTAGCAGCTTTTTACAACTCTGACATTTGTCCTCCCAAACGGAAAAAAAACCTAAAACCTACGGATAACACATACTGTCTGACTTGTCTTGCATAATTCAAAATGAAACTTCATGACAGGGCATTCATTTCTGAGTATTGCTTTTGTCTATTGCTATTTAATCCCTCTGGGTGTTCAAATTTATCATTTTCTGATAATCCTAGGATGTTCATCTCTGACCTCAGAGTTCCTATCCGTTTCCATTTTCAGCCATCCAGTTTTGATTAAAGGTAAATGGCTGCATTAGAGATACGATTACTCAAGTGATGGCTGCAGGTTTGTAGTGCTCTAATATTAGTTTAGAATCTAGCAAATTTAGTGCTAAGTGGCTTTTACCAGTATCAAGTGCCAATGAATGACATTCCCCCTGTTCGTATGCATGGTTTCTGAATTTTTCTTACTTTGTCATTCTTCTTGGAACATGTTTTAGAGTTTCATTATAATTGAAGATTGAGTGAAACAAATAGCTTCACCTGCAACAGAATTCATCTTCTGCTAAGATGTTTGACCTTGCATTCTCCTGGATTAGGCTGGATCTTATTCGCCAAGGATAATATCATCAGATTTGATTATTAAAGGATCACTTATAAATTAAGACTGTCTGACCTAAATGTTTTCAGCATCTACCACAAATTGCATGAGAAATTTTTAAATACTTTTCAATTTTTTTCAAAGATTTGCCAAATTCTCAACCTTGTCAAGAGGAGATAATTTTATTTAGAAGTAGCGTAGGTGTAAGTGAATTAAATCAATAACATTCTTGCCAGCTTGTTAAAAATTTAAATATTATGGCTGCTCCAGGAGAAGTGGCAGATTTTTCTTACCTTGCCAAATTGGGTTCAGTCAGTGACTGGTGTCAAATTATTCAATCATGGTTACAAAGTTGAGCAAAATCCTCTCTTCCCTCAATCATAATTCCGTTTTTGCCAAAATATAGTATATTCATTAGATATTGAAAAACATTTCAAACTGAACACTATGGAAAATGCAATAAAATTTAAGTTTTCTCCATTGAACGTGTTGAACTATTAGGTATCTCAATCTATTCATAATACATCTAACATTTAATGTATGCACTCAGCGAGCTCAGTGGGTTCGGTAAGTTGCCTGCCCCTTGGTACATGATGGCTGAAAGGTCACGGACAGTGACCTTTTTCCACCATACCTTTGCAATTGTTGTCTCAAGCTTTAGTGAATTCCTTAGCTTGTAGTCCTCGATTTTGTGATATTTGCAGTCTGCGGTACTCAGCCAAGGACAACTCTTTGCACTTGAAGACCATCAGGTTTCAGGGAGACAAAAACTTGCCTTCAACAAGTTAATGGTCTACTAGTTGGATTTAATGTTTGCCTAGGAGTGCATGCTTTGGAACAACCTGTAGAGCAGAGTTTTGTGCCACAGAGTAGGTTTGGATGTGTATTGACAAAAATGACTTCATCTGTGTCTCTTCAGAGGTATCTCTTCTTTAAAAAGGTACATTCAGGAAGGAGATATGTGATATTGTTTACACTACCATAGCAGTCTTAAGTAAGTGCAGTGTGCAGCGATGCCATGGGTCAAGCTATGCATGAATAATCAGATGGAGAGTACCTTTCTCATCATCAGCTGAGCTACATCTGGATATGTTTTCTTGCAATTAGGTATTCTGTTAAATGGTGACAGTCTGCTCAAGGAACCCATCTGACAGGATCAACCATTTCCATTTCATACAGGGCCTTGAAGATGTTAAATGCTGACCATTACCTGATAGACCTGTGATCAAAGGTATTTTTAGGTACAAACATTTCCACAAGGGTCAGGTCGTACAGTACTATTTGATGGGATGTTTGAAATGATCAAGCAGGATCTGGGATAATTATGATTTCTCGAAGCCACCAGTTCCTCAGTTAGATAAATATTGCTAATTATAGTTGCGCAATGTCTGAAATTGTTTACATCCACACTAATGAGGAATTGAAATTCCTACTTTCATGTGATTCACTATTTCAATCACTGTGGATCAGAGATGCTATCCAGACTCAGTAGACACATTTCCATGGAAACAACCCACACATACATGATTTTTGTATGTGGGGAAAGGACATAATTGAGTCAGGTCTGCTGCCAAAGCAGTTCAGATATGGCCACAGAGGTGGGGAGTACCAAGGTGAATTGCAGAATCCCCTTTCCCGTTCTCTGAAACTTTAGCCCAGTTTTATTGAAGGCTGAGAGGCACTCGTGTCTTCAATGGCATTTCAGACGATGCACTCCAGAAGAGAGTGTGTTTTTTACTCTAACAACAGCTGCAGCCCTTTTTTGTTCATTTTTAGAAGGCGGAGATTGAAGTGACTTGAGATATAGCATTTAAATGGATATATTCATATTTCATGAGCTTTTACTCTTCCTCTATAAATTTGTTACTCCCACAATATGGGTTAAAACCCTTTGAATACCAAAAATGGGTTGGTAAGAATTCAACATTTAATTTCAAATGACCCTGCTGAGTTTAAGTTTCCATTGTAATTTTGTAATTTCTATCCCTGTCTTTACCCATTGACAAAATGGAATCTGCTGGAAATGGGGACAGGATTTTGCATTCCACTAACATTTGTAAGGACATCCTGAGTCAGCCTTAAGCCTTGCAAATCTGTTGCTCGGCATGACATTTACTTACTAAGACTTTAGAGAACTATACTTTTCTACTCTTGATAGGTTGTTGACCAGCAGCAAGATTGTCAAAACCTGCAAGTTAGAGAGTTTTTTTCTATTTAATACAATCTTACTGCAGTTCAATGTTACTTCAACAGCTGTACAATATTATCCTTTATGCAAATTTATTTCATTACTTGAAAGCCACAGAAGACAAAACATTGGATGATTTTATTTAATCTCTCATTGGATGTGTGCATCACTTGCAATCCCTAACTGCCTTCAATAGGGTGAACCCCTGCAATTGATCTGAAGCAAGCATTCCCACAATGCATTAACAAGGGAGGTCCAGGACTTTACCCAGTGACAGGGAAGGTACAATTATATAACTTCAAATTGCAATAGTCTGTGGTTGGAAGGGAACTTTCAAGTTGTGGTGTTTCTATGGATGTGCTGCTGCTTTGTGGCTCGACAGTAACATGTTGTAGTTTCCATGGATGTTACCTACAATTCTGGAGAGTAAAATGGAATAACGTTACTTCTGAGAAATGGTACACACAAACCAAAATAAAGGTTGACTTAAAAACTTTCATATGAAAGAAATTTATAAACTCACTGGAAGGTAAATGTCTTTGGAGTTTAATGATAAAATGGGGATGTCAGTGGGGGGACAAGTTAATATTGCCCAAACAAAGGAATAGCTTACTATTTAAACTTGCTTTGACAGTAGAATTAATACTTAAAGCAGCGCATTTAGATTGCAGCAATGTCACCCTCTGTGATGCTTGTACTGAAAAAGCAATAGTGCACTAAATCTGATGAGAAATCTAATGAGTATATTCATTCTTTTATTTATATTAGACTAGCCAGGAGACATTTAGCAAATTTCATTATAGAAAAGTCACTCTAACTTTGGATTAATCCCAGTTTCAATGAAGCAAATAATTAATCTAGGTAACAGTGGACACAAGTCTATGATTACCGGTGTGAAAAATGAAATCAACCCTTTAAATACCAAAAGGCATTTCAATTGGTATTATCTCAGCAGGATTTTATTTGAAAAACAAACTACTTGAAGCAGTGATAGAAGGAGACTCAAAAATAGTTTTTATAAGGAAAGTTAATCATATTTGGAATGGACGGGAAAACAGGAAAGATCGGTTCTCTCTATCAGAGACCTGCAAAAGGGGTAAATGGCCTACTTCAGCATTGGAAAATCCTATTTGGAATTTTGCATTTAGAATCCAATTTTGATGGTAACAATTATTGTCTTTAAGTGCACCACTAATGAAACAAATTATTTTCAATGTGCAAGGGGGAAGAAGGAACTGGAGCAATTACAAAATCTAAAGTAAAAGAAAGGAGTTTGAAGATGCAAAAGGATGCGTCAAGGGAGAATATTTTCAGAAGAGAATTGTAGGATGTGATTGTTGAAAGCTCTGTCATCAATTGTAGAACATAAAAGATTAGAGAGACAGAAAAATAGAGAAGCAAGTAGTGAGCAATCAAAGAACAAACAATCAAAAGCAAACATATTTAGCAAAATAGTTTCTGTCATAATACAGTCTGTGTAATTCAGCAAATGAAAGGAACATTTACTTCATGATTGATTGATTCATCTTTCGGATAACTGCTCCAGTTGTTCAGATGGATGTAAAATCCCATGGCATGATTTAAAAAACAGCATGGAGCTCTTCGATGTTGAAACTAACATTTACTTCACATTCAATATCACTTTTTTGAAAACAAAACATATAAAGTGGACATACATCTTTTAGAATGCTTGACAAATCTTTACAAAATGCAAATTATCAGATGCATTTATGGATATAATAATGATTGCACTCATAAGTAACATATTTTGAGATATTCTAAAGCTCAATGAGGCACCATATAAATGCAAGTATTTCACTTATAGTGTAAAAAATTCTCAAAACCAGACTGATAAATTAGATTTTTCATTCTGTGTGCAAAAAGAGCAATTGCTTCACTCTTACAAAAATGACAAATCATGAAAATAAAAGTATGCATATATATTAAAAGAGAACTTTTTTACATAGAATGGTAAGATTTGCCTGATTTTCTGCATAATTCAAGTACTACTCAAGGATTCCCCACACACACTTTGAGTCATCAAAGTGATTTGAGGTGGAAGCCTACATTGATTAGCAATGGATTTTCCTGTGTTGAAGCGAGCAGGAGTGGATAAGAGAAAAAAAAAGTCATTAAGCTGCTGACCACTTACAGCAGTTTGGAAAAAGAGTGCAGGTTCCAGAACTGACCCTGCCTTTTAAGAACATCTAGCTGTTGAGGACTCAATAAAATGCTTGACTTCTAATCCAGCTGAACTTTTGTAGGAGTTAGTCTGACTTCAGGAATTCTTGACATTTAAACCCAGAGGGGAAGGCATGCTCACAGACAGAGGTAACTGCCCAGGAAGAAAGTATTATTTCATAACTTATTGAAATGATTTCAACTGGATGAATGAACTTGGATCATACAGCCAGACAGTTTGGACACACCAGCTCAGTACAAAGTTGCAGCTGGAAAACACAAATAGAAGGCCATTGATCTGATTCTATAACATCGTGTGAAGTCAAAAAGGGACCTTGAGTGTCAAGAGGTCAGAGGAGAGACAACTGTGTTTCCAGTCTATGCCATTGTATTGTTAAAGAGGTCAGGCCTAATGCCTGGTGTCCTTGCTATGGTGGTCAATGTTTTGATTGAACAAGGTTTAACTGTCTTGGTATGTTCTCTGATCTGTGTAACTACATTATTGTTAGGTGTTTGGGTGGGCGTAAAATAAAAAAATTGACAAATTGCCAGATAGAAAATCTTGTGACAAAAACACAAATTGCTGGAGAAACTCAGCAAGTCTGGAGCATTTGTGGAGAGAAAGCAAAGTTAACATTTTGGGTCCAGTGACCCTTCTTCAGAACGGTTCTGAAGGCATTCAATTAGGTATCTCGCAAAGGTCACAAGATAAAAGCCCATGGTGATAGAGCTGGTACATTGGCATGCATACAGAATTGGCTTATGGGCAGGAAACAGTGGGATAAGAGATTCTTTTTCAGGTTGGCAGCTTGTAACAAGTGAGGTTTCACAAAGATCAGTGTTGTGACCACAACTGTTTAGAATATATGAATGGAATAGAATAGAATAGAATTGAATTGAATAGAATACAATAGAATTCTATTCATAAATATATATGAATATATATCAATGACTTGGGGGAATGAAACAAATGTACTGGAGCCAAATTAGCAGAAACCCCCAAAATAGGTGGAAATTCAAGTGCAAGAGGAATACAGTTTACAGAGAGATACTGGGGTGTTGGATGTTAGATGGTAGTGGTCAAATATGATAGTCAGTTATTAGCGGCTACTAGGTGTCGAGTGGTCGGGTTGATTTCGGGGTGACATGAATGTTGCCTGTACAGTTGAGGAAGGGAAGTTCAATGTCACTAGTTGGGTTGGTTAGGGCGTCAATTTTTAAAGTTACCAAGGCATTGGATTAGATTTCTATCCCTCGAAATGAGACGTTTGGCTGTTCTGATTTTATGACCTATTGGGATGAAGGTTCTTGGCTCAAGTCTTCTAAGTCCCTTATGAATTCATCAGTAGGATGTGATAGTACAAGAGAGAAGAATTATGTCAGTTTGTCTTGAATTTTATAACGAGATTTGCAAATGATGATAATAATGTAACTGACGACGTTACATCAAGAAACCAGGGCAGAACAGAACAGAAAAAATACTGGAGAAAGGTTGGAAAGACAAAGACTTCAACACCTTGCAAGAAAGCTGCATATACCAGCCTTAAATATGTAATTATAAATACAGTGATTTAGTATTGAAGAGATTGCACTTTACTCGAGGATAAGGCTGAACGAGAGATTGTAGAGATCAAGAAGAAGAGTAACCTTGTAAAACGGAGCATCCAATTTTAAAACTGAAAAGTTAAATACCCAATACCCAGAGAGATATAGGACAATGTACCAATCTATGACAGAAGCTTATAAGACCAGAGTGGAAACAAATTAACTCAGGGTCCTCCAAGATGATGCTCAGAGTCTTCTACACACTACAAAGCTTTTCAAGTTGACTCTTCATGCAGAAACTCAAACTCTTTACCCAAGGACTAACATTCTACTTTTCAAGCAATTCTACTTTTGTTGGAACTCATTCATTGACAAACCACTGTTTCAAACTTGAGATCACCAGGGGTTGATTTTTCCATTCTGATGAATGACAGGGTAGAAGGCTGTGTAAATGTCAAAAGGGTTGATAGGATAGACAAGACCTGAAAAGTATTGCTTCATGTCTAATTCAGTTCTCCTCACCCTTTGCAGCTCCATGCCATACCCTAACTAATGAAATTAAAGAAAGAATGTTGGAAGTGCATTCTGATTACTGGAAAATGTATCACCTAAATTTGCATGATACTGCTCAGGACTTTTTTTTCCATTGTTTCTCTAATTCAAAGACTATAATTATGCCAATTTTCTGAACAAACAAGATATGATTATAAGGAAAACTCAAACAAGTGGCGGCATGGTGGCACAGTGGTTAGCACTACTGCCTCACAGCGCCAGAGACCTGGGTTCAATTCCCGCCTCAGGCGACTGACTGTGTGGAGTTTGCATGTTCTCCCCATATCTGCGTGGGTTTCCTCCGGGTGCTCCGGTTTCCTCCCACAGTCCAAAGATGTGCAGGTCAGGTGAATTGGCCATGCTAAATTTTCCGTAGTGTTAGGTAAGGGGTAAATGCAGGGGTATGGGTGGGTTGCGCTTTGGCGGGTCAGTGTAGACTTGTTGGGCCGAAGGGCCTGTTTCCACACTGTAATGTAATCTAATAATCTAATGTAATCTAAAAAAAAAGTCAAGACTTTTTTCCCTAAATAAAAAAGATCAAGGAGCTATTTGATCATGATCTTTCAGACTATGAAAGGGTTTCATAGGTATGACATAGTGATGTCTCAATGAGAGGTCACACATACAAGACAGTCAAATTCAGCAGAGAATTCATAAAAGGCCTGTGACCTGGGGATTGTTTTAAAAAATGGAATGAGATTGCTACTACAGTGAATATTTGAAAATAGTGTAGATGCATTGAAGAGGAAGTTAGATAAGAAGATAAGTAAGAAAAGTATGGAAGGATATATTGAAGGGATGGGAGATGCTTGTGTGGTGCATAAATGTCTGTATGAATGTTTCTATGTTTTAAGTAAACTGTAAGTTTCTAGCTAATATACAGTTGCCACAAGGCCTGCTGCATCACAGTTTTCAATAATGATCTGCAGCACTTACTCTCCCTGTAGTTTTCATGGATTTTAGACTGTAATTAGTTAATATTCTGCACAGCTTATTGTAACCAAAGCACCTACCACCATCCTGAGACTGAGGCTGAGCGCAGCCCAAATGGTGTTAGCATGAGGAGAGGCAGAATATATTTTGTTATTATTGATTATATCTTTGCAATGTAGTAATAACTGTGAATGTGATATGTTTGGTACATGTATTATAATAAAGGTTAATATTTCAACATTTCGGTATAGTTGGCTTAATGCATACCCTCATTGAATGCACTTCAGAGTTGCAGGTCACATAAACTTTATTTAGTTTTGGACTCTAAGCTGCTAGTGCTGGTTTGCTAAGAACAAAGTAAAATGAACAGTAAATCCATGAGACTGTCCATTTAAAATAAAAATTCCTGTGGGCTATGAGTAGTTCAGAGCCAAAAGGTAAGCTAACCACTCAAGGTTTCCTTCCCAGACTGTGGTCCAATTACACCTGTACCAGACACCTTACCAAAAGTAACCCTTCATGTGAGTCTCTGGTTCCAGTCTTCTGTATTGTCTAACTCCCCCAGCCATCAAACTTCATTAAAACTAGGAATTAGACCTGTCAATTTGACTGAGATTCAGGAGTTAGAGAATTCTTTGTGAAAGAGGCAGGTTGCGGGGTTCAGGAACATTTCTGGCTTGGCAAATCAGTCTCAGCTATGGAGGTTCCTACTCAGCAAATGCTCATTTCGGGATGAAGGTTGTCCTGAGTAGGCAGGCAGTTGGTGAGGCTCACAGGCTAGAAGGCCCACCTTTGTTTACTCGGACATGGGCCCAGTTGCAGTCATGACTGTGAGGCCTTCACGCTGACAACCATATCAAAAACTTAGGTTGAGCACCTGGCCAGACATATGTTTTAGCAGATGGCCTCTTTATGAATGTTGCAAATGTTGACACAATTTGCATGGCAGTGACAGTTTTGCTTGATTGAAATCTTCATAAACTTTGTAGAAAACTGATCTTTTTCCTGAAGCGTTGTTTTAATTTCTGTATTTATTTACATAAAATTAAAAGTATAAAGTGGGTAAAGCTTTTTGTTAATTAAATGATACAAATAGTTATGATTGATCAACAGTTCTATGAGAAACCAAAGTGGCCACTATGTTTCAAAAGAAAAATTGCAAGGTTGTCTTTTTTTGGGGTTCCCATCTCAGGAATAGGCTTCCTCTGTGATTCTCGATTCCTGTGAGGCTGTGGACAGTAGCTGATAACAACAGAATTAGTTGTTGCATTAAAACTCCAAGGGGGTTGACTTAACACAATGGACAGGGTTTGAAATAGACACCCTTGCAATGGAACCAGCCAGGTTGAGAGTGCTGCTTGTGAGGTGGTGACATGTTCTATTATGCTGCATCAGTTGTAATTGTCAGGTATGGGAATAGGGACAGAATCATGAAATTGGGTCCCACACACCATTTTCAAATATCTCCCAGTTTGATACAACCCCATGAAAATCCAGGAAAAAAAAGTCCAAACCTGAGATCAACAAGGTGCAGTATACCTGGCACTTTACTCTGCTGGACTTGCTCATCCTGAACCCAAGTCATAGTAAGGTTTTAAGATTGAGGTTTGTGGAAAAATAATCCTGCAAAAATGTTACCAAGTAACTCAATCAACATTTAAAAAGACAAAAAAAAAAATTCCTTTATGGTTACAACCTTTATCAAAACAAAATCTTTTCACATTTTTGCTATTCGTAGATTTGCCTTTTTGTTAGTGGAAGAGAACCACATGCCTGGAAAGATGTTTTGGATATGTTAAATGTTTAGAGCTAAATTTTGTGTTTATAAAATCTTCAGGTATTACATACGCTATGTATGTAATGCAAGTCTAAGCCATTAGATTTACTACAACATTGCCCACTTTTTCAAAGGAAGCTTGAGTTTGATAGGATCACCACAATGTTTCTTTGTAAATGAAATGTTTGCATCTTTCTAGGTTGGGAAAATGTCAGGTTCTGCACTATCAAGTTCAATCAGCCTAACAACAAAAAAGTGGATTTAATCTAAATCAGCATCTTGATTAGGTTCATCATTCTTATTTTAATCTCTGAAAAATCTCATTGTTAAAAGGATTTGTCAAATTGAACTATTGCCAGTCGATGTTCAGATCTGTTTCTGTGAAGAATTTTCCATCTTGCTGAACCTGTTGGGTTTTAATTCATAGACTTTTGTTGTCACATGTCTGGAAAATAAATTGTATATTTTTGACACAGTGTGATCATTTACTGCTGCTCATGTGACACACATCAGTAGATTTCATTAAGCTCCCACTACAGCTAAAATATTATGTTGCATAATAGTTAAAATGTAACTATGTGTCAGAAAAAGCAAAACATTCGTTAAGCAGGGGCTTATTATACAGTAGTTAAAGTTGAATAGAAAATGCTTGGGCTGACTAAATACCAACCTCTTTTTTTTGGTAAAGAAAAATACAGACATTTTGATGAACCATATGCTTTGCATTCTTAAGTTAGCTCCTACTCTTTGTTTAATGGCATGTATCCTACATAAATTACTGAGTGATTTACTACAAATCTACAATTTCCCATTACATTATTCATCACAGAGAAATGTTGGTTCATTTTTTTGATCATCCAAGAAGCTTATAATTATGTTTAAGCCTTTCAAAATCAAACTGCTCAAATCTTTAAATCTATTTTCCATTTGAAAAGTATAGATTGCACATTCCCTTCTATGGAAATCCAGAGTTCTCAGTTGCATGTTGGGAATTGTCAAGTTTAGGATTCTGGATTATGACTCCAGTTTCATCAGCAAATCTGTCGGCAGAGCTCTTTTTTTAATTTTAACTTATTTTTCCAAATCAATCTGTTCAGAGATGAGCAGGTTGGACTTGAATCCGGGCCTCATGGTCCAGGGTAGGGACACTACCACTGTGCCACAAAGGGGCCCTGCCCAGCTCTTGTGCAGTCCAGGTTTGGGCTGGGGAACCTCTTAATCTACAGTCAAATGCTTGACCACAGAACTATACCCCTTCCAGCAGAGTTTCCATAAACTTGCTTGTCAAACTGTGATTACCCTATCTGCACCACTTTGATTTGCACTTTCATTTCGAGGTACATAGGTCAAATCCCAGACTGGTTAGTTAATCAACAATAGTACTTTGGAATTATGCAAACCTATTTATATCAGGGCAGCATAAACAAGTCTGACATGGAGGATCAATTTGGTTCCAATCTCTCATTGGGCATGAAATAAGGATTTCCAATAGGAGACAAAGATTTTATATTTAAAAAAAATGCTAACTTTTCACGTTCAGCCTTTCTTCTTGCCTGTGCACCATCAGTTTATATCCCTCATTCCTATTCTATCCTGACAATGTGGCTTATTAGGGAATTGGTGATAAATGTAATTAGATTAACCAAGTAATAGATGACCAAGGAGGAGCATATCAAATGAACAGAGATGGATGCTCAAAAGACTTTTTGAAAAGATACATTAAATAAACAGTTAAATTGGTGAAATCAGAAACACAATGTGACAATAGATTAGAACAACCAAAGTACCATGAACATTGTTAACTTTTCACCCCAAAAGGTTTTTTTTTCAGAATAGAAGTCTGCTAAAGCCAAAGAATGACTGCAGATATAAATCCATTTATTGCCTGGAAAAGTCCTCAATGGGTTCCTTAGATTGTTACACATGTTGAGTATCAAGGAAACTTCAAGTGGAGGAACATAACAGGAAGACATAATGGGGCATCTTGTTATTTCTTCCCCCTCAGCAGAAAACTACTTCTTGCAGGAATTTGTGTTTGGCCTTCAAGGCATATATAAAACAAAAGTTTAAAAACTACAACACGAGTCCGTGTGTGGAAGTAATCTGATGCTTGAGTGTGTGGACAAGCATGCTGTGAGGGTCATAGCCCTGAGAACTGCCATTTAAAAGCACCAGCTCTGAGAAAATGTTTGCCAGTCAGTTACTATGAAACAACTGAAGAATTTCAACCAATCTACAAAACTGATGACAATCTACAACCACGTGATGAAGGAACGGTGATCTGAAAGCTAGTGTGCTTCCAATTAAACCTGTTGGACTATAACCTGGTATTGTGTGATTTTTAACTATAAAACTAAGAGTTACAAAATAGACTGTTCCACCAGCAAAACACATGTAATATCCATTGACCACATTCAACTAACCGCTCTTCAAAACAATTTAGAGACCGATCCAGACTATTTTTAACAATGTTTACCTTTTTAAACTCAGCTGTTTCTAATTTGTGTGTACATGTCTTGTGTTACTCTAAGGGAGATGGTTAACTCATTTGGCTGCATGGCTGGTTTGTTATGTACTGATATGAACAACGTGGAATCAATTCCTACATCAGCCGAGGATTCCAGGAAGGATTCTCGTTCTTGACATCTTCCGCCGCTGGAATTGAGGTGACCCTCACATTAAACCACCACCAGTCATATCTCTCAGATGAGAGAGCAGCCCTACGGTGCTCTGAGACCATGGCAACTTTACCTTTGCATCACCATTGTCCCCTACATATAGTAATTAATAGACCCTTCCTTATTGTCAATTCCAGAAAGCTTACTTGAGCAGTCTCCTTTGAAAACATTAATTCAATTGAGTTTGGGAGAAAGATATCCACAAGGAAAAGAATAATTTTAAAATTATCTTTTCTGTCAGCAACAAAAGAGGAATGGTGAATAACCAAAGGAGCTACTTCAACATTTCTCACCTGGATTCAATCTGAAACTGTAACAAATTGGGGAGCCTTGCCCAGGAACTCATCTTATCAGCACAAATAATGTCCAAAAAAACTCACTCATTTGTAATAAATATTCTACACTTTGTAAGAATAGCATCGCTACAAGCGTGGTTCAGCTTTAAATGATACAATATTAAATGAAGAGTATAGGAGGGCATGCCAGGGACAGCACCAGGTATTAGAGTCAGAGTCTTAGAAGTGTACAGCACAGAAACAGACCCTTCAGTCTAACTCATCCATACAGACCAGATATCTTAAATTAATCAAGTCCCGTTTGCCAGCATTTGGCCTGCATCCCTCTAAACCCTTCCTATTCATATACCCATCCAGATACCTTTTAAATGTTGTAATTGTACCAGCCCTCACCACTTCCTCTGGGAGCTCGTTCTATACATGCACCACCGTCTGCATGAAAAGGTTATCCCTTAGATCCCTTCTAAATCTTTCTTCTCTCACCTTAAACCTATGCCCTCTAGCTTTGGACTCCCCCACCACGGAGAAAAGACCTTGTCTATTTACCCTATCCATGCCCCTCATGATTTATAAACTTCTGTAAGGTTACCCCTCAGCCTCCAATACTCCAGGGAAAATAGCCCCAATCGATTCAGCCTCTCTCTATAGCTCAAACCCACCAACCCTGGTAACATATTTGTAAACCTTTTTAGAATCCTTTCATGTTTCACAACATCCTTCCTATAGCAAAGAGACCAGAATTGCACCCAGTATTCCAGTAGTGGCCTAACCAATGCCCTGTACAGCTGCAAAATGACTGCCCAACTCCTATACTCAATGCACTGACCAATAAAGGCAAGCATACCAAACGCCTTCTTCACTATTCTATCTACCTGTGACTCCACTTTCAATGAAGTAGGAACCTGCACTCCAAGGTCTCTTTAGTCAGCAACACTCCCCAAGACCTTACCATTAAGTGTATATGTCCTGCCCTGATTTGCCTTTTCAAATTGCCTTTCCAAAACACAGCATTTATCTAGATTAAACTCCATCTGCCACTCCTTGGCCCATTGGCCCATTTGATCAAGTTTCTGTTGCAATCTGAGGTAACCTTCTTCGCTGTCCACTACACCTCCACTTTCGGTGTCATCTGCAAACTTACTAACCGAATCTCCTATTTCACATCCAAATCCTTCTCTAAATGATATTATTCCTAAACATTTGTTACCAACCTGATGAAGCAACAAAAGAGTCATGTCAAACTGCGTAAGCAGTAAGTGATAGATAGAGCTGATTGATTCTACAACCAATGGATCAGATCTAAACACTGCAATCTAGCCATATTCAGACATGAATGGCAAGGTACAATTAATCAACCAACTGGAGCTGGCGTCTCTACAAAAATCCCCATCCTCAATGATATGTGAGCCCAGTAAATAAGTGCAAAAGATAAGCCTGGAACATTTGGAAAAATCTTCAGCCACAGTCCATTTTGCCACCTGCAGGGGTCCACAGCTTCACGACTATCAGTCCTCAGCCAATTCTTTTCATTCCATAAGATATCAAGAAATGCTAGCGGCACCTTCAGTCCAGAAGCCTCATGGACTTGAAACGTTACCTCTGATTTCTCTCCACAGATGCTGGCAGACCAGCTGAGTTTTTCCAGCAATCTCTGTTTTTGGTGCCACATTTACTATGGCTAATCTACCTAATCTACACGTTCTTGGACTGTGGGAGGAAATCAAAGCAACCAGCAGAAATGTGGAGAGCATATGAATTCCACATAGACAGCTGCCCAAGTCTGGAAGTGAACCCACGTCTCCGATACTGTGAGGCAGCAGCATTAACCACTTTATTCCTGATGAAGGGCTTTTGCCCGAAACGTCAATTTTACTGCTCCTCGGATGCTGCCTGAACTGCTGTGCTCTTCCAGCACCACTAATCCAGAATCTGGTTTCCAGCATCTGCAGTCATTGTTTTTACCACCGAATCACTGTGCTGCCCTAGTCCAGGGTATCACAAGTAGATCTGTGTCAAGGAATCCTGCAGCAAGTAACTCTCTTTTCTCCCCAAAGCCTGTCCACCATCTACAAGGCACATGTAAGGAGTCCGATAGGGTACTCCCACTTGCTTGGATGGGTGAAGCTCCAACAACGCTGAGTTTGCAAGTTCTCCCCGTGTCTGCTCCGGGTGCTCCGGCTTCCTCCCACAGTCCAAAGATGTGCAGGTCAGGTGAATTGGCCATGCTAAATTGCCCGTAGTGTTAGGTATGGGGTAAATGTAGGGGTATGGGTGGGTTGCACTTCGGCGGGTCGGTGTGGACTTGTTGGGCCGAAGGGCCTGTTTCCACACTGTAATGTAATCTAATCTAATCTAAAACGCTCAAGAAACTTGACACCATCCAGGAAAAAGTAGCCCACTTGATTGACATCACATCCATACACATTTACTCCTTGTACCACTGGCATTCTGACGGCACTGCATACCATCCACTGCAGCTAAATACCAAAGATACTTAGAGAGCACCTTCCAAACCCATGGCCCCCACATCTAAAAGGACAAGGACAGCAGATAGATAGGAACGCCACCTCCTGCAATTCTCCTCCATGCGATTCACCATCCTGACTTGGAAATATATTTATGTTTGTTCACTGTCACTTGATCAAGTTCTGGAACTCCATCTCTAACGGAATTGTGAATGGACCTATGCCACATGGATTGTAGTGGATTAAGAAGGCAGTTCACCACAACTTTCTCAAGAGCGACTAGGAATGTACAATAAATGCTGGACCAGCCAATGATTTCTATATGCCATGAAAGTAAAAAAAAGTTTGCATTGGCATTAGTCACTCCAAACATCCCACATTCCTCTTGATCAACTTTTCTTATCCCACCAAGTATAGATTTACTAACTCACAGTAGAGTGAAGGCACTACAGAATGATGATGATCAAATTCACATCGTTCAAATGCCAAAATCTCACCTTGTAACAGAAAATCAGTGAACACCAATGACCCAACTCTAATGACTCATCAAGCTTGACATGGAGATGATTTTCTCACTCATCTTTCTTGCATTCCAACGTTCCTGAAGCATTAAGCTACTTGTTAGACCTAGCTTCGTCAGCTTTTTCTGATTGTTTCATAGTTTTAGGTATTGTTTATTCAGTATTGTTTGTCTGAGCTGCCTAAATTGGCAACAGTTGAAGCCATTTTACTCCAATCCCTTAGTGGTACAGTATTACTTTCTCTATTCCTGAGCCAGTAGGTCCAGGTCCAGAGGTGTGTCTGAACAAACTGATTAAATATAACTACTCATGATTCTTTTTAGTTGCCATGGATTACCAGTTGAATTGAGTTGCCAATTAAGCCTGAATGAAGGCTGGTCCCTCTTTGAAACTGGTTCCATGCAAAAGAAAAAATCTATACAATCTTAAAGTCAAAATGCTTGATGCGAAGCATCTTCATAGCTTTCCCATAGCCTAAGGCTTCTGGTGTACATTTTAAAGTGACAAATCCTTGTTAAAACAATTTTTGACTTGGATTGCATGTCCAGTACATTATTGAGGAAGAGCTGCACTGTTGAAGGTGACATTGGTGAAAAGAAATATTAATTCAAAGCCATAAATGCCTGCTTGGGTGGATATAAAATGGTATGGTATATTGAAGAGGATTTATCCCCAGCTTCCCAGCCATTTTGCTATACAGTTCTGTTTGTGGGAGGTTGCTGTGTGTAAATTAGTTGCTGAGTTTTCTACTTTGCAAAAGTACATTTCAAAATAACTGCACTGGCTGCAAAATACTTTGAAATGTCTGGTGGTCATAAAAATGGCATAAAGTATTTTCTTGTGAGTGTATAATAAATTGCCATGTTTCCCTTTCCTGTATGAAAAATAAGCCTGCAGATAATAAACAATAACCTACAGAAGAACTTAGCTATGGATAACCGAACCTGTTTGGTTAGCTTTTTCTTAACATGTTCCTGTTCTGTAAGGATTTAATATTACGTTTATCAGATATTGACAATAGATTTTAAAAAGCATTAGAGAAAAAAAATGTCAGCTTTGAAGAATGTGCACAAAGTGATGGCAAATGTCTGTTTTAATACCTTTTAATATCTGCAATCTGTTGATATAATATCCAATCTATTGTCTCTCACAAACATGTTACAGAGCTTGAATCTTTGAAAGAAATGCTGTTGTCGTCAGAAATAAAGCAAGAGAAAGTGAAAGGGCTGATATGTTGGTCAATGTTGAAATTTGGTCTCATGCTCTATTTGCTTGGATGAATAGGGCAGCCTGAAAGGAAGACAAAAATAAGTACGTTCCTATCTTTTTTTTCCCTCCGTGAAGAATTGGGACTTACTGATGTGGCATGCTTATTTTCCTGCATCCTGACAAAGTTAATTTGTTCCAACTTTGCAAAGACTTCTTCAAAATGTTAATATGGCACATACCTTCAGAACGTCAAAAGATGCTACATAGATTCTATTCTCAGCCTTCTGAGTTTGTTTATTTTAGTCAAACTGAGAGTTATGATGCTGTGGGTTCAATCAATTGACTGGCTGGATGGTGTTTGAGTGTAGCAGAACTAATCTCTGATGGAGACCATGATCTAAAAGCTTGCTGATATTCACTTTCTGTATTCTGTCACTTGAGCAAGATACAAGAGGTTTTGTGGAGTCTTTGAAGTTATACACTTGCAAGAATCGGCCCCTTCAGGAGAATACTAAAGAGTATCAAGTAGAGAATCATGTAGTTTTTCTCTCACATCCTTCAAAGTCTCTGGTGTCATTTGACATGGGTATAAATATAGTGATTTGATTATTTATGACCTCTATATCTTTGGAAGGTAACTCATGTGGTGTATAAATACTGGTATAGACTAGATGGGCTGGTCTCTATGCTCTTCTGTGTAATTCTGTGACGTGAACCTTGTCTTCATCCTGTTGATCTGCTCAAGATGCTGCAATTATATATTTTTTGGTCATACTGTAATTTATTTCAAACTATAATGCATGTTGTGATACGTGGGCACTTGTATATCATCTATGCAAAAATACCTGAGAACACATTGAAAAGCGAGAGTGTGCCCAGCTTTGAAATACAATCACATGTATAGAGCTTACGTCACATAAAGACATCCAGTCTGAAATGATGCAGAGCCGTTGTTTTAAAACAATCAGCATTATAGATGTGTTATAATGAAAAGAAAGTGCTGGACAAGCTCATCAGAGCTTGTGGAGAGAAAAACAGAGTTAATGTTTTGAGTTCAGTAAACCTGTGTCAGAACTGATAGCATTTAGGAAATTGAATTGCAACTTTAATTCTGTTTTTCCCTCCACAGATGCTGCCAGACCTATTAAGGTTTTCAGCAATTCCTGTTTTTATTTCAATTCTTGGTATCCATTGTTCTGTGTTTGATGTTTTAATTAATGTGTTCAGACATGTTATGTTATATCCCCTGGGCAGGTGGGTTTGAACTCCAGGCATCTGAAAGAAAGAGAAAGGGACACTGCCACTGCACTACAATCAGCAATAGATATTTGTTCCAACTCTATCTTTCACCATCTGACTAATTTGCTTGCACTAAACCATTATATCTTATTTCTACCTTTATTTTATTAAAGGCAAATAATTTATCCCTAAATGAAACAAATAATGCAGACGTGTAACTTTAATATCACCACCAAATAATGCAGCATATGTTTATATCTCTGAGCATCATTTTGTATGACCTTACCTTGCATTACTGATGTTTCTAAATCTAATATTGTAGACAGTACTTTAAATATAGGGACAAAGATTTGCCAGATGACATGAGAGGTGTAAATCTATTTTTAAATAATGAGCTACATTTCTATGCAACTCATTTTGCTACTAATCATTTCCAACTGCATTCATAAAATTTGCCTACATTATTTTAGTTAAAAAAATTCAAGATGTGTTCCTAAATGTATTCATATATTTAGAACATGCTACTGGTATTATTTGTCAAATTGATAAAAATGATGCCAAAATCCAGATTTGACTTTTGTGGTAATATATTTAAATCTGTTTTAATTGATGAAACATGTTTTTGTAAATTGGATAGAGGTAAAGCAAAATTAATCTAAAGAAGTTAAAAATCACAGTTAACCTTAAATACACAGATGGCTTTTTGGGTGACAATGTGATGATACACGAGACCATGGAAACCAGAATGTATTCTGACATAGTCAGAGAGTCATGGAGAAAAACAGTATAGAACTAGACCCTTTGGTCCAACTCATTCATGCCAAATAGATATCCTAAATTAATCTAGTCCCATTTGTCAGCATTTGGCAATATCTCTCAAAAACTTTCCTATTCATGTACTCATCCAGATGCCTTATAAACGTTGTACCATCCTCCACTACGCCCTCTGGCAGCTCATTCCATACACTCACCACCTCTTGCATGAAACAGTTGCCCCTTAGGTCCCTTTAAACCTTTCCTCTCTACCTTACACCTGTGGACTCTGGTTTTGGACTCCCCTACCCTGCGGAAAAAAATAACCTTGGCTATTCACCCTATCCTTGCCCCTCATGATTTCATAAACTTCTATGAGGTCACCCACCCCTCAGCCTCTGACGGTCCAGGGAAAATAGTACCAGCCTTTTCAGCCTCTCCCTACAGCTCAAATTCTTCAATCCTGGCAACATCCTTGTAAGTGTTTTCTGCACCCTTTCAAGTTTAACAACATCTTTCTATAGGAGGGAATTAAAATTGAATGCAGTATTCCAAATGTGGCTTAACTAATGTCTTGTATAACTGCAATGTATCATCCCAACTCCTATACTCAGTGCAGTGACCAACAAAGGCAAGTGTGCCAAACACCTTTTTTGCCACCTTGTCTACCTGCGACTCCACCTTCAATCTGCAGCCCGATGTCTCTTTGTTCGGCAATACACCCCAGAATCCTACTCTTAAGAGTATAAATCCTGCTCTCATTTACCTTACCAAGATGCAGCATCTCACATTTATCAAAATTAAACTTCATTTGCCACTCTTCAGGGCTCTTTTAGTGCAGTGCTAGTATCCCTACCTTTGATCTAAGGGTCTACGTTCAAGTCTCACTTGCTCCAGGCATGTGTCATAACAAGTCTGAACAAGTTGGTTAAAATAACTATCTTTTGATCAATCCTTGCTTTATGTTGATTTTTTTTTTAGCAAACAGTTTCAACATCATATTTTACTGATTGCTAAATGGTGTATTGCAGTAGTGGAATGCATAGGTGATTGGGCCCTGGGAATTACATTTGGAATTTAGGTACTTGCTCTCTTAGCTCATGAAGAATGATCATTTGTCCAAAATATTGAAGAATTACTTTTGATGATGCATTTATCTTCCATTATGTTTAATGACAGGAGAAAAGAAATTGGCATAGGTACATGAGAGAATCCTGATCATGTTAAAGATAACTCAGCTGCAAGAGAAAGATGAGCGTGGTGTGTGGTTACCAATAAGATAACTGTTTTGAATGCATCTTTTCCTGAATTGATGTAATTCACTTCATCACACAAACCTTAATTGCTTAAAGATTGTAATCAATTGAAAATCAATGAAGTTTGTTGTAAACACAATATTTTAGTCTTTATTTTAACTGATTTTGCTTTTTGTTAACATTTGGGATCTCATGAGAACCCTTTTGGCAATTATTTATATCTTCATGTTTTCTTTTACTTCAGCACAATGAATTACATTGATGGTGGTTACTTTGTCTAAGTTCTTTGGAAGAACTGTACCTATTGATGCATATCTGGCAGCCTAGGTGTATGGGAGACTTTTGTGAAAACTCATCAGAATAGACAGATCAACAACTGGAGGTAGAAATGGGCAGTTTTCCATTTGAAGACCAGTTAGTGCATAGAAAGCCTTCCTCCTTAAAGGAAACATATACTACAGATTTTGAAATACAAATATGATGCATGAATGCTGAGCTAATGATGCTGGATGTCTCTTCGCCAAAGAAATGCAAGTATTTTCCCTCTTCATTACAATGTGCCATGCTTTCAAAAGCACAATGGAGTAATCACCGGATGGTTCATTCATATCTTCTGTCAAGATGTCAGCAATCATTTATATAAATATACTTGAACTTAGTTTACACTGACTGTGGGACATAGTGACAATCAATAGAGATTTAATGAGAGCATCAGTCTGTTTTGGCCTGAAACTTGTCTCAGTCTCCTTTCCAGTTTGCTGCAATGCTAACCTAATGCTATTGGGCAAATGACATGGATCATCGCCTTCCTTGCAACCTTTAAATTCATTTCATTTCAACAAATATGAAAAAAAAGTTTAGGTGAAAGACTGATCCACTGCTTACTTACAAATTTTTGCCAGTCATGGTTTAGCCCCTTCCCTGTAATAAATATTGTGCTTTTTCAGTGTTTTCTAGGCTTTCTAATGCTTTCTCCATACTCAGAAACGTTAAATATTGCTTCGTTTCACAGTCACCTGCATGCGATTTTCCATGCCCATCGGTCGTATGCTTCCCAAAAACATTCAAATCTGCATCTGAACCAGAGTGAGGTAATTTTAAAAAATTCATGCAGAAATACCTAAAATTTGTTACTTGTGGAAGAATAATTGCCTCAACTGAACCTCAGTCAAAAGCACAAAATGCTGCAAAGTCATGCCATCTCCCCCAAAATCTGGAAGAAAGACAGATTCTAAGTTCAGAGAACTCGTAAGGTCAGGTTATTGAGTATCTGGATAGGGTATGCTGTGTATTTTATGGCATTTTCATTATATGTTCACTTAAAATATTTTGATGCTGAGACATGGTATAAGTGTTCTTTTTATGCAAAATCTGCACAGGTGTTGATCCCTTTGCCAAGTATATGTAACTTAGATAATAGTTACCCAGAAGAAAAATGCTTCGCCTCTTATAGAACTGTTGTAGTATACAGTGAGGCCATTCAGCCTGTCGAGCCATTAGGGTACGTGAAGAGCATTTTATCGAGTTTTCTTCCCAATCTTTTCAATGTAGCCTTGCAAATGTTTTCCTTCCAGGTGTTTACCCAGTTCCAGCTATCTGCGAGAAGGAATTCCTCCTCATCTCTGTCTTAAATGGGAAACCCCCTTATTCTGAGATTATGCTGTCTGATCACAGACTCTCCCACAAGGAGAAACAGCCTCTCAGTATCCTGTTAAAATCTCTAAGAATTAAATATATTCTAAGATATTGCCTCACTCTCTTCTAAATTGCAATGAGTACAAGCCCAACTGACTCAATGTCTGTGTCTTCCTGAGTACTCTCAACAACTCCCCCTTGCCTGAATAATTTGACCATTGTTTTCAAATTTTATCTCAACCTCATTTGTTAAGGGAAGAAAAATCCCAACTTGTTTAATCTGTCAATGTAACTGAAGTTCCTCATCCCTATCACTCTTCTCATTAATATTTTCTGTGCACTTTCTGAAGCCTTTCTATATCCTTCCTAAAATGCGGTGCTCAAAATTGAGCATAATATTCCATTTGAGACTAAACTTTTCTTTTATTAAAGTGGAACAAATCCAATGCAGTCATTTACTGATCATCAGCCTCCTGTCAATCAGCAAAAGGATGGAAGATAGCCTTTAGGTTGTGCTATCAAGGAACAGTTACCCAGCAATACCCTGCTCATTGCAAATCAGAACAAATTTAGCATCAGGCAGCTGTGGCAAATGGAAAACAATGGAAATAAGGTGAAAGACTTGATAAAATACAAAAACAAATTGCTCTGTGTAGGCGTTTGGTCTATAGTTAGTTATACTCTTGACCTCTAAGCATTTTGAATCACTCACAAACCCTGTTTCTAATCACTGGATTTATTAATCAGACGTAAAGAAAAGGGCAGCAGACAGATATTTGAGGGCAAAAGAATCTGTGTTTATTTAAGTATAGAAAGGCAACACAACAGTACAAAAGAGGTAACTCAACAATTCAAGACAAGGTAACAACTATTCATTATTATACAGGATGTACCTGTGATCTCCAAATTATGCTCACCCCTTTGAACATGGTTTGGAAGTTCATTTGATGTGGTTGCTGTACCTCTAGTGTGGTAGAAGAATTTGACTTATGGAACCAGTCAGTCTAGGTTGAGTCCATTGATCCGGTTAGGTGCATATTGGATCTATCGATAAGTACTTGAGTAGAGTTTTCTTTACTATTGCTGGTTCATCAGGTTCAGTCTCTGCCTCAGTTCATGTCTGAGGACATGTAGGGTTGGACAGGTTAGTTGGTGCTTTAAATTTTTGTCAGTCTGATTCTGGTTAGCATGGTTGGGTCATGATGGTTGTTGAAGATTGCCGTAGGTATTTCTTGCCTCCTGATTTGGAAGATCTTGGTTTGAGTATCTTGGTTTGAATACCCGTTGATGTGAGATCTAGTTGCACTGGTTGGTGGGACTTCAAATCTCCATGCCAAATTTTGAGATTAATTTGAGTGCTTGATTGGTTTAATCAGATTCCTGTTGTTTAGACAAGCTGTTTAATGGCTTTGACTGATGTTGGATGCTAGTGATTGTCACAATGACCCTCTTGGCTCCATGTTGTCTGCATGAGTCTGTAACTTCTATGAGTTGTGTGGTCATAGGTGTGAAAACAGTCTCAGGGCTGGATTCCTTTGATTTTGGCTTGATAGTCTTGGATGCAAGATGTAATTTGTAAATGCAAGATGTTCCCTGCTGACAGTTATTCCTTTGTAGTGGTCTCCAGATCCTGTTAACAGTCTGCTGGTGGTTTGCTTACCTCTCTGCAGGCCTAACACAGTTATTTTTAAGTCTTAAAAATCAGAGCTCTGTCCATACATTTTCAATACTGGGGATTTTTGCAAAATATTACACCAGTAAATTTAAAGAAAATACAAAGGTTTATTAGTACAGTAAGAACAAAAGGATGACTAAGGAAAGGGTTGGGCACATCAGATACGTACATGGTAATTTGTGCCTAGATGCAGATGACATAAGCAAGGTTCTGAATGAGTATTGAAAGCAAAACGTGCTGGAGATCACAGTGGGTCAGGCAGCATCCATGGACAGAAAGTAAGCTAATGTTTTGAGACTAGATGACTCTTCAAAGATGACATGAAACGCAGAGGGGGCAGCATTTAGATTACTTACAGTGCGGAAACAGGCCCTTCGGCCCAAAAAGTCCACACCGACCCTCCGAAGAGCAACCCACTCAGACCCATTCCCCTACATTTACTCTACTCGGAGAGTCACTGACAGTTGATATTGGATCACTATTCAAAAAGGATGCAAGGATTAGGCTAATCATTTATAAGTCAACTAAGTCTGATCATACTGTGGGGAAATTATTATAAACAATACCCAGATACTTGGAAAAGCACAGATGAATCAGGGACAATCAGCCTGGTTTTATTCAAGGAAGGTCATGTCTTACTAACCTCATTGAATTTTTAAGGGAAAATAACAAAGTGGATACATGAGATTGATGAGCAGCATGCAGTGGATGTGACACATTTGACGAGGGTCCCCATAGCAGACTACACAGAAAATAAACTAAATCATATAATCCCTTCAGTGTGGAAGCAGGCATTGTGGCCCTTCTAATACATGCCAGCTCTCCAAAGAGCATCTCACCAATTCTCACCCACCTACTCTATCCCTGCATTTCCCATAGCTAATCCATCCAACCTGCACATCCTGGGTCACTATATGCAATTTCACATGGCTAAACCACCGAACCTGATCATTTTTGGACTGTGAGATAAACCAAAAGCACCCAAACAAAACCTTCACAGACACATGGAGAATGTGCAAACTCAACATAGGCACTTGCCTGAGGCTGGAATCAAACCTGAGTCCCAAGTGCTGTGAGGTAGCAGTGCTAACCACTAGATCACCAAGCTGCCCAAAAACTTATGATGTATGGAAGAGTGTGGTGAGTTGGATCAAAAATTGGCTCAGTGAAGGAAACAAAGATGTAGAGGTGCTGTTGTTGAACAGGGGTGGACAAATTCAGAAGTCACATGACACCACGTTCTTCCCCAACAAGTTTATTTGAAATCACAAGCTTTCAGACACTTCTCCTTCATTATTGAAGTGAACAAGAGAAGAAGAGACATTAGTTGATTAGTTTTGTAAATGGAAAGTGGTTTCCAGGAGTATTCCACAGGTTCAGTATTGTGTTTCTTGCTGTTTGTGGACTTAACAGTATTGTAAGAAAACAATGAAAACAATTGGATAATGTGGATTAGGAAGCCCTGTTTTCCTGAGTGGAGAGGTGAATTATCAAGGTGTGCAAATTAAATGTGACAGTTAAGAGGGACTTTAAGGAAAAACCTTTCACCCATATTGTTGTTGGTGTCTAGAACTCATTGCCAGTTTGGTGGTAGAGGCAGAAATTCTGAATTTAGTTAAGAGGAACCTGAAGTACTGTAACCTGCAATACTATGGAGCAGGTGCTGCAAAGTGGCATTAGGATAGGTTGTTAACTTATTCCATGCACAGGCATGAGCGTTCTCTTTCTATGCTGTAACTTTTTGATGGGCTGGCTGAAGATATTTTCACTTGTGAGGAAGAACATAACAAGAGACCATCAATAAAAGGTTATCACCAAAAGGAAAATGGTTGTGGATGTTGCAGGCCAATTATTAGAACCCCAGAATATCATGCTAGGGGTATTGCAGGGTGGTATTCCATGCCAATCTATTTTGAGCTGCTTCATTAATGACCTCCTCATCACTGTAAAGTGTAAAAGGAGAATGTCTGGCAGCATCTGTGGATGAAAAACAGAATTAATGTGTTGAGTCTGGCGACACTTCTTCAGAACTCATTGTAGCTCGGAAAAGGTGGCATATCTGCTGACGAAAGTGGTTGTGGGGTCAAAAGAAGTGAGCAGGTAGGTGTAGATAGAACCCAGAGGAAGTGAAAGAAAGGTGGGCAGAGAAAGAAATAGTTGATAATAAGCAAAGGAAGGGAAAAAGCTAATAATGGGCACCATAAATAGGTTATAATGGTTTGGCTGCGCAGAAAGCAACCTGTTTCTTTACAGCACCTGAGTGTGAGGATGGTTAAAGGACAAGAATGGAGATGTTCAAGCTTTAAACTTGTTGAACTCAATACTGAGTCCTGAAGGTAGCAGGGTTCGCAAGTTGAAGATGTGATGCTATTCTTCCACATTGTGCTGAGCCTCGCTGCAGCAAGCCTGAGATTGAAATGTTGGCTGGGAGCACTTAATGTGTGGAACTGGGAGGCAAATGGAAGCTTGGGGTCATTTTTAAGGATGGAATGTAATGTTCCACAAAAGCAGTCTCCCAGGCTCTGTTTTTCCTCATCACTATAGAGGACACCACATTGTGAGCAGTGAATACAGTACACAAATTGACACATTCCTGATGAAAGGCTAAGACCCGAAACATCCACTGTCCTGCTCCTCGGATGTTGCCTGAATGATCTCGTCCTGGTAGCGATGGAACTAGCAATGCCTCTTTTCCTATTGATGCTGAAATAGGCTACCCAACAAAATTATTCTGCATGTATTTCAGAAACAGATCACCATTTGGAGTGGCACGGTGGCTCACAGCACCAGGGAACTGGTTTCTATTCCAGCCTCAAGTGAGTGTCTGTGTGGCATTTGCACATTCACTCCGTGTCTGCCTGGATTTCCTCCGGGTGCTCCAGTTTCCTCGCACAATCCAAAGATGTGCAGGTCAGGTGAATTGGCCTTGCTAAATTGCCCATTGTGATCAGGGATGTGCAGGTTAATTGGGGATAAATACTTATTCCAGGTGCGTTACTCTTCAGAGGGTAGGTGTGGACTTGTTGGGCCGAAGGGCATGTTTCCACACTGTTGGGAATCTATTCTGTTTCTGATCTTTGTTTTATTTTTATAACAGTCTATATTATGACATTTGAAGACTTCCTATATCATGACACTACCGTTCTTTCACCTCTGTAATTTCCTTGCACGTTTGTTTATCTATATGTTTTTCAGTAGTTTAGATTCGATTTTTTGCATTTTCTGTTACTGACCTAAAGCATACGTCCCAGTTGTCATCCCAGCCCCTCTGTTGTTTTATGAACTTATGTTGTTTTAAATCCCCTTATTAATATGTGGCTGCCCTGAAAGCAGTCAGCAACAATGCTCCATTTATCATTAACTCCATTTAGCAATATAGATTTTTTTTAAAAATGCGATGATAAAAATTTCAATTTGGGTCAGATATTTCAAAGTAGATTTCTTTCAAAAGGAATATTCAGTCAGATCTATGCAAAAGTCTTGAAGGCCTCCTTTAATTTTGTTTACCATGCAGCCTTGTGAAATTTTCACTTTATATGCCTCATCCAATAAGCTATTGATTAGATCAGTGAATTTAGATATTTTGTTAAAATCAATGTTTAAACGTTCTCAGAAATGTTCCCTTGGGGTCTTAACTTCCACGCCAACACTACCCCACCCCCACTACTCAGTCCCCACTATGCCTACTCACGAGACTTTTATCCTGAAGGGCAGAGAAGTATGTTTTAGCAGACGGTCAGTAGTCATTTTCTGATAGCCTTCCTAAACTAAACGACTGTCACATCAGAAGTAAAATGATGGCAGTCTATGTGATTGATGATGAAAGGGCATCGCAGTTGAACCTGATCTGCTCCTCGCCTGGATTTCCCGCAGGCACACTTCCAAGGACTGAACATTGTTCAGGGATCAGAAAAGAAAGCATCCCTAGATTTTGTCCCTCAGGCTTCTCTCTAACCAAGAGCTGAAACCAGTTGGTAGTCTTCTGATAACAAATAGATTCAGGATAAACAAGGATTAGAATCTTCATTATTCATGCAGCTCAGTGAGTCTATTACTTAATCGTCTGAGACATTAGGGACATTGGCTCACAAAATTTCAATAATAAATTCCCATCTTAATACAAAGGAGCTTAAGTAGAGTTTTGCTATTCTAATGCTACTGCAGCATTGAAATGGTATGATGTGCACGTAACTAATGTAGAAGAATCTTATATGAGCACGACAAATATTTTGGTCTGTTCAGAACTTTAAAGATGTTTTGTTAAGCATGTGCCTCAGGTCAGCAAGGCCATAAAAAAGGAAACAAAGCATGAGAATTTATTTCTAGAGGGATAGAATAAAGAGTAGGAATGTTTTGTTGAAACTGTATTGAAACTACACCGAGAGTGCCATTCTGATGGCGAAATCAGAAAATAAGACAGTCATTGGAGAGGGTGCTGGGATGATTTGTAAGGATGTTACCAGAAATGTGTGGGTATACTCATCAAAAAATGAGCAGTTTTGTTCCTTTTGTCATTTTAAAGATGACTGAAAAATGGCCAAATAGGGGTCTTTAAAATTGTGAAAGTTTTTGATAGACTGGCTGAAGTTATTTTAACTTGTTGAGAAAGAATGTAACAAGAGACTGTCAATAGATGATAATCAACAAGACATGCAATACAGAATTTGGCAGAAATCAATCATCCAGGAATGTTGACAATTTGGAACTTGCAGTGTAAGGAATGATTGCATCAAATCACGTAAATCCATTTCAGGAGATGCCAGATAAATGTTAGATGGAGCAAACAACAGAGCATTACAATGTTTGATTAAGATGAGAAAAGATGGTGGGAGGTTTGAGTGGAGCATAAATGCCAGCATGGAATGGTTAGAACAAATGTTTTTCCTTAAACTAAAATAACAAAGCAATGCGTGGAGCCCCAGAAAATGGGGGAGATATTAAACGAGTATTTTGCATCAGTATTTACTGTGGAAAAGGATATGGAAGATATAGAATGTAGGGAAATAGATGGTGACACCTTGCATAATGTCCATATTACAGAGGAGGAAGTACTGGATGTCTTGAAATGGGTAAAGGTGAATAAATCCCGAGGACCTGATCAGGTGTACCCTAGAACTCTGTAGGAAGCTAGAGAAGTGATTGCTGGGCCTCTTGCTGAGATATTTGTATCATCGATAGTCACAGGTGAGGTGCCGGAAGACTGGAGGTTGACGAACGTGATGTCACTGTTTAAGAAGGATAGTAAGGACAAGCCAGGGAATTATAGACCAGTGAGCCTGATGTTGGTGGTGGGCAAGTTGTTGGAGGGAATCCTGAGGGACAGGAGGTACATGTATTTGGAACGGCAAGGACTGATTAGGGATAGTCAACATGGCTTTGTGGGAAATCAAGTCTCACAAACTTGATTGAATTTTTTGAAGAAGTAACAAACAGGATTGAAGAGGGCAGCGCAGTGGATGTGATCTATCTGTACTTCAGTAAGGCATTTGACAAGGTTCCCCATGAGAGACTGATTAGCAAAGTTAGATCTTACGGATTACAGAGAGAACAAGCCATTTGGAAACAGAACTGGCTCAAAGGTAGAAGACAGAGGGTGGTGGTGGAGGGTTGTTTTTCAGACCGGAGGCCTGTGACCAGTGGAGCGCCATAAGGATTGGTGCTGGAAACTCTATTTTTTATTATTTACATAAATGATTTGGATGCGAGTATAAGAGGTATAGTTAGTAAGTTTGTAGATGACACCAAAATTGGAGGTGTAGTGGACAGCGGAGAGGATTACCTCAGATTACAACAGGATCTTGATCAGATGAGCCAATGGGCTGAGAAGTGGCAGATGGAGTTTAATTCAGATAAATGCGAGGTGCTGCATTTTGGAAAAGCAAATCTTAGCAGGACTTATACACTTAATGGTAAGGTCCTAGGGAGTGTTGCTGAAAAAAGAGACCTTGCCGTGCAGGTTCATAGCTCCTTGAAAGTGGAGTCGCAGGTAGATATGATAGTGAGGAAGGCGTTTGGTGTGCTTTATTTTGTTGGTCAGAGTATTGGGTACAGGAGTTAGGAGATCATGTTGTGGCTGTACAGGACATTGGTTAGGCCACTGTTGGAATATTGCGTGCAATTCTGGTCTCCTTCCTATTAGAAAGATATTGTGAAACTTGAAAGGGCTCAGAAAAGATTTACAAGGATGTTGCAAGGGTTGGAGGATTTGAACTATAGGGAGAGGGCGAACAGGCTGGAGCTGTTTTACCTGGAGCGTCGGAGGCTGAGGGGTGACCTTATAGAGATTTACAAAATTATGAGAGGCATGGATAGGGTAAATAGACAAAGTTGGAAATGTGTTGCTGGAAAAGCGCAGCAGGTCAGGCAGCATCCAGGGAACAGGAGAATCGACGTTTCGGGCATAAGCTGCCTGACCTGCTGCGCTTTTCCAGCAACACATTTCCAGCTCTGATCTCCAGCATCTGCAGACCTCACTTTCTCCCTAAATAGACAAAGTCTTTTTCTGGAATCGTGGAGTCCAGAACTAGAGAGCATAGGTTTTGGGTGAGAGGGGAAAGATATAAAAGACAGCTTTGGGGCAACTTTTGCATGTATGGAATGAGCTGCCAGAGGAAGTGGTGGAGGCTGATACAATTGCAACATTTAAGAGGCAGTTGGATGGGTATATGAATAGGAAGGGTGTGGAGGGATGTGGGCTGGGTGCTGGCAGGTGGGACTAGATTGGGTTGGGATATCTGGTAGGCATGGATGGGTTGAACTGAAGGGTCTGTTTCCATGCTGTACATCTCCGTGACTGTGCCTCTAAGTGATGGTCCAGAGTGTCTGTGAACACAATAATAGGAAATAAAAGCAAAGTACTGCAAATGGTGAAAATCTGAAATAAAAACAGAATGTGCTGGAAAGTCTCAACATGTTTAGGAGCTTCTGGAGAGATGCACTGAATTAACATTAATTCTTTCCTTTCCAGAGATGCTGCCAGACCTGCTGAAATTCTCCAGCACTTTCTGCCTTCAAGAACAAAAATAAAATAACTGATTTCATGGTATGCATAAATAGCTTTTACACAAAATACCAAAGTTGGAATATTCTTGAATTTTATTTCAATAATGTAATAAAATGTTCCTATTGAATCTATTCCGTTGTTATTCATTTAATAATATTGGCGAATTTGAGCTCCATGTTCGTGATCAAACAACGAATTTGCCATCTCTGCAGTGAACAACCCGGATAAAACTTAGTAACCGAAATAACACATGAAGAGACTGAATGTATTAATCATCATTTGTAGAAAGATTAGGAGCAGTTCCAATGAATCCTGAGAATCGTTTACTCTTATAGAAGTTGATATGAAAATTCCAGCCTCTGAATTGTTCATCCAAAATCTCTGGTTTTTTCCCTCTTTTCTTCCCTCATTTTTCCTGTATGTGTATCTTGGCTAATGTGAGGAAATGTCAAGTTAATAACTTCTACAGTGGGATGAAGGTCATCACTACCATCTGTGTATTCTGACTACTTTTGGGGATTTGCAGAACTAAGCTTTTAAAATGATTCCCTCCAGCCACCTTAAATATGATGAACTACAGGTAAAAAGTGTTTCACACAGACTCCCTGATGTTCCCTGGAGAAATGATGACAGGGTGAGTAACTTCCATAGCAGGCCTGGAGGGCAAGATAATTTTTATATCTTCAGCCTATAATTTTATATTACTGCAGTTTTGGTTATTATCTAGGCTGCTTCTTTCAAACAGTAGTTTTTGCAGTTAAAGTGGCAAAATGAGCTCCAGGATGCTGCAATATATATTTAATGTAGAGAAATCTGTGACTACAGGCTCCTTAGTACATGTTGTTTTTGAGAACTGCCTCCAAACCACAGCAAACGTGACATATAGTGACATTTTCCATTGAGGCAAACTCATGATAATTATTTGCAAAAGCTAAGAGAGCTCTAAAAAATGACGACCTTGAACAAAAACTTATTTAAAAATAAAATTTGGATTGAAAATGCAACAGGAGGTGGGCTTGCAACTGCACCAATACTCAGCACATCATGACTTTTATTACAGATGAAATAAAATGTAAAACGCCTCAAAATGTTGTTTGCAAGAGTCAGCCCTCTTCTCTAATTTGTGAATCTAAGTGCTGGGCAACAAAAGTGCACTGACTGTACATTTGGCCATGATCAAAACAATTGCTCTCAAAAAGTTTGGAAAATCGCTGGTTTGTCAACTTATTTACATAACATTTTAATTTGGCCATAAGGTCTAATCAGTAAAAATACTGATACAACATCTTGGGAGGCCAATGGTAGTGTGGCATTGCTGTGATCTTCAGTCTTGCTTAGCTCAAAGTTTGACAAATGTGATGATTAGATTAGAGTGGTGCTGGAAAAGCACAGCAGGTCAGGCAGCATCTGAGGAGCAGGAAAATCGATGTTTCGGGCAAAAGCTCTTCATCAGGAATGAGGCAGGGAGCCTCTAGTGTGGAGAGATAAACAGGAGGGGGGTGGGGCTGGGGGAAGGTAGCTAAGAGTGCAATAGGTGAATGGAGGTGGGGATGAAGATGATAGATTGGAGAGGAGGGTGGAGCAGATAACTGGGAAGAAAGATTGGCAGGTAGGATAGGTCACGGAGATGGTGCTGAGCTGGCAGGTTGGAACTGGGGTAAGATGGGGGAAGGGGAAATGAGGAAACTGGTGAGGTCCATATTGATGCCCTGGGGTTGAAGCATTCAGAGGCCCATGGCCAAACATTTCAATTCCCCCTCCTACTCTGCCGAAGACATGCAGGTCCTAGGCCTCTTCCACCGCCACTCTCTCACCACCCGACGCCTGGAGGAAGAACGCTTATCTTCCATCTTAGATGCTGCCTGACATGCTGTGCTTTTCCAGCACCACTCTAATCTTGACTCTGATCACCAGCATCTGCAATCCTCACTTTCGCTTAAATGTAATGATTGGTCATTCTCTAAATCTGGAAGCCTTTCCTCAGCACCATATCAACAATGGTTGAAGGGAACATGCAGGGTATGCCCTGACCCAAGGCTAGAGCAGACCCTAAAGAGATGGTGACATACTGATACAAAATTGGGAGGAAGTGGACTTGAGTATCCTCCACGTTGACTCTGAATCTCATGAAATATCATGGTTCCAGGACAAATATATTGTACTTTTAAAACATGTTAAGCAAAATGTCTGCCTATTTCTCACGATCTGCCCACCTCAGCTATATTAAGGTGTGGGCAGAGTAACAAGCTCAAATGATTCTTAATTGTTTATATATCCTTGATTAGTTAGCTGCTGATTTTGGCTCATGATGGGGGTGAGGCTTAGCTTGGCACCTGTGCTATCTTACTGAACCACATCCACTGAAAACATCCCTAGCAGGTGGCATGTGTTATCCAGCTGGTGGTATTACCCTTTGGATCAATCATCAGCTTGGATTGCTGACACGATTGACTGCGAGAGTCTTCATGATCTCTTCTGACAACATCCTTTTGAAGTTTTTAGCAGGCTATTGTAGCACAGCCTATTTCCCCACATGACAGATCCTTGGAGAGTATGGATACATTCCATCTTGTACATGTACCCCACCCAGTGAAGTCCTCTTTGTTTGATAAGTGCTAGCAAGTTTGGCATATTTACCAGAGGATAGATTGGTGTTGGCGATGTCTTTGTCTTGCTACATGATACATTGGAGACATTGGATATGGAAGTCAATTATCCTTATTCCAGTTCAATTTTTTTTACAGCAAAGTTTGAGCAATGTACTCAGAATATAGGCTTTGTGATAAAACATCTTTAACATTTAGGTACAGTCTCACAAAATCAGCCCATTTACTCAGCAAAAACTATATTCCTCATGAAGAGCTTGTGCCTGAAACACTGTTTCTCCTGCTCCTCAGATGCTGTCTGACATGCTGTGCTTTTCCAGAACCACACTTTTCGACTTTGATCTTCAAAATCCGCAGTCGTCACTTCCTCCAAAAACTACATCACTTCAGGAGTACCATGTCAAAATCAGTCAGGGTGAGCAGGAAGCTTTTCATTTCTGACATTTCTAACCAGAATGCATTTATACCATTAAATTGAAGTAAAGCTAAAGGTAAAATTCATGCTCCTAACTTCTTTTCTCTCCCTCCTTATCCATTATCCCTCACTTATCTTTGACATATCCTTGTATGCTTATGTTCCAGTCTGGTTCCATTCTCATAATCAACGGAAATCAAATGACTACAATGTATCTGATGGTTTGGTTGCCCCCTTTGTAAGAGAGGAGAACTTTAAAGTTGACAAGTAACATAAACAATAGTGTTAATCACTTTCATAAACTTACCAAACAGGCTCAGCATAGAGAACCTTGAGCTGGTCACTGACAGATTTTGGAGCACTTCATGCTCTGAATGACTTCCATGTCAGACACCAGACAACCTCATCTTGAAGAACACTCTGTGAGTATTGGCCACAGGCAGATAGAGTGACATGCTCCACAAACACTGGTATCTGACATCTGCCAGCCTCAAAAAACCTACATCTCTAATCCACTTACAAACATGTTTGCTCTTCAGCAATTATTGTTGCAATGTTGCAACAAGGATACATGCACTTAGGAACATATTCTAGATTAGAGTGGTGCTGGAAAAGCACAGCAGTTCAGGCAGCATCTGAGGAGCAGCCCAGTTCATTGACTGGACCAGGCTGCACCTCACTTTCTCTCTCTCAGAGCATTCACTTATTCTGATCTGACCTGGATGTCTTGCCTTGACTTTTTATGCCTGGCCTCTCAGCCAGATATATCAGGCTTACATCACTGCCATCCTAAGTGAATTCAAGGGAGAAGTGATGGCCGTGTGATTTTATTGCTAGATTTATTAATCCAGAAACTCAGCGAGTGTTTATGGAAGATAAGACAATTTGAACTTAATTTTTAAAACAATCTGGGGTTCGGTCATGAAACCATGAGCCGAGCAAACCCATCTGGCTCACTGATGTCTTTTAGGGAAGGAAAATTGCCATCATTACCAGGTCTGGACTACACGTGACTCCAGAGCCATAGCAATGTCATTTGAATCTCAATTGCCCTCTGACATGGCCAAGCAAGTCGCACAGTGATATCGAAAGCTATCAAGTCCCAACAAAGAAATGAAACCAGATGGACCACCTGATATTGACGTAGGGACCGGAAATGAGAATGGCTAAAATGAAACAACCCTATCGATCTTTCAAAGTCCTCCTGAGTAACATCTGGGGCTCGTGCTAAGATTGGGAGAGCTGTCATACTCATAGACAATGTTCCAGACACCACCATCACCATCCCTGGATATATCCTGTCCGACTGGCACGATAGACCAGAAGAGGTGACGGCACAATGATGTACAGTTGAGAGGAGTTTGCACTGGAGTCCTCAACATTGGCTCCAGACCCTGTGAAATTTCATAGCTTCAGACTAGGTACAAAGAAGAAGCCTCCTGCTGATTACTGTCCTCCCTCAGCTGATGATCCGGTCCTCCTCAATGTTGAACAATGCTCAAAGGAAGCACTGAGGGGGCCAAGGTCACACAATGTACTCTGAGTGGGGGATTTGAATGTCAACTGCCTAGAGTGGCTCAGCAGCAGTACCAGTGAGCGAGCTGATTGAGTCTGAAAGGACATAGCTGCTGGACTGTGTCTGTGACAGGTGGTGAGGGAATTACCAAGAGGGAAAACATACTTGTCCTCATCCTTAATAATCTGCTAGCTGTTGACACATTTGTCCATGACAGTATTGGTAAGAATGGTGCTGGATTCCTGATGAAAGACATTTGCCCAAAATGTCGACTTTCCTGCTCCTTGGATGCTGCCTGACCTGCTGTGCTTTTCCAGCAGCACTCTAATCTTGACTCTGGTCTCCAGCATCTGCAGTCCTCACTTTTGCCTAGTATTGGTAGAGTGAGGAGAAAGTGAGGGCTGCAGATGCTGGAGATCAGAGCTGAAAATGTGTTGCTGGAAAAGTGCAGCAGGTCAGGCAGCATCCAAGGAACAGGAGAATCGACGTTTCGGGCATAAGCCCTTCTTCAGGAATGAGGAAAGTGTGTCCAGCAGTCCTGAAGAAGGGCTTATGCCCGAAA
>NC_057724.1:49105029-49121954 GCF_004010195.1 Chiloscyllium plagiosum
AGCAGATGCGGCGGAGTCGAAGGAATTGGGAATATGGGATGGCGTTTTTACAGGGGGCAGGGTGGGAGGAGGTGTAGTCTAGGTAGCTGTGGGAGTCGGTCGGTTTATAGTAAATGTCCGTGTTGATTTGGTCACCCGAGATAGAAATGGAAAGGTCTAGGAAGGGGAGGGAGGAGTCTGAGATGGTCCAGGTGAATTTGAGGTCGGGGTGGAAGGTGTTGGTAAAGTGGATGAACTGTTCAACCTCCTCGTGGGAGCACGAGGCAGCGCCAATACAGTCATCGATGTAGCGGAGGAAAAGGTGGGGGGTGGTGCCAATGTAGCTGCGGAAGAGTGGTAAGAGTGACCACTGCACATTTCTTATGGAGACAAACTCACGTCTTCACATTGAGAATACCTTCCATGTTATTGTTTGGCACTATCACCATGATAAATAGGGAGACTTTGAACAAATCTCATAACTAAGACTGGACATCTATAAGGTGCTGTGAGCCATCAACAGCAGTAGAATGATGCTGCAGCACAATTTGCAACCTCATCACCCAGCATGTTCCACATTCAACCCTGGTTTAATGAAGAGTAGAGGAGGGCATGCCAGGAGCAGCACCAGGCATACCTAAAAATGAGGCATCAATCTGATGAAGCTACCAAATAGCATTGCTTGCATGCCAAACATGATAAGTGGCAAGTGATAGATAAGGCTAAGTGATTCCACACCAATAGAGCATATCTAAGCTCTGCAATCATTCCAAATCTTGTCATGAATCTTGTCAACAATTAAACAACTCACTCGAGGAGGCTTCATAAATATCACCATCCTTAACGATAGAGTCCAACACATCAGCACAAAAGATAAGGCTGAAGCATTTGCAGCAATCTTCAAGTCACAAATTAATCCATTTTGGCCTCCTCCGGTGGTACCCTGTATTACAGATGCCAGCCTTCAGTTAATTCAATTCACTCCACATGATATCAAGAAATGATTGGGGACATTGGATACCACAAATACTATGAGCCCTGACAACACTTGGACAATAGTACTGAAGATTTGTGCTCCAAAACAGACTACTGCCCGAGCGAAGATGTTCCAGTACTGTCATAACACTGGCATCTGCCCAACAAAGTGGAAAAATGCCCTGGTAAGACCTGTACACAAAACAACAGGACAAATCCAACCCGGCCAATTACTGACCCATCAGACTATACATGAACATTAGTGAAGTGATGGAAGGTGTCATTATCAGTGCTCTCAAGCAACATCTGCTTAGGAATTATCTGCTTAGTGATGCTCAGTTTGGTTTCCGCCAAGGCCACTCAGCTCCTGACATCATTGCAGCTTTTGTTCAAACATGGACAAAAGAGTTGAATTCCAGAGGTGAGGTGAGAGTGACAGAATCAGAAGGAACAATTGCAGTTAGTGGAGAAAATTATTGTTAAGCTGAAGATAGAAGTGGAAAGGTTAACAATTGGTTGGCCTGACCAGCTTCATCAATATAGGCTGATGTGAAGACAGTAGAGATGGAGAAAAAACAGGTAACCTGTCTCTTCTCTGTGCTGGAAAAGGTGGCTGAGCTTGAGCTCAAGGTGATCTCATTCGAGAAGGAAATTGAGCAGACTCCATGCCACTAAGATCAAGTATGTTCCTACTCAAGAGTCTGTGACATAATGACAGCCTCATGAATTTTGCAAAATATAAGCTGAAATAAGGGTGGCGAAACTGGCAAGAAACTTGAGGAATCTGTTGAAGAAATTGAGCAGTACAAGACACAGTATCTTCTTCGGGAATTATATTTCTTTACAAGTCAATCACAACCAACCCCTGATTCCACTTGAGGAGGAACAGAGCTAATTAAAGGAAGTGTCCAGTCCACCAATTGTTTGCAGTGAGCAGAGAAGAATATATTCAAATGTCAACAGTGTAATGAAACACAAGGACAACAATTAATACACTGACGAGATGTCTGCAGACAAAATAAGGTCAGGTATGAAATCCACACTTCCAGAAGGTTACACTACAACAAGATCAGATAAAGTTGTCAAACAGCCTTAATGATGAATGGACTCTTGGCTTGAGAAATTTAACCTTCCCTATTTGTGTGTAGCTCATTATGCTCTTACCCAACGTTAATGTCTTTTCACTTGTAGCATGCTATATTTTGAAAATAAAGAAATGGCTATTTTAATTTTGGATGATATCTCTTTAAGAGCTCACATGGAAATAAGCTAAGTACCCTGATGTTGTCACATGACCACCTCACTGCACGAGAGCACTGGAGGTCCAGGCTGTGTTTGGAGATTACTCTATTGAATATTTTAGTTTCGCTGTAAATAAATCCACATTATCTAATTTGTGTTACATTTAGATAACACAAAAGAAAGCATTGAGAATCTGTCAAAACAAAGAATCTGGGGGCTTAGGAACAAGGCAGAAGACATTCAGGTACACCCCAAAGTTGTGAACTATCCAATAATTCATGTACCTAGAGAGAAATAATTCATTTTGTTTTCACTCCAGAAATGTTACACAAATAATGCTTTTATGTTTAAATGATTTACCATACTCCCCAACATAGGTTCTTCTTAGATTGATAAAGGACTTCTTTTCGAAAATGCTTCTCAGCTTTATATTCCCATTTGGATCAGAAGAGCGGCTTCAATTTTTTCTTCTGGCTTGGATTCTTTCCAGAGTCATTTCATTTTAATTTGTTCAGTGCGTCTGGAAGGGACATCTGTTTAAATTTGCACCTTTTATCACAGCTGAAATGTGTGTCTGCCTGTTTACACCAAGCTGTGGTTCCAGCTGCTGTCCAAAGATAATTTGTAGTTTCATTTTATAGTTCATTAAAAGTTATAAGGCATTCTATCTTTGTTTTTGCTTTGTCTACCTTCGTGCTCTCTCACACTCATTTTTAGCAAATTCTTGACTTGTTTAGGCTTGGTATTAGTTTTGATGCCCATCACTTCAACATTTCGAGTTACATTTTCTATCTGTCTGGAATGTACAATAGCCAAGTTGTTTGAGATTCTTTCTAGGTAGCTAATTTACATTGTTTGCTTTTGGTATTTATTGGAGATTTAAATACAATTTGCTATGGAGCTGGGTTGCAAATGTATTAACTTAATGGTTAAATAATGAGAAAGTTGACACTTTGTCTTATTCAGTTATCTGTTTGATGAATACCACACTACCTGTATATGAATTATGTTCCAATGGAAGTTGCAGTCAGCATATAACTCTATTCTTCTTGGCAATGCATTGAACTATACAATCTATAATGGAGAATAAAAACAGCCTAGAACACATCAGACCCTGCAAAACAAAAATAGTATTTGTCTTTCTTCTGTCACTTAAAAATAATTATATATTAAAATACCGGTTACTTGTTTCTGTTCCTGGTACGTACAGTTCACATAGGCACGTCATTTGTAGGTTTGTATTGTCACCCTATGCTATTTATGCAAAATCTTATTTAATGTAAATGTCAGTCAAACATAATATTATAATATAGCTCTAATTCTCCCATCTGTGTTTTCATCTCACAAAGACCAGTGCTGGAAATGCTCAGGAGAAGAGGAATAAATGACTGTCAATATACAATGCTCAGCACTGAATTTAGCTTTATAACTGATCAGTATTATACCAAATAATTCACTCGAGAAATATAGGAGAGAGAATATGAGAAGGAGAAGGCCATTTGACCCTTCGAGCCTAATCTGCCAGTCATTATGATTATCTGATTCAAAAACTTATTCTCACTTTCCCCCCATATCCTTTGATCCCTTTAGCTCCACGAGCTATTTCCACTTCTCCTTGAAATAATGCAAAGTTTTGCCCTCAACTACTTTTAGTGTTGGCAAATTCTACAGGCTCACCATTTTCTAGGTGAAGAAATGTCTCCTCCTCTCTGTTCTAAATGGTTTATCCTATATCCTTTGACTGTGATCCCCAGTTCTAGATATCTCCATCATCAGGAACAACCTTCCTGCATCCACCTTATCTAGTCCTGGTAGAGGTTTATAGGTTTCTATGAGATTCTCCCCTCATTCTTCAGCAAATATTATCCTAAATGATGCAATCTCTCCTTATATGTCTGCCCTGCCATCCCAGGAATCACTCTGGTAAACATTTGCTGTACTCTGTCTACAGCAGGAACATCCTTCCTGAGATAAGGAGGTTAAAACTGCACACAATTTTCCAGATGTAATCTCTGTATAATTATAGCCAGACATCCCTGCTCCTGGACTCAAAACCTCTCACTGTAAAGGCCAACATACCATTTGCCTTCTTTACCACATGCAGCCCCTGCATGCTTTCCTTCAAAGACTGGAGCATGAAGATAACCAAGTCTTGTTGCACATTTCTGATTCTCAATTTATAATCATTCAAATAATAATCTGATTTTCCTGTTTTGCTCCCAAAGTGGATAACCTTCCATTTATTCCACACTCTGGTGTGTCTGCCATGCATTTACCCACTCATTCAACTTGTTTAAGATACTCTGAGGCATCTCTGCATCCTCCTCACAGCTTTCTTTACATTCCTAACAGGAATCTTTTATAAAGGGCTCCAGGATTTTCCCCACTACCAACATCACCTGTGTGGTCAAAAATTTATGGTTTTCTCTCTGCCTCCCAATGTAAATTGAGGGGTTATATTAGCTACCCTCCAATCTGTACGAACTTTTGCAGTGTCTATAGAATCTTGGAACACATCCATTTTATCTAGGACCACTTCCTTAAGTACACTGGAATGTAAATGATCATGCCCTGGAGATTTATTGACTCAACTAGATCATTTTCCCAATACCATTTCTTTTCATTATTGTTGATTTCCTTGTTGTTTTTCCTTCTCACTCAACCCCATGCGCTACAACTTTTCTGTTATGTTATTTGTGTCTTCCTTTGTGAACACAGAACCAAGTATGTTCAGTATTTAGTTGAGTAGCCAATTGTTTGTTCCCCTTTATAAATAGCCCTGGTTTGATCTACATTTGTCTTCAACAAACTTTTTTCCCTCATGTTTTTCGAAACTTTTACAGTCAGTTTTTGTGTTTTCCACGAGCCTACATTTGAACTCCATCTTCGCTTTCTTAATCAATCCCTCTGTCCTTCTGTGCTGCATTCTAAACTGCTTCCACTTCAGGTCTGTTCACTCTTCTGGCCAATTTATGTTCCTTTTCCTTGGATCTAAGACTAAGTCTAATTTCTGTTTGTAACAATAGTTTGGCTATCTTTCCAGTTTTGCGTCAGACTAGAATAAATAATCATTGCAGTTCACCCACGTGCTTTTTAAATGTTTATCTTTGCCTTTCCACTCCCAATTCTTTAAGTAATATCCCCCTATCCATCATAGCCAACCCACACCTCATGCCAGTGTAATTTCCTCTATTTAGGTTCAGGACCATAGTCTCAGAATGAACTAAATTCATTCCCCATTTTCATGAGGAATTTTATCATATTATGTTCACTCATCCCCAAGGGGCCTTGCTCAACTGGATTGCCAATTATTCCGTTCTTATTACACAGTGCCCAATCTAGGATGACCTGATCTCGAGTTTGTTCCTTAATGTAATGGCCCAGAAAACTATTCCATCTACACTCCAGGAATTCCTCCTTTATGATATTATTGCCAATTTTGTTTGCCCATTCTATATGCAGATTAAAGTCACCCATAATTTCAGATGTTCCTTTATCACACATGTCTCTAATATCATGTTTAATGACATTCCCAACGTCACCTGTACATCTTTGGTTTCTAGATATAACTTCCACTCATGGTTTTTTTGCTCCTTGTTGTTTCTCTGCTCTACCCACATAGATTCCATATCATTGAGCCTGATGTCTTTCCTCAATATTACATTAATATCATCATTAGCCAGCAATATAACTCCACTGCATTCTCCTTTAAGACTGTCTTTCCTAAATACTGAATGCCCCTGGATATTCAGTTTCCATCACAAGTCACACTGTCTCCATAATCCTGACTCTCTCAGTTGTGTTTTCCTTTATTTACTCGATTAATTAATCTGCTTTATTGTGATTGCTCGAGCATTAAGCTATAGTTCTTTAAGGTTTGTCTTTTTATCATTACTTGTACCATTGCCATTATTTTTCACTGTGGCCTGTTTGATCTTGGCACTTGAGTTCTCTGTCTATCACTTTCTTTTATTCCTCTTTCTTTCTTTTATTCTTGTCCTAGATCACCCTTCCTCTGACTCCTTGCATTTTAGTTTAAAGACTCCACAACCACTTTAGCAAATACTCCCATTAGACATCAGTCCAAGTCCTCCCTAAGTATAAATGCCCAGGTTGAACTGGTTCAACATTAACCATTGCATTTCCACACTTTTTACTTCTTCCCTGTGCACCAGAACCAACTGTGTGCCACAAATTCGACTGTTGGTGCTTTCCCCTAAGAGGCCATTTCCTCCAACAGTACCCAAAGTGGTATATCTATTTTGCAGGGGAAATAGCCACACAAGACTCCTGCATAGCCTGTCTAGTCCTGCCTGCTATTCACCCATTCCTGCCTGTTGTACCTCTGTCCGTGGTGTGTCTACTGCTGCCTACATGTTATTCATGACAATCCCTGCCTTGCAAGTGCTCCACAGTGTCCACAGCTGCCACTTTAGCTTCGAAACTCAGGATTCCAGGAGCTGCAGCCAGATACACTTCCTGCACACATGCTGACACCAAGACCTGGAAATGTTCCTGACTTCCCACAGAGAACAGGAAGAGCATACCACAGTACTGAGCTCTCCTGTTGTCACTTACCCCTTTTAAATTAAACTGTTTAGAATATGCTTAAGATCAAATAGTGTCAATTTATCTACCCTTACTCCATGATCCTTAAATCTTAAATTGATGTTAGGGATTTTCACAGAATCAGAATAACAAATGGCAGGTCGGGCCTGGTTCATGGGTTTCTGGCCACATCCAGCCCTCCAATTTTTACTTCATTCTTAGTCTGTTGTTTTGAGTAGAGGAGTAAAACATCTTTCAGTAAAACAAGGAAGTCTCATTTTATTGACATTTTCAAATCAACTTGTACAAATACATCATTACACACTTCTGGAGTAAGTGGGATTTGAACCCAGACCTCACTGGATTAAAGGTAGGGATACTATAAGGTGACAGGTGCTCAGCCTCATTTAGTATGCTTAGTTAAGAGTCCCAAATTATAGCAACATTATCTCGATAGGAGTTTCTATTTGGATGATTGGCTTTGGCTTTGTTGGCTTTGTTTGACATCTTTACCTGGTTCTTGTTTCTTTTTGTGAATACCCTGTGTGAATGTATCAATGCTTATTTGCAAAAACTGTTATTTACGATTTATTCATAGAATGTGGGCATTGCTATCTTAGCAAGCATTTACTGTCTATCCCTCTTTGCCCTTGACAAGGTGGTATTGAGTTGTCTAAATAGCCCACTGCAGACCATATTCTGTAGGTACACTCACAATGTTGTTAAGGAGTGAGTTCCAGCTTTTGGAACAGTGACATTGTCATAGGGTCACACAAAATGGAAACAGACCCTTCAGTTCAACTTGTCCATGCTGACCAGATTTCCTCAACTCAGCTCGTCCCATTTACTTATGTTTGGCCCATATCCTTCTAAACCTTTCCTATTCACGTACTTGCTCAAATGCCTTTTAAATGTTATAACTGTGCCTGCATCTACCACTTCCTTTGGCAGTTCATTCCATATACGCACCACCATCTGTGTGAAAAAGTTGCCCCTAAGATCCCTTTTCAATCTTTCCCCTCTCACCTTAAATTTATGCCTCCTAGTTTTGAATTCCCCTCCCTAAGGAAAAGACTTTTGCTATTCACCTTATCTATGCCCCTCATGATTTTATAAATCTCTATAAGGTCATCCCTCAACCTTCTATGCTCAAATAATATATTTCCTACTGCAGGGCAAGCAGAAATGCACAGTTCTTCAAATGTGGCCTCACTAATGCCCCCCACAATTGATGCCCTAACTCTTATACTCAATGTTTTGATCAATGAAGGCAAGAGTGCCAAATGCCTTATTCACCACCCTGTCTACCCTGACACCACTTTCAAGGAGCAATGCAACTGAACCCTTAGGCTTTTCTATTCAACACTCCCCAGTGTCCTATTACTAACTATATAAGTCAAGCTCTTGTTTGTCTTACCAAGGTACAACACCTTACATCTATCTAAATTAAATTCCATCTGCCACTCCTCGGCCCAGTGGCCCAGCTGATCAAGATCCCAGCATACTGTGCGATAACCTTCACTTTCCACTTTACCCCCAATTTTGGTGTGTCGTCCACAAATGTACTAATCATGCTTCCTATTGACACAATGATGACATACATATTTAAGTCAGGATGACGTGTGACTTTGCAGGGAACTATCGGTTGTGGTCTTTCCATGTATCTGGTACCCTTGTCCTTCCAGATCACAGTGATTGTCAGTTAGGAAGGTAATTTCTAAGGAACCTTGGTGAATTTCTGCAGTACAACTGATAAATGGAACACACTACTGCAACTTTGCATCAATGATAGAGAGGGTGAATGTTTGTTAATGTGGTGCCAATCAAGAGGCCTGTTCGTCGTGAATGGTTGTAAAGCTTCTTAAGTGTTCTTGGAGTTGCCCTCATCCAGTCAAATTTGGGGGTTATTCCATCACACACCTAATTTTTTTTTAGATAATGATAGACTTTGGGAAGCCAGCAGGTGAGTTAGTCAATGCAGGATTCCTGGATATTGATTTACTTTTGTTGCAAATATATTTTTATGGCCAGTTTAGTTAAGTTTCTGGACAATAGTAACTCCCTGGATGTTAATAGTGAGCAATCCAATGATGGTAGTCCATTGAATATCAAGGGACCATCGTTAGATTTTCTGTTATTGGAGGTGGTCATTGCTTGGTATTTGTTTGTGAATGTTACTTGTCAACAGTCAGGTCAAACCTGGACATTGCCCAGGTTTTGTTACATTTAAGCATGGGCTTCTTCAGAATCTGAGGAGTTGTGAATGGTCTTGAACATTGCACAATCTTCAGTGAATATCCCCACTTCTGGCCATCTGATGAAGGGAAGGTCATTACTGAAGCAACTGAAGATGGTTGGGCCTAAGACACGCCCCTGAGAAACTCCTGCAGAGATGTGCTGAATCTGAGATGACTGTGCTCCAGCAACCACGAGCAAACCATTTTTCCTCAATTCCCATTGACTCTAAATTTGCTAAGGATCCTTAATGCCTCACTGAGTCAAATGTGATCTTTATGTTGACGGCTGTCATTTCCATCTCACCTTTGGAATTCAGCTCTTTTGTCCATAATTTCAGGAGCTAAGTGGTTCTAGCAGAATCTAAACTAAACACCATTGAGCAACTTGTTCCGAAAGGAATGGTGCTTAACCAGCTCAGTGAATTAGTTGTGAGAATCCATGAGAAGGTAAGGTTGGAGGTGGCACTGAAGAGTCTGAGCATTGCATAAGGATCATACACTGTAAAATTAAAAAATCAATTTTTAAAAAATGTCACCAACCGAACCTACCCCATGTTCCAAGCCTCCCGCTGCCATCTGTGTTTATGTTTCCGACTTGTATTCTAAGACATTTCTGTTTAAATGGCATCATGACAATGTCTACCAAAGTAAGTCCGAACATGGGTTGATCTTTTTCATTCATTCACTCCCACGGGTTTTACCCTAAATGTAAAATGATTACTTGATGTTTATACACATTTAAAAAAAAAATGTGTGGACTCTCTCGTGGGTATTTGATTGACCTTGCCTTCTAAAGCATTGAAACAGATTGTTTTCATAAATGTCGTTGAGACATTGCGACAAATAGTGTGAGAATTTCTGACAGTCTGATTTTTTTTGTTATTATTCCAATGGAAATTTATAATTTACACATTCTTTGTTTGATAATAATCTATCAGCTTCAGAATTTAGAGATCTTTCTTCAAAATCAATCAATACATTATCAAAACTGCAATGAATTAAACAGCTAAGACATGACATAAATCAATCCAAAAATGTAGATCTTTTTTCAATCTAAAGATATTTTCAATTGTAATAACTCTGTTAATTGCTGATGAATTATGACATTATTATTAAATCCTAACAATCAGTATGTAAGGTATAAACATGCAACATTATTTACTTGCAGTACAATGCCATTGTGTTCTGCTTTCTTGATGGAAGTGCTAAAATGTCTGAATCTATTTAGCTGGATGATATAACTCCTGTGGTTATTCACAATTTAAATGAATCAAGCCAATAGTGCCAGTGCCTAGCTGCTAGCCAATTTGAAACTCACAAATTAAATAAAGCTGATTTTAAGTATGCAGACACAAAAACAAGATCTACATGTTATGTTAAATTAAAAACTGAAAGGAAAGGGAGACCTAATCCAGTCACACTTTTTACTGAATTATTTGCAGTGCTGATAAGTTCTGTTGTTACAATGTGACAAGGCAGGAATATGCCTTTTAATTTAATCATAGTCAACCTTATATTAACAAAAAAGAAACTCTACCCTCTGGAACGAAAGATATTTGGCTCAATTAGCATGGGCATGTCAAGTTGTACAGACTTTGCATTATCTGTTAATTGGGCAGTCCCATGAGCATATTTCATCAAATGTTCCTAATTACCTTTTCTTATGAATAGCAAAGACGTTAAAAAATGTACAGGGAAGGAGTGACAAAATGTGATTAGCTTTTGATGAAGCGCGATGAAAAGGAGTAATGTATCCTGTGACCTACTTCCGTGTTTTAGATTTATGACAGTATTTCAGGCTCGCTTATGGTTTCTTCTGTTCAATTTTGCCTGAAATAATTGCTTTAAGGTCCTGTTCCAAAACTATGAAAATTAATGTTATGGTAGCCTGGATTTTCCAGTGATCTTAAAGATCTTGTTGCACTGTTTGAGGAAGAGCAGGGAGCTCTGCTTGTTGCATTCTCACACATCTCTCTCAAATACTGCCAACAAAAGCATATTGATTGATCAATCACTGCACTGCCATTTATAAGATCTTACTGTGTGTAAAATGGTTGTTATGTTGTCAATACAACTATCATAATTTTTGTAGATGAAATATTTTTGTAATATTTCTCAAGGACATGCTCAATTACATTTGAAGGTTCCTTCTTTTTATCCTTAAATTCTCTCTTTTGTCATTCATTTCCACACATGAAGCTTTTATGTTTGATGTGTAACAATCCAAATAAATTACAGAATGGCAAAATTGTTATGTTGCAGAAGGAGGCTGTTCAGCTCATTATATCTACACCAGCTGCCCAAACAGTTTGACCCACTAACAAACATCTGCCCTTTTTCCATAACCCTGCATGATGGTTCTAAGTAAATCATCAGCCTATATCCTCTTGAATGCCTCATTCGAACCTTCCTCCACCACTCTTCCAGGCAGAGTATTCCAACCTTGAACAACCACTGAATGTAAACATGGTTTCTCACATTGCATTTGCTTCTTTTGCAAAACATTTTAGATCTCAGTCCTCGAGTTCTCAATCCTCTTAAAATGGGAACAGTTTCTCCCCAGGTAGTCTGTCCAGGCCCCTAATAATTTTGAAAATACCTGTGAAATTCTCTGCAGTCATCTTCTCTTCAAAGAAAACAGTCCATCTTCTCTATCCACCCTAACAATTGAAACTAATTTCTGGAAAAATAGCCACATTGAGCAAGAAGAAATTTAAAGTAACATATACCCTCATGCTAAAGCCATAACATTGATGTTTGTGTATCACAACTGTTGTTTAGCACATGGTTTTGCTTCTTTCTCGTGCTAAACTCTTTTTCAGCTATACCAATAATGCAGAAACAGGTTATCCTTTTTAAATCTACCACAGAATAGCTTTTAATGTTGAGAAAGAAAACATCAGCATTATCACCTGAAGTACATTTCTATTCCACTGGCACATGGGGTAGATTTCAGGTTTGCCAAGTTGCAAATAAGTGAGCAAAGATTTCAACAAAATATGCAGTTCAGAAAGCCATTGTAATCTTGAGTAAAACTTATGACCATTACTCATTGTTCCCAAAACAGAAACTCTACCCCATTATATTTACTTTCAGATATTTCATCAGCAATGCCCAATACGTGAAGTAAATTTTAAAAATTATTTTACAATAATATCATTTTATTTATCAAACCTGTATGACTTTGCTCCAAAAGTGCAAGAACATTCCAAAAATTGCATAAAATGCATTCATAATTTGAATTAGGATAAGAGTAGATTGATGGGTTAGTCATTGGCTGGGTTTGATTTTGTGCTTTTTGTTTTGTACAGGAACTACTTGTGCAATTTTCCACATTGTTGGATGGGTGCTGGTGTTTTAGCTATACTGGAAAAGATTGACCTGGGGCACTCTGGAGCACAAATCTTCAGTACAACTGTCAGAATATTATCAGGGTCGATAGATGTTGCAGTATCCAGTGCCTACAGCCATTTCTTGATATTGCAAGGTTTGAAATGATTTGGCTAAAGACTGGCATGTATGATTTTGGGGATCTCTAGAGGAAGCCAAGCTAGAACATCCATTTGGCACTTCTGGCTGAAGCTTTTTACAAATGCTTCAGCCACATCTTTTGCACTGATGTGCTATGCTCCCCCATCTTGAGGATAGGAATATTTGTGGAGCTGTCTTCTCCAGTGAGTAGCTTTAATTGTCCACTGCCATTCACCACTGGATGTGGCAGAACTACAGACATTAGTTCACACCCATTGCTTGTAGATTTGTTTAGCCCTATCTTTCACTTACTGCTTAGGCTGCTTGGAATACAAGTAATCACATTTTGAGTCTTCATCAGATTGACAACTTATTTTTAGGAATGCAAATGTTGCTACTGACACATCCTCGATAGTGGTGGTAGAAGGGCCAAATGTCAGGCCTGAGGTTGCAGATTGTCTCAGATTCTACTGCTGCAGATTACTTATAGTACCATGTCAATTCCCAGCCTTGAGTTGTCACATTTATGTTAAGGCTATGCAGGTTGGTTTAGTTCAGTTGGTTGGATGGCCAGTTTGTGATGCAGAATGATGTCAACAGCGTGGTTCAATTCTCTCACCAGCTGAGGTTTCCATGATTCTCCTTCTCAACCGCTTTCCTCGCCTGAGGTGTGGTGAGCCTTGGGTTAAGGTACCAGTCTGCCTAATGAGAGAGTAGCCCTGTGTTGGTAAGACTATGGTGACCTTTACCAAGTCTATCCCATTTAACAAGCTGATAATACAATACAACATGGATTATATCCCCAAGTGAAGACAGGGCATCATGTCCACAACAATGTTTTATGGCCATTGTTACTGATACTGTCATGGACAGATGCATCTCTTGTAGGTAAATTGGTGAGGATGAGGTCAAGTATCTTTTTTCTTTCTTGTTAGTTCCCTCACCTCTGACTATAGACTCAATCTGGCAACTCTGTCCTTTAGGACTTAAACGGCTTGATCAACAGTGGTGCTGCTGAACCTCTCCTGTTGATGGACATTGAATCTCTCATCCAGTGTCCTTGCTACCCTCAGTGCTCCTTTATATGGTGTTCAACATGAAGGTGTACTGACTCATCAGCTAAGGTAGGAGGGGCTGGAGACACAGTACAGGTTTCCTTATCTGTGTTGGCCTGATGCTATGAGATTTCATGGGGTCTGGAATCAATGCTGAGGAATCCCAAGGAAAATTGCTAACAACTAGATACTATTGTATACAGTCGCAATCTTTGCTGTCTCTGTCTCGGTGGGATGGGCTATATCCAGGGATGATGTGGTGTTGTCTTGTACATAGTGTGTAAGGTAAGATTTAATGACGATCATATTTCAGGCTATTGCTTGACTAATCCCTGAGATCAGTCTCCCAGTGTTAGCACTAGTCTTCACATGTTAGTTAGGAGAGTTTTGTCGTGTCAACAGGGCTAAGTTTGCTGTTTTCATTCCCAGCCTCCGTTGAAGTTAGGTGGTCTGTCTGGTTTGATCCATTTCTTGAAACTTTTTTGTGTTTGTTGCAACTGAATGATTTGTTCGGCCATTTCAGAAGAAAGTTAAGATGCAACCATGTTGTTGTAGACCTGGAGTTATAAGTAGGTAAGGCCAGGTGAGGGTGACAGTTTATTTTTCCTAAAGGACGTGAGTGAACTATAAAGGTTTTTACAACAATTGACAATGATTTCCTGGTCCTCATTGGACTTTTAATTCCAAATTTCTACTGATCTCAAATTCTACCCACTGTCATGGTGGGATTCAAACCCAGGCACCCAGAACTTTAGCCTATGGATTACTTATCCAGTGGCGATACCATTAATCCATCATCTCCCCTATTAATTAGCCAGATGACTTCCAAAACTCAGGGTAAGAAACAAAATCTTTATTTCCAACACAGGGTAATGAGAAGATAGTTCTTTTTAACTTCACAACATAATAATGTATGAAGCCAGTAGACATGAGAATATTCAATTTGACACAATGTTGCTGGGTATGGAAGGTTTGAGTAGTAAAGAAAAGCTGGGACTTTTTTCACGGCAGTGCAGAAGGTTGAGACGTGACCTTTATAGAAGCTCATAAAATCATGAGAGGTATAGATAGGGTTAATGGGAAGTATATTTTCCCTACGATAGTGAATTTTAAGACTGGAGGGCACATTTTTTAAGATGAGAGGAGAGAGATTTTAGAAAGACCTGAGGGACAAGTGGTTCATATGGAATAAACCTCCTGAGAAAGTGGTGGATGTGAGCACAATTACAATGTTTAAAAGACATTTGGATGAGTACATGAACGGGAAAGGTTTGGAGGGATGTAGGGTAGGAGCAGGCAGATGGGACTAGTTTAGTTTGGGATTATGATGGGAATTGATTGGTTGAACTGAAGGGTTTGTTTCCATGATGTATGGCACTATGACACGTCTGCACTCCAGTAGAGTTTCATTGCTTTCTTCACTCGTATTTAATGTATTCTTCAAAGGGAGAAGCACAGATTATATCTATAAATTTAGTACATATTCCATAGGAATTAGCTTGCTGTTGCGCTGAGGATGATCAGGCTCTTGTCATATGTGGAGTCGCAGATGGTCACAGTCCAATCTGTCTAAAGTTTATTTGACACCTTTGGAAACTCCATGCCGTTGTTCCCTGATGTAAGTTTTGCCAGCCACTTACTAAAGTTATACCTGCAATTTTGTCTCTGGAACAGTCCACTTTCTGAAGACATCTTTCAGAATTAAGGGCTAAAAGCAAGCATAATATTTTGAAGAACCTGTTGTTGTATAATATGCACAAGCAGGAAAAAAAGTGCAATTTCTACATCATTTCAGGCGTGTGTGTATTTGTCATGTCAAACTTCCTTGTTTGTCTTAGCCCGTCTTACTATTGAATATATTTTCTCATTGCGTCATGCATTGTCCCCATTCTCTTTCAATATATTTGAACTCATTTGACCTTTGTTTAGTCTCTTTGTGTTTTAACCATTTCCCAATCCATTTGAGCTCTTTGATCTCTCCCTTGCTCTGTCTCATTTTGACCTTGTCCTGTGGGAATTCATTCTAAATCTTCAGTCTTTTGTTTTTGCTTTCTTTTGCTGTCTGTGGTTTCTGTCTTAGCTTTTCTCTGGGGTTTGGTTTTCCTTGTCCAGAATTAACTTTACTTCCAGGACTAGAAGTGCTCCATCTTAGTGTCCTCAAATTCTCTGAAAAACATGCTGCTCAGTTAGTCATCAGTCAGCAGTTGTAAGATCTTCACTCTGTCACTGCAAGGTTTTGCATTGATCTTGCACTGATTAGCTGCTCAGATGAATCTGAATGTAAAAAACAGAAAATAAGACCAGGACAGGGCAGCATGACGGCAAACATGAAAAGAAAAATACAAGGCGCGACAAAAGGAAAACCAAAGTTATATCACCAAGATGGAGGGAAGGACAAATTAACCCAGTATATGATACAGTAAAAAAGAATCTCTAAATAAAACAAAATCTACATATATATTTTGTGATATAAAAGTATTGTGTTCAATCTTCCATCTTTTTGGCTAACTCTGAGCTACATTGATTATTCTGGAGGGATTTATGCCATGAGGTCGAGCACATTTCCTCACTATATCCTATAAACCTGATTCATAAACTATCAAACCTATTCCTGTTGTGTATTTCACATCCAATTCCGACCCCAACGTACCATCTGCTATTCCAAGAATAACTTACCACTTAGCAGGTGTCTGCCAAAAGATTGGTATTCCTTACTCTGTCACCATCTTTGAGAGACTGCTGTGCCCTCAGGTAAGCATTGGCAATCCAACTCTGCCCCTCACTAGAAATGTCATGGCACAGCATCCAAAAAGCTACTCTGTCTACAGCACATAGCTGGCATGACTGACACTCCTTCACACATACAACCTCATTTTATTCAAGCTAGTCATTGTTTAACCACCATATTGCACACATTTACATGTACATCCCTTCTGACAGACTCTAAGTTAGCACTACCCTGTCGCCAATATCCTTTCTAAGACACCAAACTTACTATTGCCATCACATACAAATAAACAATCAGACAAATACAAATACAATTACAAACAGTTTTTCTGACTGGAGGCCTGTGACCAGTGGCCAAAAGGATCGATGTTGGGTCCTCTACTTTTTGTCATTTACATAAATGATTTGGATGCGAGCATAAAAGGTACAGTTAGTATGTTTGCAGATGACACCAAAATTGGAGGTGTAGTGGACAGCGAAGAGGATTACCTCAAATTACAACAGGATCTTGACCAGGTGGGCCAATGGGCTGAGAAGTGGCAGATGGAGTTTAATTCAGATAAATGTGAGGTGCTGCATTTTGGGAAAGCAAATCTTAGCAGGACTTAGACACTTAATGGTAAGGTCCTAGGGAGTGTTGCTGAACAAAGAGACCTTGGAGTGCAGGTTCATAGCTCCTTGAAAGTGGAGT
>NC_057724.1:49122475-49155064 GCF_004010195.1 Chiloscyllium plagiosum
TTAAGAGGCATTTAGATGGGTTTATGAATAGGAAGGGTTTGGAGGGATATGGGCCAGGTGCTGGCAGGTGGGACTAGATTGGGTTGGGATATCTGGTCGGCATGGATGGGTTGGACTGAAGGGTCTGTTTCCATGCTGTACATCTCTATGACTCTATGACTTTATGATCTTTTATTTATAGGCTATAAAAGCAAATGTAAGCATTATCAATGCAGGCTGCAGTTTGCCCCAACATTGTGAATCACGTTGCTCTTTCATGTCTACTTTACTTTCATGACCCTCAAACGCAACAGGCACACAAAAGTGCTCCAGGATCTATGTCTCATTGGCAGCTGGTAGGTTATGGGCACACACTTCCAGGAAATAATAATGATGATCAAAAAAGTTCATTGAATCGAACCCTTTTCCTATGATATGGCCTTTTCAGTGTCACAAGTGTGCATTCGATGGAACCTTGCAAATGGTGGAGTTCAGCTTTGTTCCCAAAACCAACTGCTGAGGTTATAACAATGACCTCGTCACTGGGGATCGAAATGAACTAATGTGACCTTGCACCAACACAGAACTCCAACACAGGTTACTTATTTCTCCCTGGAAGGAGCCAGTAAGATCAAAGTTCAAAGCAGCAGTGACCTTCACAGCCACCAGGAGAGGATAGCCTCCTACTCTTGCAGTGCTTAGGTCTTAGAACATAGAACATACTATCCTTGACTGGACCTATTCCTACCCTAGTCATTCTTTTATTCCTATACCAGGAATAAAATACCAACACCTGGTATAGTTCCATCACACTGTCCCAGGACATGCAGAAACTGCATTGCTACTCTGCCTGGAGTATGAGTCAAAAATCTTGGGCCTCATGTAGAATCCATGCAGCCTGACAGATCTGCAGGAACAACCTCTCCCTTAGAAAGATGCTCCTCATCCATTGTGGAGGGCCTGTGCTGCTCCTGGACTTGTCAACGTTCCTGATCCTGCTGCATTTGCCTTCAACTTCATAGGTAGGCAACTGCAGGCAATGGTACACTCTGTGGTCCCTTAGACTATGAGCTATAAGTAAAAGAAGCAGAATTAGGCCATTTGGATCATTGAGTCTATTCCACCATTTGATCATGGCCGATATATTTCTCAACCCCATTCTTCTGCCCTCTCCCTGTAACTATTGATCCCTTTACTTCTCAAGAATCTATCTATCTCTGTCTCAGATACACTCAGTGACTTAAGCTCCACAGCCTTCTGTGACAATGAGTTCCACAGATTCACTGTCTGAAGAAATTCCTCCTCAGTGGAAACATCTTCTCCACATCCACTCTATCCAGATCTCTCATATATTCTGTAAATCTCAATCAGATACCCTTTAATCCTTCTAAATTCCATCGAGTACAGACCCAGAGTCCTCAACCTCTCCTCATATAATGCTTAAGCATCTTCTCTCTGCATTCATTGCAAATGGGTGATGAAATCAATTAAAATTAAATATAGTTGGGGTTTGCAAATGGCTGGTTCATGTATTTGTTTCTACACTGTCCTAGCACCCAGCAAAAGTGATTCATCAAAGTGATATTGACTTTGCCCACATTGGGTTTTGTACCAGCCATTTTCTCGGAGCTCTTTACAGGTACAGAATGGACACTAAGATCAGGGAATACAGTGCACACCATCAGCACTAGGCTCCACCAGGTCACCAGCTAACCACACACACCTACCCCCAACCACGCATGCCTTCCATATGGCTAATCAGCTCACATGACTCAAACATTACCAATTCCAACAGATCCCTTCCCAAATAGACAAGCCACATTGAATTTCATCTACAACTATCCTCCATACTCTTGAACCCCAGTGTGATAACTTGCTCTTTATGCTTGCCCTGTAGAAACTATAGTGGTGGTCACTGCCTGTACCTAACCTTCCCCATAAACTACCATGCCCCACCACATTCTTCTCCACATACCTCATTCATATTGAGTTTCCCTCCATTGCTGCATTTTTTGTCTGCAAATATCTCTGCTTTACACCCTGCCCCCCACCCCCAAACCCCAACCTTAACTCCCCCACCTCTCTGTTGTGATCCCTGCAGGATTGTCCCTACAATTGTCCCAACAGCTTTTCAATGCTAATTGCTGGCATACTCTGTAATGTGAACCTGTATTTTTGTAGTGCCCTACAGGTCTATCAGAGAGCTAGCATGTATTCGCCAGGAGCCCACTGTGGTTTCCGTGTTGAGTTTTCTCGATGTTTTGTTTGGCAAGGTCGAAAGCTGAATATTGATGAGATGAGTTGTTCCATTAATTAAGTGTTCAACAATCAGTAATCACCCTTAATTGGCAACTTGCTGCTGCCCAGTGAGAATTTTGCTATATCGCATGTCAAAATCATTTTAAAAAATCAAGGTGCTTCCAATGTCAATGCTTCCAATGTACATAGGATCTGTTCAGATGAGGAGGAACACAACAGACAACTGAAGGAGCTGAAGGACATGCTCTAAAGAACAAATATGATGCTCAACTCATCGATCACCAGTTTTGATGTGCCACAGGAAGAAACCACAATGACCTCCTCTGGAGACAGAAACAGGATACAACTGATGGGCTACCCTCTGTTGCCCAGTACTTGGCAAGAGCAGAGAAAGTACACCATGTTCTTTGCAGCCTGCAACATATTATTGATGAGTATGACTACCTCGCCAAGATCTTCCCTACGCTTCTACTTCTCACCCTTAAACAACTGCCAAACCTTAAACAGACCATTGTTCACAGCAAACTGCCCAGCCTTCAGGACAACATCGACCACAACACCATACAACCCTGTCAATGGTAACCTGCAAGACGTGTCAGAGTGTCAATATGGATGCTACCATTATATGTAGGGACACCAACCACCACATCAGTGGCTGGTATACATATGACTTGGCCAACGTTGCCTATCTCTTACGCTGCTGGCAAGGATGCCCTGAGGCATGATACATTCACAAGACCAAGCAGATGCTACAACAATGGATGAATGGACAATTCTCAACAATCACCAGATACTGATGTTCCCTCCCACTCAGGCAACACTTCAGCGATCAAGGATATTTGGCATTGGATCTTCAGGTGACCATCCTTCAAGGTGGACTTTGGTGTACGTAACAACGAAGAGTTGCCGAGCAGAGGCTGATAGCCAAGTTCGGTACCCATGGGGATGGCCTCAACCAGGATTTTGTGTTCATGTCACATTGCAGGTGACCCCATTGCACTATACACTCTCACACACACTCACATACAAGCACACATATACACACACTCTTACACACAATCACACTCACAGACTCACGCAAACACATGCTCTCTCAGACATACACAAACACCCACCCTCACACTGACATGCACACCCTCTCACAGGCATATACTCTGTCACACCCGCACACACACTCTCACACGCAGACACACTGACACTCACATACTCTATCTCTCTTTCATATGTACATGCATAAGCATGCACACATATAAGTCTATGGGCTGAATTTACATTTGCAGATTTATATTTGCAGATACATTCTAATTTATCCAAAAAGCACACAATCTGTAAGCAGTCAGTCCATGTGACATGTTATAAATTTCTACTTTGAAAATAGAACCAGTCTCAAGTTTGAAATACAGACTCTAACCTAACACCTTTAACACATTGTCTGAGCTGAGATGTCACTTTCTTTTTATAAAATCTTAAGTTATTTCAAGGATGTGACTAGAAAGTAGTTCTGGGATTTACATATTAATGATTTGAAACCTGCAACCCCATTCAAAGTGATTACGATTTAACAGCAATCTAGATTTGTTAAAGACATCGCATCAGTTGTATGACACTGATCTTTCATTCGAAATTTTGTGTCCTATGAGCCTGCCCCACTAGATACCTGATGATGGAGCTTCAAAGGCTAGTATTTCCAAATAAAACCTCTTGGACTACAACCTGGTGCTGTGATTTTTAATTTTGTCCACCCAAGTCCAACAGCAGCACCCCCACATCAAAGATACAGCATTTTGGGCTTCTTGTCTGAATTTGCCACAAATTCTGTTCTAGCTCATGATGCTCAGTCCCCAGTGAGATTAAGTCCATTGTTACGTTAATTTTGCTTTGATTTATTTCTGATCATTAATCCTTCCCCATCACATGTGGCTTAATATCTTTTTACATGTGCTATCAAATCACAGAACTATATAAGGCAGGCTCAACCCATTGTACCCAAGCCAATGCATTTCAAAGCCATCCAAAATTTTCTCATTTTTTTAAACGTAGGTTTTTTTTTTGTTGGGATTCAAAACAGAGACTACCTGGCCTACAATACTTCCACTTTGCAAACATTCTACACACACAAATCTCATCAGCTAATACACATGGAGTTATAGCCATTCTTTTCAGAATTTCTGACCGTTTTAAAGGTTATGGAGTGCCCAGACTACCTTTTTTGACTATAAGTGCACCCCATAATATGCCTCCTTGATTAAAATGAGACCAAAGGAGAAATTATGGCACTCTGCTCCAGGTTGTCATTGTAATGGTCATTAGATTTTAGATTATTCACATTGTTTAAGGTCTCTTTTAATGTTATGTGCTTATGTGACATTCTATGTACTACTTGCACTTTTAAAATAAGATCCTATTGTATGGATTTCATGTGATATTCGAATTCTCTCCATTATGTGATCTCTTATATCATTACTGGCATAGTTGACTATTTATAAATATTAACCCTTGATGCTACAGTGGAGAAGTGAGTTTCTAAAATGCATTCAGCTAATTGTTTCCAGGTAGCTCCAGGAGAAGGAAATAGGATGATGGTTTTTATTCAATTTCCCTTTGAAATAGATAAAATTTATTTGTATTGTTCCTCTGGGATTAAATGTCATTTACAGCTTTCTCTTTTTAAATTTTTAACTGTTTGAAGTTTTTCATTTTCTCTGGGTTGAGCAGCAGTTGGTCAACCTCAAAGAGGAAGTAGCAATGAATTTGCTATTAGGAATAACGAACCAAGTATTTTATTGTGGGTACCCATCAACATTCTTCTTTAGGCTATCTAATCAAAGACTCCAAATAAATTCTCTGCAGCAGAATCACGTGCATTTACACCCACCATCAAACTGAGATCTGCATGGTTCCTTTCCTTTCCCTGGTGGCTGTCAACTTATGTTCAATGTTGAACTATATACAGCTCCCACTTCTTCACTATCTCTTATGTACAGTGTCACTATCTAAACTGATGGCAAATCAATTGACAGCGTAATTCCCTCTTCCTAATTGCGTGTCCATTACTTGTCTAGGCTACATTTGTTTAGTATCAAAAAGGCAAAAGGTAAGGTTGTCATGCAGGGACAGGTGGTGGACAAGAGGTATATGCTGGTGTTATGATCAGATTCCAGGCAAGATTCTCCGGTTATGTACGGTTCTAGACAGCATACACCGAACTGTTAAGCTCCAGGATAAGGAGGGAATAACTGGCTCTATTTCTTAATTCATCCATCCCTATGACCGTGTACCCCAAGTTTAATTTAAGAAAGGATGCATCAAGGATACCTTTCCAGATTGCTGGGAATGATTGGTGGAATCTTCTGGTGTAAGGGTTTATGGGTCAGTTCATGATCATGAGCCTTTGTGATCGTCTGCCTTGATCCAGTCACTCCCTACTCCTCAAGTTGTAACCTTACTGGGAGGGGGATGAAGTTTTAAACTCCTCAAGGAGAATTAGGTCATAAAGCCTTTCTTGTGAGTGTCTTTTGTCCTAAGTACCCATTCCCATTGGTCAAAGGCAAACTGGTTATCTTTTCAAGTTTCAGATGCATCAGGTTAGGCTGTTTGGTGAGCACACAAGATTCTTGACAGTGTGCCTCTGATGTTAACTGATAAGCACTTAAGATGGCCTTTTTTACAGCTTCATAAATAGTGGCATTTATCACATGCAAGAGGGAGTAAACTTCATGCTTTCTCTGAGAGTTGTGAGGACCAATTTTGGCCTCTCCACCTTTTATCTGCTGTGCTATCACTCAAGAAAGAGAAAGGAAGTCTGTCCCTCCCTGCCTCCTCAAACATAACAATTACATCAGCAAAGCAAGTTGTCTCCTCAAGTCTGATTCTGTTGTTGTCTGTATGGGACACAATAGAGCTCCTACTCCACAATTCAACTATCTAGTTGAAACAACTTTTCCTACAGATTTTTTCTTCATAAAACATTTTCTCTTCTTTCCTTGCTTTTTTCAATGTTCACTCATTTTCTCATCCATTAACGTTTTTTCTGAAATTCTAATTTCTGCTCCAATGTTAATCTCTCTGCCACTAATCTACCAGTGTCCTCAGTTTCCACCTATATACTGATGGCCACCCTTTTTTGAAATTTTCAAGATTTCTGGCCTTTATGGGAAATTCTGGCTCAAAATAATGTTTTTTTAAATTCTTTAAGAAACAGAGTACTTAAATCCACAAAAGAAACTTCGCCAGCATGGTGGCTCAGTGGTTAGCAATGCTGTCTCACAGCACCAAGGTTCCAGGTTCAATTCCAGCCTCGGGTGACTGCGTAGAATTTGCACATTCTCCCTGTGTCTGGGTGCTCTGATTTCCTCCTACAGTTCAAAGATGTGCAGGCCAGGTGAATTGGCAATGCTAAATTTCCCATTGTGTTAGTCAGAGGGAAATGGGTCTGGGTGGGTTACACTTCTGAGGGTCGGTGTGGACTGGTTGGGCCAAAGGGCCTTTTTCCACACTGTAGGGAATCTAATTTAATTGGAGGTAGTTTATTGGCATGAATAAAGAATTAGCCAATGGATAGGAAACAGTGAGTGGGGATAAGGTGTGCTTTACCAGGTTTGTGACCTGTAACCAATGGGGTTTCACAGGGATAAGTGCTGGGACCACAACTAGAAATGAATGTACTGTAGCTACATTTCCAAACAGAGCAAAAGTAGGCAGAAAGGCATAATGCGAGAGAGGGTTGGTGATTTTTGTGAAAATTTGTAGCTCAACTTGTGGTTCAGGTTGTTAGTTTGCTCACTGAGCTGGGAGATTTGTTCTCAGATGTTTCATCACCATGCTAGGTAACATCATTAGTAAGCCTCCGGTGAAGCACTGGTGTACTGTCCTACTTTCTATTTATGTGTCTTGGTCTGTTGTAGTGGGTGATATCACTTCCGGTTATTTTTCTGAGAGGTTGGTAAATGGGGACCAAATCAATATGTTTGTTAGTGGAGTTCCAATTTGAATGCCAGGCCTCTGGAACTCCTGTGTGTGTCTTTGTTGAGCCTGTCCCTGGATGGATGTATTGTCCCAGTCGAACTGGTGCCCCTCGTTGTCTGTAAGATTACTGGTGATAGTTGGTCATGTCTTTTACTAGCTAGTTAGTACTCATGTATCCTGACATCTCATGCCTGTCTGTCCGATGTAATGTTTGTTGTGGTCTTTGTAGGGCATTTTGTATATGATGTTGTTTCTGCTTGTTGGTACAGGGGGTCCTTTAGATTCATCAAGAGCTGTTTCAGTATGTTGGTTGGTTTGTGGACTACCAAGATGCCTTGGGGCCAGGGTAGTCTGGTCATCATCTCTGAGATGTCTTTAATGTATGGTGATGTGGCTAGAGTCTCTAGGCATATTGTGGCTTATTGTTTAGATTTGTGTAAGAATTGGCGGACTGTGCTTATTGGGTACCCCTTGTTTTTGAATACATTGTATAGGTATTTTTCTTTGGCATTTTGTAGTTCCTAGGTGCTGCAGTATGTTGTGGCTCATTTAATAAATGTCCTGATGCAGCTTCACTTGTGGGTGTTAGAATGATTGCTCCTGTAGTTGAGTATCTGGTCAGGGTGTTTGGCTTTCCTGTAGGTGCTGGTCTGCAGCTCTCTGTTGGCTTTTTGTTCTACTGTGTCATCTAGGAAGGGGAGTCTATTGTTGTTCTCTTCCTCTTTGGTGAACTTTATACCAGTTAGGATGTTGTTTATGTGTTTGTGATTGGGTGGCACAATGTCTCAGTAGTTAGCACTGCTGTCATCCAGCACCAGGCACTCAGATTCAATTCCAGCTTCGGGCAACTGTCTGTGTGGAGTTTGCACATTCTCCCTGTGTCTGTGTGGTTTTCCTCCAAGTGCTCTGGTTTCCTCCCATTGTTTGAAGATGTGCAGGTTAGGTGGATTGGCCAAGCGACATTGCCCACAGTGTCCAGGGATGTGCAGGCCAGGTGGATTATCTATAGGAAATGCAGGGTTACAGGGATAGGATAGGGGGTAGTGGGACTGGGCGGGATGGCCTTCAGAATGGTGGTGTGGACTCAATGGGTTAAATGGCCTGCTTCCACACTGTAGTGATTCTGTTATACAAACAGTTTGACGAGGGCTATTGAAAGATTAAGTGGGCAAGAAGTTGATAACTCAAGTATAATTTGGGAAAATATGAAGTTCTTCATTTTGGAAGGGAGACCAATGGAATAGAACATTATTTAAATGGGGAAAACTGCCCAGAACTTAATTCAGGTGAAAACAAGAAAGTCACTCCTTTAAAAGCATAGGGTTCCACCCAATGTGCTGTTTTAATCCCTCAATACAAACATTTGTGAGCGTTCTGCTCTAAGTGACAAAGTTCCTTGCTTTCTTGAACTAAGTGCTTGCAAAGCAATAAGATTTTAAAAGTTGGCATTTTTTAAATACCTTCCTGACTCCTTCTACTGAAGGCCAAATAATCTCTGTATAGTCCAAGGTGCACTTACATCTCTCTTTATAACTTCAAGTACCCATTACTTAATATGTTATTTCAGCAAAGCCATGGTATTGAGCACCCAGAGGAATGGATGAATCAGAGTGCTCATGGGAAAAGTAAAGTGCAACTCCAGCTTGTCATCATTTTAATAGCGATGGATATCAGGACACCTGAAAACTTAACCAATGAAATTTAGGATGCTGTATTTTGCCATTCTCAAGGAGATGAGTGAGTACAATGTGACTGGAATTTAATCTACAATATTTTGGTTTCAACACCACATCTGTTTTTTTGGTGCCTCCAGACTGAAGCCTGAGAAAAGCGAGAATTTAACTGAAGAAGAATGAGGATGAGCACAAAATGGGAAATACAGTCCTCAAATGTGCCCAACTTGAGACATTAAAATCTGAGCAAGTCAAGCTGCCAGGTTCCAAATTTCCCATCTGAAACTGAAGGATAGTGGTAGCTGGCTGGCAGGTGAAATGGAAAATTCAGGCATTCAGAGGCTACCAATCACTACCATATGAAGGTCACTGCCAAGAGATTACCTACCAGAGGAACACCTTTGGAAGGTTCTTGTCAGAGAGAAAGGTAGAACTAAGAGCAAGGAAGATCCAGGCTTTCTTCTCACTCAGAGAAGTATTCTTGTCTCCACAGAAATAAAATAAACATATATGTTTGAGCCTTCTATAATTCTGGTATCTCATTTGACTGTTATCAACTGATGATCAAACTCCAGAGGTTTCAATGTTGAATAATAGTGAGAGTGAAAAAGGATAAAGAAAAAGGAAAAATAAAATTTTGGTGCATTATTTGAAGTTGCAGTTGAGGAATCTTGTAAGTGATAATAAATGGAGCATTAATAAGTTAAAATCAAACCAGGAGCCAGTGTTCTATCACACAGTTTGAATGAAAAATATGTCTTATTCAAAAAATAACAGCTGATGTTTCACAACAACTTTCAACCCACAACGTTTTAGGATTATTGTGGATGGGCATAGTACATACCAGTGTTTATCAAATGGCTTAATTCTTTACATAATTCAGCTGGTTTTGATTAGCTTTTCTAATTTAGTCTCAATGAGAGATGATGAGATTCAATTGAAAGTCTTTAAATTAAATAAAGCACTTCAGCAAAGCTCCTGACTCAATTTTGTTAAGTTTCAGTTCCAAGTTCAGTGTCTTCATAGAATGCTATCATTGAGTTGGTGACAACCTTTTTCATCTCTTAAATTCACCTACTATTGAAAATGCCTTATATTCACCCAGCCTTAAAATCAGTCTCCTAACTGATGTCTTTCTTCAAAACCAATGCAAACTTATTATCTGCTTCCTGTCTCATTGATTTTATAATTATTATTGGCCTTTCTTTCATTGATCATGTAATTTGTTGTCTTCTTTAGTCGACTTGAAATTCTTAACACTGTGATGTCCAGAATAAATTAAAACAAGATGTGAGAAGTCACTAACCACATAATAAATGAAAGCTCCCCCCAGTGCCCCAATTAGCTTATTTTACCCCAATAGGGATGGTTCTCTTGAACAAAAGATGTAAAGAAAAGTGTACGGTGAAAAATTCAGATTTTTATCCTTTTAGCAATTTCATTTCTCTTGCTCTTCATAGCAGTTGAGTGACAAGTAATCAAGGTCACCTTGTTCTGATGTTAATATGGATCATGTGTAGAAATGTGCTTGTTCCTTGTTTTCAGTTCAGCACTCAATGGACCACAACCCATAAGCAAAATGGTTTAATTTTGGCAGCCTCAGCTCTGGGAAGCCTGGGGTTTGAACAAGATTGTGAAATACAAATTACAATCCATTGTGGAACTTGCATAGTAAGTAATGCACCTTGAAAGCTGACAGCAATATAAAAATGGAACATTCTACACATGCACGAATACTGCTGCATCAACATATATACAAAAAATATGATTTGGGCTCATTGTGATGATCCATCCAAGGAAGAAAAGGCTTGAAAATATACATGAAAATCCCATTTAATCCCCTTTATTATCCTAATGGCAATTCTGGTGCACAGTTTCATGGGCACTCTCAGACTTTGTGCTTCTTTACCTCAGTGGGCATTCTTCATCTGCAGTTTGGATGGTAACTGCAATAAAGTATTTGTCCTCAGGAAACCCATCAGTTCAATAGGAATATATACAAATCAAACACTACTCACTTATTTTCAACAGCAATATCACTTTGTTCTTCTATTGTACTTTTAAAAATGAAATGTTCTCAGAAATTCAGAAGTAATGTTAAAAGCAAAACTTGACTCTAAGCCACATAAGGTAAAGTGAATACAGTGGGAAAGTGTTTGATCAAAGTAGTCGGTTTTAAGGACCATCTTAAAAAAACAGAGGAAGTGTGGAGATTTCAGAAGGGCATTCCAGAGTTTAGGACTAAACGTCAGTGTGTTGGAGCAATTAAAATCATAAAGGGGTGGCACAGTAGCTCAGTGGTTAGCACTGCTGCCTCACAGTACCAAGGTCCCAGGTTCATTCTGGCCTCGGGAGACTGTGCAAACTCCACACAGACATTCTCCCCGTGTCTGCGTGAGTTTCCTCCAGGTACTCCAGTTTCCTCCCATAGTCCAAAGATGTGGGGTCCAGATGAATTGGCCATGCTAAATTGCCCATAGTGTTAGGTGCATTAGTCCGAGAGAAATGGATCTGGGTGGGTGACTGTTCAGAGAGTCGGTGTGGACTCGTTGGGCCGAAGGGCTTGTTTCCACACTGTAGGGAATCTAATCTAAATGATCCAAAAGTGTGAGCGAGAGGACAGCAGATTGTGGAGCTGGAGGAGGTTAGAGTGAAGGTAAGCATTGTCGTAAATGGAGGAATTTTAAAACATGGTGAAGAATTTTAAAACTAAGGTGTTGCTCATGTGGAAGTTGCTATAAGTTAACAGCTGTATGATAATAAAGGAACGGGACGTGGAAAAATTTAGCAGAATTTTGGATGATCTCATATTTGCCTTCCTGGAAAAGGTTACCAGAAAGCATTAGAAAATTGGGCTTTGATATAAAAACACCGAAATGTACAGAAGTTTTTAAAATCATGACAGGCATGAATAGGGTGAATAGTCTGAGTCTTTTCCCCAGAGTAGGAGAGTAAAAAATTGGAGGACATAGATTTAAGGGGAAAGATTCAAAAGGTACCCAAGGAGTAATTTTTTTCACGCGGAGGGTAGTGCGTGTATGGCGTGAGCTGCCAGAGGAAATAGTAGGGGCAAGCATAATTACAAGGTTTAATAGGTATCAGGATGGGTTTAAAGGGATATGGACCAAATGCAAGCAAGTGGGACTAGATTAATATAGAAAATCTGGTCAGCATGGACAAGTTGGACCGAAGGATCTGTTTCCTTGCTTTACAGCTCGGTTTCTCTGTATGATTTAGGAAGATGAATACACTAATTAGCTCATCGAGTGTTCTCTGCAGTTCAATAATGGCTGATCTGATTGTTTTCCCCTGTATCTCCAATAACCCTTGGCCCTTTTGTTTTACACAATCTGTCTACCTTTGCTTTAAAAGTATTCAATGACTTTGCCTCCACTGCTCTCTGAGGAAGAGGGATCCAAAGAATCTAAACCTACTGTGAAAAATAATTTTTCATCATCTCTATCTTAAATAGTAAACCCAATATTATTATAAAGGTGTTCCCTAGTTCGAACCTCTCCCACACAGGAAACATACATTCACCTGTCAAGCCTTCCTAAAATGTGGATGTCTCATAGAACTCTGGAGTTTCCATGAATTCCCACCATCTTTCTGATTAATAACATTTAACTTCACATGAACTAGGAATCAAGCATTTGTATTCTGTTTTTGCATTTGTTCAGTGTCTTTATCAATAAGGGCTGAATCTTAAGTTTGTTTTTCATGAGTTATATCAGGTGTGGGGTAGTGATTCTTGTTGTAAGGTCAAACGAGTTTCTTACTGCATCTTACAGAGCTTGCCATATTAATTGTGCTTCCATCCTTCTGCTTAGTATCATGTGTGGTTTCCATCCCATTTGTAATGCACTGTCCCCACAGCAACTCTGCACTCTCTAGAAGTCCCAGAATTGACTGACGTTCTTCATTTGTGGAGCTGCACTGAATGTTTCCTAACATGGGTTCCAGACATGGCTGATGTGGGGAAATTGGCAGCCCACTCTGTGGGTGACATCCTGCCCTTCCTGCCGGTGGGACTTCCTGTTCTCAACAGGTCGTGGCACAAGACCACATTGGCCTGATCTGAGGTTGCCAGCCAGGTTAAAGCAGTCTCAGCCATCTAAAGAAAAGCATGGCACTGTAGGAAGAAAATCATTGTCATTTTCCACGATGTCAGTGCAAGTGTCACCACTTTTCTCTGATACTACACACTCACTCTATGTTTGCGCCCACCTTCCAATTAGGCTCATGGATGATCATTATCACTATGGCCTACAACATCCTTCCCATACACCTTCACCAACCTCAACCCATGACACCACTAACTCTGCATGCCCTCTGTGCTGCCTACTCATTCACTTGGGACACCTCCCCACCTGCACTAACAGTAATAGAGAATCATAGAGTCATAGGTGTACAGGTGTACAGCTTGGAAACGGACCCTTCGGTCCAACCCATCCATGCCAACCAGATATCCCAACCAACATAGTCCCACCTGCTAGCACCTGCCCCATATCCCTCCAAACCCTTCCTATTCATATACCCATCCAAATGTCTCTTAAATGTTGCAATTGTACCAGCCTCCACCACTTCCTCTAGCAGCTCATTCCATACACGTACCACCGTCTGTGTGAAAAAGTTGCCCCTGAGGTCTCTTTTATATCTTTACCCTCTCACCCTAAACCTATACCCTCTAGTTCTGGACTTCCCGATCCCAGGGAAAAGACTTAGCCTATTTACCCTATCTATGCCCCTCGTAATTTTGTAAACTTCTATAAGGTCACCCCTCAGCCTCCGACGCTCCAGGGAAAACAGCCCCAGCCTGTCCAGCCTCTCCCTGTAGCTCAAATCCTCCAACCCTGGCAACATCCTTGTAGATCTTTTCTGAACCCTTTCAAGTTTCACAACATCTTTCCAATAGGAAGGAGACCATAATTGCATGCAATATTCCAACAGTGGCCTAACCAATGTCCTGTACAGCCGCAACATGACCTCCCAGCTCCGGTACTCAATATTCTGACCAATAAAAGAAAGCATACCAAATGCCTTCTTCACTATCCTATCTACCTGCGACTCCACTTTCAATGAGCTATGAACCTGCACTCCAAGGTCTCTTTGTTCAGCATCACTCCCTAGGACCTTACCATTAAGTGTATAAGTCCTGCTAAGATTTGCTTTCCCAAAATGCAGCATCTTGCATTTATCTGAAGTAAACTCCATCTGTCACTTTTCAGTCCATTGGCCCATCTGGTCAAGACCCTGTTGTAATCTGAGATAACCCTCTTCGCTGTCCACTACACCTCCAATTTTGGTTTCATCTGCAAACTTACTAACTGTATCTCTTATGCTCGCGTCCAAATCATTTATGTAAGTAATAGCTTTCATTTTGCATTATACTTTCCCCTTTCTAACTCCAGGAACAAAATGGCCCCCCGTTTTGCAGGAAGTGTAAAGTAGGTGATGTGTTGCCTATCATTTCGATGCTCACCCTTATGAACAAAGGATGCAGACTCTGACTGCCCCGAGGAGGGAATGGACTGGTATCGGAGTTTGCCTTGACTTACTGTGCCCAGGTATCCTGAGCAAAGATTATCCCCTTGACTGGACCGAGGCCTATTGACAAATGTGGCAAGCTTCCTGGCTTTATGCCTGTGCCAAAAGGCACAGTAAAACAGTCAGAGTATGAACCTGGTATCTTAGGCTGAGGAGGCAATATGGAAAAAAAACCCTGGTATGATTCTGCCCTAAGTTACAGAAAAACTAGATAAAGCAAGAAAAGCAAACCTAACCAATTCTCAATGATACTTACATGGCCGAGAAAAAGCTTCCGCAATGGCTTTTCTGGACAGTCCACATAATTTGCCCTATATTTTGTCACATTATGTCCTAAACAATTGAATACAAGAAGTATTAATTGATTCACACCTTACTGTTTGTTTAATTATACATGAAGAGCAGAACTATCGTTGCTTAGATTTTAAAATTTTAGGTTGACATGCATTTCAGTCCTTCTCTTGCTCAGTCCTCCGTACACATCCTGCCACAAGCTTTGTGATCTAGCTTGAAATTGATAATAAGAAAAGGATGTATTTTGTTTTATTTGAAAAGCTCTTGTAAGTTAACTGTCATTGTTTTCCTTTTGAAATGGATTTCTTTGGGATAATCACGATAAACATGAATCTAATCTAGTTGAGCATATGCAAGAGTAGTTAGTTGATGTTGAATATAATGAATTGACCTAATTTTGAAAAACAAATAGTTAGAAAGTACATTCTGTGGTTTAAACAGAGAGGAATTGATTTTATTTGCATTATTTCCAACAGTGATTTCACTGTTCACTGAACTGGCCAATATACTATCCTATGTGTACATTGTTCTGATGCATGAATCTTTACATACTAAAATCACTTATTTAAAAAAAGAAGCCTGCTAGGTAAAAACAGTTCCTAAAGAAATAAGCAGTTCTGAGACAGACTTAGAATTTGTATGCTGCATGTATGATGGAGAAAATAAAAACTCTCTCACCCCAGTTTATCTTTATTAATCATGCAGGATAAATTATACCAGGTTTATATGATTTTTGAATAAGTCCCTCTAATGGGATTTGAGTAACTATCCTTCAAATCATCTCTTTACCCTGTTATAAAATCCATTTAGTGAAGAAAAATATAAACAAGCAACCAGTAAAGGTGAGAAAACAGCTGTTGTATTTGTTTGAATAAGACCACAGAGACAGTCAAAGGACAGACAATGCTTTAACTCTGGCAACTCAAGTATAATCAGAGGGACAAGCTCCAGCTGTGGTAAAGGCTTGGTTAGCTTAGCTTGTTGCGGATAAATAGCCACAGAAGACCATAACCATCATTAAAGGAAAGCATTTCTGAGCAGTAAATAATTCTTTCCATCTGCTTTACAATAAAGATTGAAGTCATAAAACATATATTTAGAGCTTCAAAATAAAGCACATTGTTGTCGTAACCAGTCAGGCCATTTGTATTTTTTTAAAAGGGATTACAACATTGCATTGGTGTAATGATTTTGGATTCTATTTGCAGCGTAGCCATATGGCTGTACACAACACATTAGTGGTATTGTGTTATGTAGATGGTAGTCATGAATAATTAATATAGACAAAGTATGGGATCCATTAAACATGATTTGAACAACTGAGAAACTTCCTCCATGCTATCCTCAGTTTACAAACTAATATATTTGCCATAAATCCCTATTCTATTTACAACGTAGCTTTTCAAAGAGAAGATGAATAACTTCTTTCTAATGTTCTGATCGAAATGTATGCTAAGTGGGTTAATAAATGGGTTGATGGTCTCAAATACAGAAAGATAAACCCCACAGTAATCTACAAATATTTTATTTTGTCATATATATCCTTATGCATTTTGGGATTCCAGCAACACTGGTTAGGCCAGCATTTCTTCTCAATCTCTAATTGGCCTTGAGAAACTGTTATGAGGATCCTTCAATTGTTTTGAGGATTTCTTCAAAGGCTTGTGGACAGTGGTGCTTTTGAAAAATCTAAGAGATGTCTGAATATAAAGGGGTTCTTAAAAGGACATTGAGACATTGCTTTGATTTTTTTTGCAAAGTCACATAGCTTAATCTGATTGCTTGGATTTACTGACTGAAATAAACTCGCATAGCTTGTGATTTACTTTGAATATTGTTCAGAATTTGTTTGGAGCCTGGTTTGTTTGTGTTTGTGTGTGAGTGAGAGAGAGAGAAGTTAACCAGCTCAGTCTCTGCATTTCTGAGAAAATGCATTTAGAGACTTCATTGTGAGACCTAAAAAACTGATGGATCTGTTCTCTTGAACTCTTTGTTCCTTTGAGTTCTTGACATCCCATAAATGAACTGTGTTTAAAGGTCCTCGTGATAATTGTCTATGTTTAATGGCATCTGTCTACATTTGTTTGACTGCCATTTGAGAGTGAGATTAAAATTTTTATACCTTGTCCTTTTTTTTTAATTCAAGCACTAACAGTCAGTGGTGAAGATGTCTTTTTTTGAAAACTAGTTTCTGCAGAACAAGCTTTTTTTCGAATTCATATGTCCATATGTGTCTGTCTATTGTGGTTTATTTAGTATAATAAATAATTATAATGTCTGATTTCAAAGTTTGTATCAATCAGCTTTATATTTTTGCTAACAGTTTTCACAGTCTATTTTCATAGTCTTTTTTTTGCTTTTAAAGAAGTCCAGGTTGATAGGTAATTTTATTTTAAATCTAATTTAGATAAAGTATATAATATTTGGTAAATTCATGTTGTGATGAGTGGTGTAGTAGAATGACAGACTAAGGCTGTGAATCCAGCTTTAAGATAAATAGTGGGAGTTCAGTTGCATGTAAAAATATGGAAAATGAATTGGGATACTCCACTTAACAAAGAAAATACATTATTTCATTCGAGACAGTTCATAGAAGATTTTCCTGATGACCCATTTGGAGGGATTATTTGAGGAGCAAAGATGAAACAGATTGCAACTCTATGCATTGGAATTTAGAAAAATGAGAGGTGACCTCATTGAAGCATATTGGATTCTGAAGGAGCTTGACAGGGTAAGTGCTGAGAGAATGTTTCCCTTCATGGAAAAGTCAAGAACCAGAAGGCATAGTCTCAAAATTAAGGGGTACCAATTGAAGACTGAGGCAAGAAGGAATTTATTGTCTCAGAGGGCTGCGAGACTTTGGAACCACTTATCACAAAGAGCTGTAGAGGCAGAGTCAATGTACTTAGTTAAAGCAGACATAGATACACCCTTAATCAATATGATAACCAAGGGTTACAGGGGGACTGCAGAAAAGTGAGGTGTATCAGATCAGTCATAAACCTGTTGAATGGCAGAGCAGGCCTGATGGGCCATATGGCATACTCTTTTTCTTATTTCTTCTGATCTTATAGTGGTAGTACTAATTCCAAATGTTATGATAGTATTGTGTGGATTATAACATAACTTTCATTTGCTACTAGAATGTAATCCACCCACTAATTTGGCAAATATCGAGGATTTACTCGATCAGTTCTCATTAGGCTAGATTTGACCTAAGAATTATATCTGACAAATGCTCATGTACCACATGAATTAGATTATGCATTAAAATAATACTTAACTTTTTTCATTTATTCATGGGATATGGACATTTCTGATTTTGCCAACGTTTGTTGTCCATCTCTGTTTTCCCCTTGAGAAGGTGATGGTGAGCTGCCATTTTGAAGTGTTTAGGTCCATTTGTTGCAGATAGAACCACAATGATGTAAGGGAAAAAGTTTCAGGATTTTGGCCCAGCAACAGTGAAAAATCAACAATATATTTCTAAGTTAGGATAGTGAGTTGCTTGGAGGGGAAATTACAGATAGTGGTGTTTGTTCTAAGTGGTGGTTGTGAGTTAAGAAAGTGCTATCAAAGGAGACTTGGTGAATTTTTGCAATGCATCTTGTAGACGATACACACACTGCAGCTATTGAGTGTTGGTGGTGGAGGGACAGAACTTGATGAGTATTATGCCAATCCACCAGGCTGCTTTGTCATGGATGATGTTAAATTTCTGTCATGTTATTGGAGCTGTACTAATCCAGGTTATGGGGTATATTTCATTACACTCCTGACTTTTTCCATGTAGATTCATAGAGTCAAAGAGCATGGAACAGATCCTTTGGTCCAACCAGTCTATGACGATCATAATTCCAAACTAGTCTCACTGCTTGCTCCTGGCGCAAATCCCTCCAAACCTTTTCCATTCATGTATTTATCCAAACGTCTTTTAAACATTGTAATTGTATCCATGTCCACCACTTCCTCAGGAAGTTCGTTCCACATGTGAACCACCCTCTGTATAAAAAAATACCCTGCATGTCTTTTTTAAAGCTCTCTCCTCTCACATTAAAAATGTGATCCCTTGTCTTGAAATCCCCCATCCTAAGGAAAAGAAAACTATCATTAACTCTATCTATATCCTGCATTATTTCATAAAGTTCTATAAAATTTCCTGTCAACGTCCTGTGGTACAATGAAAGAAGTCCCAGCATATCCAATATTTCTTTAAAACTCAAACCTTCCATAACTGGCACCATTATGGTAAATTTCTTATGAGCCCTCTCCACCTTAATAATATCCTTCTGATAATTGGGTGTCAAGAACTGGACAAAGTATTCTAGAAGAGGCCCTACCAATGTCCTGTACAACCTCAACATGACTTCACAACTCCTATACTCAGGACTGAACAATGAAGGCAAGAGTGCTAATTGCTTTCTTAACCAGCCTATTTACATGTGATGCAAACTTCAAAGAATTATGTACCTGAACCCCAAGGCCCTACCATTATTTGTATAAGCCCTACTCCTATCTGTTGTACCAAAATGCAATACCTCATATTTATCCAGATAGAATTTCATCTGCCATTTTTTAGCCTATTGACCCATTTGATCAAGATCCCTTTGAAATCTTGGAAAACCCTCTTTACTGTCTCCAATGCCACCAGTTTTGGTGTTGGACACAAACTTATCTGCTATGCCTTCTATATTCTCATCCAAATCAATGAGATAAAAATGACCATCGGAAGAGGACCCAGAACCGATAGTCTGTGGAATATTGATAGTCACAGGCCTCCAGTCCAAAAAGCAACCCTTCATCATTACTCTCTGTCTCCTGCCACTAAGCCAATTATGTATCCAACTGGCAAGTTCACCCTGAATCCCACGTGACCTAACTTTATTAATCAGTCTGCCATGCAGAACCTTGTTGAAGGCTTTACTAAAGTCCAAGTAAACAATGTCTACAGCTCTGCCCTCATCAATATTTTTTGTAGCTTCCTCAAAGAAACTCAATCAGGTTTGTGAGACATGAGTTTCCTTGCACATAAACGTGCTGACTCTTCCTAATCAATTGTTGCCTCTCTAAATGTCCATAAATCCCACCTTTTATAATCACCTCCAACAATTTATCCACAACTGATCTCCTTGCAATATCTCTTAAACAAAATACAGAACTAGCAAGCCTCCAGTCATCAGACACCTCATCTGTAGTTATAGATGACACAAATATTTTTGCAAGGAGTCTCGCAATGTCCTCCCTTACTTCCCACAATGTTCTGGAATAAATTAGATCAGGTCTCAGAAATGTATCCCCCTATACATTCTTAAGACCTCTGAACTTCCTTTTCCGTAATGTGAACTGTTTTTTAAAAAAACAGACATTTATTTTTCTGCGTTCTCTAGCCTCCATTTCTTTCTCCACAATAAAAACTGACACAATATATTAATTTAGTAACACTCCCATCTCCAGGGGTCCTTGATCTTTAAGGAACCCTACCCCCTCTCTTTTACCCTCTTGCTCTTAATGCATATGTAGAATCTCTTCGGATTATTCTTACCTTATCTGCCAACGTTATCTTACATCCCCTCTTGCCTTCCTGATTTCTTTCTTAAGAATGTCCCGACACTCTTTATATTGATTAAGATATTCTTTTGAACCAAGTTGTCTATATCTAAACTAAGCTTCTCTTTTATTCTTGGCGAGAACCTCAATAGGTTTATTTATCATTGTTCCTTAATCTTACCAACTTTACTATTCAATCGAACAGGAACATAATGCCTCAGACAGGATTTGGTGTGTCAGGAGGTGAGTTAGTCTCTGCAGGATTCCTAGCATCAAACTTGCTCTGGTAGCTTTAGTTTTTATGACTATTCCACTTCATTTTTTTGGTCAATGGTAATCCTGGAGATGTTGACAGTGAGAGGTTCAACAATAGCAATGCTATTGAAAGTCAAGAGTGGATGGTTAGATTTTGTTTTTTTAGAGAAGGAGAATGACTGGCACTTATGTGATGCAAATACCACTTGATATTTGTCAGCCCAAACCTGGATATGATCCTTTGTCCTGCTGCATTTGGACATGGACTGCTTCAGTATCTGAAGAGATATGAACTACACTGAGCATTGTGCAATCATCAGCAAAAATCCACATTTCTGACCTTGAGATTGAGTGAAGATCATTCATATTAATACCCACATTCATCTATTTCAGTTTCATAGGATGTCAGCTGATGTTTCTTGTGAACCAAGAATATTCCAAGAGGTAACAAAGCTTGCAAGGGTTTTGTGGAGTAGTGTGTTATTTGAGTGACATATATTATTTAGCTCAAAATGACAAGTTGAAGAAGGTGCTCCAATACTTGGGAAAACTTGGAGTTCAGAGCAAGGCAATCAAATGTGAAATGTTTCAAAATTCTTTAGAATATTTGGGTGAAAAGGTAGACAAAATGGCCGAGGCAAAATTCAAACAATTAAAAGTGTACCATGTTGTCAGAATATTTCCAAGGTTGCATTTGGTTTGGAGTCTATTAAAATATTATGGGAAATTTAAATCAAATTTAATAACTGTGATTAATCCTTCTTTTTGGAGTTAAAAATCACGCAACACCAGGTTATAGTCCAACATGTTTATTTAGAAGCATTCGATTTTGGACCGTTGCTTGTTTGTTAACATTCTTTCTACTGCAGAGGTTAATGTCCAATTTGAATGTAACATTTGGAGCACATTGAAACCCAAGGAGTTGTTACAACTGGCTCTTCCAAAATATTCCTGAATCATTCCTGAAGAAGGGCTCATGCCCGAAACATCAATTCTTCTGCTCCTTGGATGCTGCCTGACCTGCTGTGCTTTTCCACCAACACATTTTCAGCTCTTCCAAAATATTAACAACTTGCAATTCTGTCTTAGAGAGGGGCAGATCTTAGCTGCAGGATTTTCAACAGGTCACTTGATGCAGTGCGGGTGTCACTAAAGAAGAGTTCAATTGTGGCGGCTATTGAGATTAGCAGTCTGTGAATGTATATCTGTGTGAAGAAGACAGTAGACTTTATGGTAGGCAATGCTGGTTCTAGCGGTCCTGCTAGGAAGGCCACTGATATACATCGGGTTATGCATAACAAAGTCAAGAGCGGTTGGATAGTTATGTATTCAAACTCTGGACGACCTTCGAGGAGTTCATAGGCAACTAGGTTTTGGAGTCAGGACAGTGGAAAAGCTTTGGGGACTCAGAAGAACCATGTGCCACTAATAGTTCATTTCACCTGAGCGTGGGAGTTACCTTCAAGCATTTGCTTGATACACCTGAGCAAAATTAGTACACTAGCAAAAACACAAAAATAGCCTTAGTTTGGTGAATTTAGTGATCAGGGAAAATCAAGAGTTGTGTCTGTGAGTAATGTTATGACACGGGATAAACCCTCCTGCTTAATTTAAAACCAGCAACACAGAAAAGGGTTATCCTGTGCAGTAATCTGTAAAGATTTGAGTGGCTAAGGACTATTTAAGGTAAAACTAACAACTTTATTTCTTAAAGTATAACAGAGGATAATTAACTAACCACTATTTACAATTTCTTTCTCAAACCTATATTTTACCTTCTCTTCGATAATACTAGCTCGATAAAACTCCCAGTTAAGATTTACAAAACAACACTTCTTATCTCTAAACCACACAGCTGGACATTCTTATCTTCGGATCTTCCCATGTCTTCTTTTCTCCTTGTTAGGAATTTCTGCATCTCAGGTTACTGATCGAAGAGGGACTTTTAAGAGAGATGTGTTTTCAAGCAGTCTGGTACATGCTAGGACTTGGCAGTTCTCTCAACTGTTCAAGTTTGTTAACCCAGCCACAACTCTGTTCATGAGTTTTTGGAATGTGGCAAGCACGTTCTTCACTCCAAAGGGCATCACTTTAAACTGATGTAGCCTATTTGGGGTAAGGAATGCAGAAATTTCTTTCGCCGTCTCTGATAAAGGTACCTGCCAGTAACCATGCATTAAGTCCAACTTGGTGATTCAACTGGCTTGTTCAACTTTCTCGACACAGTCCTCCAATCTAGGAATTGGATATGAGTCCGATTTTGTAATGGCGTTGACCTTCTGATAAATCATGCAGAATCATTGAGTCCTGTCTAGTTTGGGAACCAAGATGATCGGCAAACTCCATTCACTCTGGCTTGGTTCAATTATGTCCTCATCGAGCATGGCCTCCACCTCCATCTGGACCTGTGTGGCTTTGGAAGGATTAATAGGGGCGTTGTTTTATTGGAGACGTATTCCTTACGTATACTTCGTGTACAATAGCATTAGTCCTCGCTATCTGATACTACATATGTCCTTATACTGTAGTAACAAATCTTTCAACTGCTCTTGAGACAGATAGCTTACTAATCTATCCCACTCCTCAATGACTTCTTCATTGTTAAATTTGTTCTGAGGCACCTCACAATCCATATCATTCATACTTGATTCCTCTCTCTGCGGTGCAGTAACTAACACCTGTTTCTCCAGTTCTTTATCTCTAATGTAATATGGTTTCAACATGTTCACATGACATACCCGATGCCTTTTTTTTCTATCTGGCATCTTTACTAAATAGTTCACCTGACTCAACTTTTACTCAATTTGATAGGGACCACTAAACCTGGTTTTGAAGGATCTCCCATCAATAGTAACAGTATTAACACGTCATCCCTCAGGAAAATGTCCGCGTTTCAGAATTTTTATCTGCCACCTGTTTCATTCTATACTGTGCCCTCTTTAGGTACTGTTTAGCTAACTCACCTACTCGATATAATCTCTCCCTCATCTCTGATACATAATCTAAAGGTGAGATCTCCAACTTTGGTCCTGTTGATTTTCCTGTATTTAAATTCAAGGGGCCTCTCACTTCATCACAGAATATTAACTCAAAGGGAGTGAATGAGTAGATTAATTTGGGGCATCTCTAATGGCATACAATATGAATGAGATTCCTTTATCCCAATCATTTGTGTAATCCTGACAGTATGTTCTCAACATGGTCATCATGGTCTGATGCCACTTTTCTAAATCTCCCTGGGATTCAGGATGACTTGCACTGCATTTAAACTGTTGTATATCTCAGCTATCCATAACCTCCTTAAACAGCCTAGCAATAAAATCTGACCCTTGGTCCGACCGAATCTCTCTGGGTCGGCCATACCATGTGAAGAAAGCTACAAACCCCTCAACCATCTTTTTTGGAATTAATGAAATTGCCTCCGGACATCTGGTAGACACATCCATTACGGTTAACAAATAGTGGTTCCCACTTTTAGTTCTCAGGAGGAGACCTACACAATCAATTGTAAACCATGTGAAAGATTCTTCAAATGCAGGAATTGACAACAAAGATGCTGGTTTTATTACCACCTGTAGTTTACCTACCATTTGGCATGTATGACAGATACGGCACATAAGTTAATCACATCCTTGTGCATTCCAGCATAACAAAAAATTTTTTGTACCTTAGCCTGAGTCTTTCATAACCCTACATGTTAGGTGACCTCCTACATGTGTTACTCGTAACCCTTCCTGTCTGTACGCTACCAGCAACACAATCTGGTGCACTTCGGCCCATTTCTCCTCTGCACTAACCTGTCATGGTCTCCATTTCCATCTGAGGATTCTATCTTTCAGATAATAACCCTCTGCAATATTCTTTGCCTCCTTTCAGAGTGTGCAGAGTATTCATCTTGTCTTGCTGTTGCAAGTCTCTTAGCCTTTCAGGACTAAACACTTCTGTCTGACCCTCTGCTTGTTCAGTTTTTTTTCCTGCAACATTATGTCAAACAGGGTATCTGCTAACTGAACCTCAACTCCTTCATCTTTCTTTTTACCTTTCACTTTGTGTGGTGACTTATGATGGTGCGATCTGGTTACCACACAGTCTGGGAAAATACCAGGATATTTTTGTTTTACCTCCTCAGTTTCTTGGTCTTCCTTGAGGCTTCTCCACAACAGGGGGTGTCACTCCCACCTTGATCCTACCAAATCATTCCCAAGAACAAACTGAATTTCTGGAACTGACACTCTGTCAACCACTCCCACTGTAACTTCTCTAGTCTTAAGTTGGCACTCCAACCTGATCTTACATAGTGGAACACTAAATTTCTGTACATTTATCTCACAAATTACCATGCTCTCGGATAACAGATGAGAAAGAGTGCATTTTCGCCTATCCCTTACAATCAGCGACTGGTTAGCTCCTGTATCTCCCTAAATTATAACTTCTTGTCCTTCTCCCCTGTTCTTTCTGAATAAACTTTACCCACAGAGGCAAATTCTTTGCCGAGGTCAGGTATTAACTCCATACGCAGCCCTGCATAGGCTGTGCACTCTCCTGCAGCTCCTCAGCTCTTCTTGGGGTCTCCTTTACTACCTTCACTAATGTCACTGGCTTAGCTTCTTTTACCACATTTTTTCCCACAGTGCCTTTCTTCAATGAACAGCACCATGTCTTTACATGTCACACTTTACCACATTGGAAACACTTGTGGCCTTTCACCTAGTTTCCACCCTCTAGAGCTTCTTTTTTATCCTGTGGTAAAATCTTACCAGTGCTCTCCACTCTTGATTTTGTAATGTAGTATCTCCCCCTCTCTCAACTTCTATCCCTCACAGGATGAAATTCTGGTCAGAAACTTGTCTTATGCACCAGCATGTACTCATCTGCTAAGTCTGCTGCCTTTCTCACTTCCTAAACCTTTATTCCTCCAAATGAATTCTTACCATCTCTGGAAGTGAGTTTTTAAACTCTCCAGCTGAATAATCTCTCTTCGAGCCTCAAATGTCCTAGCTATTTCCAAAGTACACACCCATCAATCAAAGTGATAATGTTTAATTCTTTCAAACTCAACATAAGTCCAACCTGGTGTCTTCTTGGTGTTTCTGAACTGCTGTATTTCTGCTTCTGGTACCAATTCATAAGCACGGTTTAACCTCATTATAATCTCTTGACACCTCATCTGACAGTGCGGCAAATACCTCGTTAACTCTGCCTGCCAATTTAGTCTGAACTAGCATTACCCAATATTCCCCTCACCAATTTTTAAAATGAAACAAAGAAAGCTTCAACACCTTTCTCATCAAGGTGTGGCAGAGTCTTGACATATTTATAGAAATATATCACTACCTTCTATTTTAATCTCCATACTGTTAACTTGACTTTGCGGACTAAGTCACAACTTCACAAGTTCAAATTCTCTCTTTATCTCTCTTCTCTCTTTCTCTCTCCCTTTCTTCTCTCTCTCTTTGCTCAGCCAAGAATCTTCTCTCTTTCTCTTTTTCCCCTTTCTGTCTCTGCCTCTCTTCTCTCTCTCTTTCTTTTTCTCTCTCCCTCTCTCTTTTTGTTTATAATCTAACTCCAGTTTCCTCAATTATAATTTAAGTTTTTCTACCTCTGCTGCACTTGAGTAACCCCTTTACAATTTCAGCTTTATTTTTGTTCATGGTTACACCCAAATGTAACTCAGTTACTAATTCTAAAAGTATGGATTTTTCTTTCCTTCTAAGCTTTCTTGACATATTTAAGAATCATCCTCAAATCCCAGAACCTCTTTTGCAATCTTTAAAGTCATTTCTGTCACCTTTAATTTAATCAACCACAAGTCACCAAAATTAAACAAAGTGTCTCACCTGCATTTTATTTAAAGATCGAGGACACTAACCTGCAAGTGTTTAAATCTGCTGGGATTTTTCATACCCGAAATCTATTCAAATCTGATTAAACCAGTTCAAATCACGGACCCCTGCCCCCAAACTGTTACAACATGGAATAAACCCTCCTGTTTTATTTAAAACCAGCAACAAAGAAAATATTTATCCTGTGCAGTAATCTGTAAAGATTCGAGTGGCCAAGGACTATTTAAGGCATAATTAACAACTTTATTTCTTAAAGTATAACAGAGAATGATTAACTAACCATTATTTACAATTTCTTTCTCCAACATATCTTTTACCTCCCCTTCTATAATACTAGCCCGATAAAACTCCCAATTAAGAATTACAAAATGACACTTCTTATCTATTATTTACTGCATCCGCTGCACCCGATGTGGCCTCCTCTGTATTGGGGAGACAGGCCGCCTACTTGCGGAACATTTCAGAGAACACCTCTGGGATACCCAGACCAACCAACCCAACCACCCCGTGGCTCAAAACTTCAACTCCCCCTCCCACTCCACCAAGGACATGCAGGTCTTTGGACTCCTTCATCGCCAGACAATAACAACACGACGGCTGGAAGCAGAGCACCTCATCTTCCGCCTAGGAACCCTCCAACCACAAGGGATGAACTCAGATTTCTCCAGTTTCCTCATTTCCCCTCCCCCCACCTTGTCTCAGTCCCAACCCTCGCACTCAGCACCACCTTCCTAACCTGCAATCTTCTTCCTACCCTCTCCACCCCCACCCTCACTCGGGCCTATCACCCTCACCTTATCACCCTCACCTTAACCTCCTTCCACCTATCGCATTTCCAACGCCACTCCCCCAAGTCCCTCCTCCCTACCTTTTATCTTAACCTGCTTGGCACACTTTCCTCATTCCTGAAGAAGGGGTCATGCCCGAAACATCGATTCTCCTGTTCCTTGGAAGCTGCCTGACTTGCTGCGCATTTCCAGCAACACATTTTCATTTCTTATCTCAAAACTAGGCAGCTGGATGTTCTTGTCTTTGGATCATCCTGAGTTTTCTTTTCTCATTGTTAGGAATTTCTGTGTCACACGTCACTGATCGAAAAGGTACTTTTAAGGCAGATTTTTTTTCAAGCAGTCTGGTACATGCTAGGACTTGGCAGTTCTCCTCTCAACTGCTCAATTCCCCCCCCCCCACCACCACCACCATGTCTTATACTCTAGAATATGGGATTGTGTCATTGGCTTTTAAGATTGTCAATATACTAAATTCAAACTTGATTGGAAATTGGTTTATTTTGGGGGGTATAATTTAAACTGATTGGCCGAATTTGAATTTGTTTTGTTTCCATGCCACTCAGTGAGTGCTGTTCATTCTTAATCAAAATATTACTTCGTAAATTCACCAGCACTCAGTCTACTTGCCAGTTCCTTCACTCTCTTAAAGGTACACCCACATCTTCAGAACAGTAAGTAAAGGAGTGCGGCTTCTGAATTCCAAGGCAGTGTCAACCCAGGAAAGATGGATCATTGACCAGAATGGGAGTGGTTGTTCAGCCAGACGCTCCTGGAGTAGCTCTTGAGAAGGAGTTTCAAAGCTGAATCAGCAAAAGTGAAGAATTGTAAACCCCTGTAAAGCTTATGGGATTTGCTATCAATGTCTGCTTGAAATTGCTGATAAATCTCTCAGATTTGTCTTCATCACATTACTTGATGCATATAAGAACTGTAACAAATGCTACATCGGACAAACAGGCAGAAAACTAGCCACCAGGATGCATGAACATCAACTAACCACAAAAAGACATGACCCACTATCACTATTATCTTTACATACCGATGAGGAAGGACACCACTTCGACTGGGACAATACATCCATTCGAGGACAGGCCTAACAAAGACATGCACGAGAATTCTGAGAAGCATGGCATTCCAACCAGAACTCTATCAACAAACACATCAACTTGGACCCCATTTACCACCCTCTATGAAAAAAAGGGAAATGACATCACAGGACATTATGTCATCAGAAGAAGTGACATCACCAACTCAAGGAAATTTAAACACATAAATAGAAAGCAGGTCATAACATCAGTGCTTCACCAGAGGCTCACTGATGATTATACCTAGTATGGTGATGAAACATCTGAAAACGAACCTCCAGCTCAGTGAGACAACTTACTTCCATTTGTCACTGATGTTTCAGTCCAAAAGTTCCAATATCCATTTTAGTTGCAAACTGAATGCAGATGCATACTTTGATTTGTCTGTCTTTAATAATAATATTAAGCACAGGAGGTTTGGAAGACCATTGTAATGACAATGCAATGTCTAGATTATTATCTCTAGCCAACATAGACCCCTAACAGAGAGGAGGAAGTAGTTTCTTTCCAGATGTAGATGAGTTTCACAGCAGGTGACACCTGTGTAACAAGTTGTAGGGCCTGTCTATTATCAGAGGTATATGACAATATTGCAAACAGAGAAAATTGGAAAAATGACTTTGAGATGGATGATCAACCATGACCTAAAGTGGCAGAGCAGACTCAATGGGCTAAATGGCCTTTCCTGCTCCTATGTTACTAAGAGTCAGAACAGGTGTTTCAGCAGTATTGCAGCCAATACACAAAATGTGCCTAACTTGAAAGAGTCCACCGCAGTTTCAGCAGTAATTTATAGATAATAACCAGAAATTTAATCTCTATCCAATAATCTCTGCGATGCATTTGAATTATGTTTTGCTGACACTTAACACTAACATTAACAATGCACTACATGTATTACTGTTGTACAGTTCACAGCATTCACATTCTTGTCGACTTGATACTTCAGTTTCACCAGATTGTCAAATAGAACTAGTGTTTTCAATTGCATGTGAGATGACATGCCAACCATGTATAAAAGCATTACAAACTTTCAATCAGATAAAACTGCACAACTTATTAATATAAAGCGTTAAACAGTTTTCAGTGAATTATCCAGCTAATGGCTCCTTATCCATTCACATTATCTCGTAACTTATTGAAAATTATAGGAAAATCCAAGTCTGAGTAAGAGATCTGTATGAAATAAGCCAGCTGCCTGCACAGCCATCAGAAGTCACTTAGATAATGGACATTTACCTGTCCAGACATCGTGTCTGTGGATATCATGGCACCACAAAATTTACAAAAATGACTTCTCAAATATGTTTTTTTTTCACTGAAAATAATGCTTGTCCTCCCTCTGTAGGATTGGTTTCTACTTGGTGCTGAGTTGTTAATCTTAGCTGGGAAAACAATTGTTATATTAAAATTGTGTTCAGCACCTCGGGGACAGATAAGGCAAATCTGACATTCAACTGATGATAAACAAAAATAGCATCAAATACATAAAAAAGATTCAGCATGTACAAAACACATCTGAGATATTGGTATAGCACCATCTGAGAAAATAACTTGCAAAAGATAATATTACAGATATTTTGTCATAGAACATAAAACAGTACAGGGCCCTTCGCCACAGAATGTTGTGCCAAGCACTTATCTTAATCTAAGATCAATCCAGCCTACACATCCCTCAATTTACTGCCATCCATGTCCTTGTCCAGTCGTTGCTTAATTGTCTCTAATGTCTCTGACTCTACTACCACCGCTGGCAGTGCATTCCACGCACCCACCACTCTCTGAGTAAAGAACCTACCTTTGACGTCTCCGTTATACTTTCCTCCAATCACCTTAAAATTATGACTCCTCGTGATAGCCATTCCTGCCCTGGAGAAAAGTCTCTGACTATCTATTGTATCTATGCCTCTCATTACCTTGTATACTCTATCAAATCACCTCTCTTTCTTCGGTCTCTCCAATGTGAAAAGCCCTAACTCACTCAACCTCTCTTCAGAAGACAAACCCACCATTTCAGACAGCATCGTAGTAAATCTGCAACATTCTAAAGCATCTGTATCCTTCCTATAATGAGGCGACTAAAACTGGATACAATATCCCAAATGTGGTCTCACCATAATTTTATAGAGCTGGAACAAAACCTTGCAGCTCTGAAACTCAGTCCCCATGTTAATGAAAGCCAAAGCACCATACACCTTTTTAACAACACTATCAACTTGGCTGACAGCTTTGAGGGGTCTATGTACGTGGACCCCAAGATCCTGCTGTTCCTCCTGTATGCAGCATTCAAATTCTACCTTCGAAAATGAATCACTTCACACTTTTCCAGGTTGAACTCCATCTGCCACTTCTCAGTCCAGCTCTGCATCCTGTCAATGTCTTGTTGCAGCTTGACACTATCTACAACAGCACCTACCTTTGTGTCATCAGCAAACTTAATAACCCACCCTTCCACTTCTTCACCCAAGTCAATTATAAAATCTACAAAGAGCAGAGGGCCAAGAACAGATCCCTGCGGAACACCACTGGTCACCGACCTCCAGGCAGAATACTTTCTATCCACTACCACTCACTGTCTTCTTTCGGCCAGTCAATTCTTTATCCAGATAGCTAGATTTCTGAGTATCCCATACCTGCTAACTTTCTGAATGAGCCTACCATGGGGTACCTTATGAAATCCATGCACACCATATCCACTGCTCAACCTTAGACATCTTTTCTCACCACATCCGCAAAGAACTCAATAAGGCTTGTGAGGCATGACCTGCTCCTCACAAAGCCATGATGACTATTTTTAATCAAGCTATGTTTTTCCAAATAGTCATAAATCCTGTCTCTCAGAATCCTATCCAGTACCTTTCTTACCACAGACATAAGACTAACTGGTCTGTAATTCCCAGGCATTTCCCTATTCCCTTGCTTGAACAGAGGAACAACATACACCTCCCTCTAATCACCCAGTACTGCTCCCATGGAGAGGAGAAAGTGAGGTCTGCAGATGCTGGAGATCAAAGTTGAAACTTTATTGCTGGAACAGCACAGCAGGTCAGGCAGCATCCAGGGAACAGGAGATTCGACGTTTCGGGCACAGGCCCTTCACAGGCCCTTCACAGGCCCGAAACGTCGAATCTCCTGTTCCCTGGATGCTGCCTGACCTGCTGTGCTGTTCCAGCAATAAAGTTTCAACACTGCTCCCATGGAGAGTTAGGATGCAAAGATCATCAACAGAAGCATAACAATCTTATTCCTTGCTTCCTGTAGTAACCTTGGATGTATCTGGTCTGGCGCTGGGAACTTATCTATCTTGATGCCTCCCAGAATTTCCAGCACATCAACTTCCTTAATTTTAATTTGTTCAAGCCTATTAACCTGGTCCATGGTGTTCTCACTATCATCAAAGTCCATCTCTCCTTGAATACTGAAGCAAAAAACTCATTTAGGACCTCCCCTACCTCTTCAGACTCCAGGCACAATTTCTCTCCACTATCCCTGTTCAGCCCTACTCTCTCTCTAATCATTCTTTTATTCCTCACATACATGTAGAAAGCCTTTGCGTTCCCTGATCCTTCCCCCCTCTCCGCTCTCCTCAGTCCATTTTTGAGTTCTTTCCCAGCTACCCTGTCATTCTCTAAAGCTGTGCCAGATTCTTGCCTTCTCAATCTTAAGTAAGCTTTCTTCTTCCTTTTGACGAGAAACTCTATTGCTCTTGTCATCCAAGGCTCCTTCACCTTACCATTCCTTGCCTGTCTCAGTGGGACAAAGTTATCCAACACTCACAACAAGTGCTCCTTAAATAGCCTCTATATTTCTGTTGTGCATTTCCTGTAGAACAATTGTTCCTAATGTATACTTCACCAGCTCCTGCCTAATGGCAGGATAATTTTCCCTCCCTCAGTTAAATACCTCCCATATTGTCTGTTTTTATCCCTCTCCATGGCTACGGTAAAGGTGAGGCAGTTGTAGTCACTGTCACTGAAATGCTCTCAGACCTAGAGATCACACCTGGCCTGGCTCGTTGCCTAGCATCAAATCCAATATGGCCTCCCCCCAGTCGGCTTATATGCATATTGAGCTGAAAATGTGTTGCTGGAAAAGCGCAGCAGGTCAGGCAGCATCCAGGGAACAGGAGAATCGACGTTTCGGGCACAAGCCCTTCTTCAGGAATGAGGAAAGTTTGTCCAGCAGGCTAAGATAAAAGGTAGGGAGGAGGGACTTGGGGGAGGGGCGTCGGAAATGTGATAGGTGGAAAGAGGTCAAGGTGAGGGTGATAGGTCAGACGGGGGTGGGGGCGGAGAGGTCGGGAAGAAGATTGCAGGTTAGGAAGGCGGTGCTGAGTTCGATGGATTTGACT
>NC_057724.1:49156335-49164540 GCF_004010195.1 Chiloscyllium plagiosum
AAACGACGGTTGGATGAAGAACGCCTCATCTTCCGGCTAGGAACTCTCCAACCACAAGGGATGAACTCGGATTTCTCCAGTTTCCTCATTTCCCCTCCTTGTCTCAGTCTAATCCATCGAATTCAGCACCGCCTTCCTAACCTGCAATCTTCTTCCCGACCTCTCCGCCCCCACCCCAGTCTGACCTATCACCCTCACCTTGACCTCTTTCCACCTATCACATTTCCGACGCCCCTCCCCAAAGTCCCTCCTCCCTACCTGTTATCTTAGCCTGTTGGACAAACTTTCCTCATTCCTGAAGAAGGACTTGTGCCCGAAACGTCGATTCTCCTGTTCCCTGGATGCTGCCTGACCTGCTGCACTTTTCCAGCAACACATTTTCAGCTCTGATCTCCAGCATCTGCAGACCTCACTTTCTCCTTATATGCATATTGAGTCAGCAATCCCTCCTGGACACACCTGACAAAACTAGCTTCATCCAGAGCACTAAGGAGGTTTCAATCAATATTGAGTAGGTTGAAGGCACCCATAACAACAACTCTGTTACATCTCCACCTTTCCAAGATCTACTGCCCAATCTGTTCTTCCAACTCTCCGCTGCTGTTCAGGATCAATAGAAAACACCCAATGAAGTGACTGCTCTTTTCCTGTTACTGACTTCCACCTATACTGACTGAGTAGACAAACCTTTCTCGACAACCTTCTTTTCTGCAGCTGCGATGCACTCTCTAACTAACAATGCTATTCTCCCTTCTCTTTTACCCTCCCACACCCCATTCTTTTTGAAGGATCTAAACCGTGGAACATCCAGCAACCATTCCTGTCCTTGTGAAATTCTTGTCTCCATTATGGCCACAGCATTGTTCTTCCAAGTACAGACCCATGTTTTAAGTTCATCACTCTCATTCCTGACACTCATTGCTTTGAAACAGACATATATTAACCCATTCCTTTGCCCTATCAACTGTGTATCCTTCCTGACAGATTCTCTGCATTCTATTTTTGCCCATTCAACAACTATCCTCTCCTCTGATCTGTAGCTCTGGCTCCCATCCCCCTGCCAATCTAGTTCAAACCCTCCCAAAGTGCTCAAGCAAATCTCCCACCCAGGACATTGGTGTCCCTCCAGTTTAAGTGCATGCTGTCCTTCATGCACAAGTCCCACCTTCTCCAGAAAACCCTAATGATCTATGTATCTGAGCCTTCCCACCTGCACCAGCCCTGTAGCCCTGTTTAGCTGCACTCACTCCCTGTTCCTCACCTTACTCTCACATGGCACCGGTAGTAATCCTGAGATTACTACTCTGCCTGTCCTGCTTTTTACCTTCCAACTTAACTCCCTGGAATCACTTTTTAGATCCTCATCCCTTTTCCTGGCTATGTCATTGGTGCCACTGTGCACCTCAACTTCTAGCTGCTCACCCTCCCCCTTCAGACTCTTGTCGACCCAGTCAGAGATATCCCAGACCCTGGCACCTGGGAGGCAATAGACAATAGGTGCAGGAGTAGAGCATTCGGCCCTTCCAGCCAGCACCACCATTCATTGTGATTATGGCTGATCATCCACAATCAGTATCCTGTTCCTGACTTAACCCCATAACCCTTGATTCCACTATCTTTAAGAGCTCTATCCATCTTTTTATTGAAAGTATCCAGAGACTTGGCCTCTACTGCCTTCTGGGGCAGAGCATTCCATACATCCATCACTCTCTGGGTGAAGACGTTTCTCCTCAACTCTGTTCTAAATGGCCTCCCATATATTTTTAAACAGTGTCCTCTGGTTCTGGACTCACTCATAGGTGGAAACATGCTTCCTGCCTCCAGAGTGTCTAATCCTATAATAATTTTATACGTCTCAATCAGATCCCCTCTCGTCCTTCTAAACTCAAGTGTATACAAGCACAGTCACTCCAATCTCTCAGCATATGATAGTGCCACCATTCCCGAAATTGACCTCATGAACCTACGCTGCATTCCCTCAATAGCCAGAATGCCTTCCACAAATTTGGAGACCAAAACTGCACACAATACTCCAGGTACAGTCTCACCAGGGCCCTGTACAGCTGCAGAAGGACCTCTTTGCTCCTTCTCTCAATTCCTCTTGTTATAAAGGCCAGCATGCCATTAGCTTTCTTCGCTGCCTGCTGTATCTGCATGCTTGCTTTCATTGACTGATGTACAAGAACACCTAGATCCCGTTGTACTTCCCCTTTACCGAGTCTGACTCCATTTAGATAGTCATCTGCCTTCCTGTTCTTGCCACCAAAATGGATAACCACACATTTATCCACATTAAACTGCATCTGCCATGCATCCGTCCACTCACCTAGCCTGTCTAAGTCACCCTGTATTCTCATAACACTCTCCTCACATTTCACCCTACCACCCAGCTTTGTCTCATCAGCAAATTTGCTAATATTATTTTTACTGCCTTCATCTATATCATGAATGTATATTGCAAACAGCTGCGGGCCCAGCACCGAACCTTTGAAACCCACTGGTCACCGCTTGCCAATCCGAAAGGAACCTGTCAGCCAGCCAATTTTCAATCCAAGTCAGTACCTTGCCCCCAATACCATGTGCCCTAATTTTGCTCACTAATCTCCGATGTGGGACTTATCAAAGGCTTTCTAAAAGTCTGGGTACACTATATCCACTGGCTCTCCCTTGTCCATCTTCACAGTTACATCCTCAAAAAATTCCAGAAGATTAGTCAAGCATGATTTCCCCTTCATAAGTTCATGCAGACTCTGACCTACCCTGCTACTGCTTTCCAAATGAGTCGTAATTTCATCTTTTATAATTGACTCCAGCATCTTTCCTAGCACTGACATCAGGTTAACTGGTCTATGATTCCCTATTTTCTCTCTCCCTCTCTTCTTGAAAAGCGGGACAACATTAGTCACCTTCCATTCCACAACATAGCTTCTGGGAGTCTTGTTCATGACCACAGAACCTCCTGTCCCATGTTCTCTGAGTGAGACTCTTTGCATTGACTGATATGGCGCTGTGGTTGCTTGGAAGGCCTCATGGTTTCATTTGGGAGATGTTTAATTCGAAATTCATAGTGGGAATTTTGACTTTATATGATGGTGTAAAATGAGCAATTGCCCAGTTGATAAAACCATTTACATCACTCCTGGATTTTTATTTAGATTGATCACTGGAGATAGAAATGGGGAGAGATTAAAAATTGGTAGATTCACTCTAATATTTTTTATACTTTAGAACATCAAAAGAACAATGTCTTGACCCTTGTTTCTGTGTCTATTTATTGCACTTTCCATTTTTCTTTTTACTATAATTACTTTTATTTATAATTGTCTTTTAATTGTTGTGTTCCTTATGTCACTGCACATCTATCTGATTTTCCTGACTCGCTCTTTAACATACTTTATCTTCGTATTTGTGCCTATCTGAATCTTTTGCTGGAATGTCTTTGAGTGTTCTTTTCTTACCTCGCTGTTTCTATCCTTTTTATGTTTGCCTTTAACTCTCAGTTTGACTGTGTGTGTGTATATGTGTGTGTGTGTGTGTGTATGTCTTTTTCTGTTTTGGTGCCACTCACTACATTTTCTTGCCTTTCTTTATCCATCTTTCTATCAATTTTGTCATCACCATTTTTTAAAATTTCTGCATTTTCTTGTTATCTCTTGTTTTCTGTCATTGTCTCCCTTTAACGTTATCTATCATGTTGCTTCAGTTCTGTGTACTATATGTTGCTGACTTAATTTCCTGTGGTTGGAATGTGACTGTAAATCGATTATGTTGAATTAAGCAAACATGCTGAAGATTAAAGAGCTATGATAGTGTGTTTTCCCCATTTTTTTCAAAATGGCCATTAATTAAAGATGTCACAATTATTATAAGTGGTAAAATTTAAAGGCTCATCAGCATTCCTGAGAGTGAATTTGCTACAATTCTACATAAATAAAATGCTTATAATTTAAATGTATTGTGCATATATGGCTGAGAGCGAAAAATATGCAGTGAATTTCCTTGATGACACAACAGTAGTTAAAATCGCATCCTGACTTATCAATAATTGTGGTATTGTTTGGCTTTATTAATGCTTCTGCTAACCACAAATCAAACTCTCTTCATGCACTGAATGAAAATGTCACTTACAATTGACTAAATGACTTTTCTCTTTTATTCATCATCTGTGTCACAGCCCTATCTTCAACGTGCATTCCTATAAGCCTGGCTGCATTCCTATAAGCTCTGTGTGATTACAGAGATATCATTTTGTTACTGACTGTAATCTGGGCTGCCATTTTAAGATGTAGGCATATACATGCTATGGGTTCAAAGTTTACATTTTTGTCAGTAGGGCTGAATGTAAGTTGTCTTCATGCCACATGCATAAGCCTTTGATTATTCTTAAATTGGCGGTGCACCTTTGTTGTCTTCTTGTAATATGATCCCAAACATGGAGTTACCATTCTCTTCAAGCTTGGTAAAAATCTCAAACAGATTCATTTACCAGATGAACTGATAACTTACTCTGTAACTGCAAGTTATATCACCATCTCAGTCTAGCATTCTACTGTTTGTATCATTATGCCTGCTGACCTTGTTAAGTCATCATGGTCATTGGCTTATTTGCATACTAATTTCTTAAAGCAACATGACTCTTAAAACAATAAGGTTAATCTCAATGAAACAAGAAAAGTAGAGAGAAAATAGAAGGGGAAAATGGATCAATAATTTCACAAGAACTAACATGAAGATCATAACATGTTTGGACTTTGGAACAAATGACCAATCTATTCCAGATGTTTCACAACAGTTCAGTAAAAGTACTTTAGCTAAGAGACTGTATACATTGAATTAATCTATTTTCCTCATGTTTGCTGTCAACCCGACAAAGTAACTTCTTAATGATTGGGATTAGGTTAACTTACTCATCATATTTGGAATAGGCTACTGGAGGTAATGAGGGGGATATTGTTTATTGAATATTATAGGAGAGAAACTCAGATGTCTAGGAAGGTTAGGAAGACTAAAAGTTTGAAGCTCATGGAAACCCCAAGATGGAATAAGTTGGACAGAAACGTTTAAGAAGATGTAATTATTACAAAAAGTGCAAACTTTGTGCAAAATTATCAACATGTGACTAGGCAATCAGAGAAGATGAGTCAGAGAAAATAGACATTATTTATTTTTATTGTATTATTGTTTTTGTGCTGTTATATTCTGCTTTTTCCTTTTTATCAACTTCTCTCTGCATGCCCACTTATTTTGTTTTTATTTTTTTTCCTCTCCTTCCTTATTTCCTCTTTATCTATGTTGGTCTCAATTGTGTATTTGGTACCTGAGCTGTTATCACAATAAATTGCCTTTCCTCTATAAGTCAATCCTGATTTTTCTCCAAACCTTACATTAAATACAATTTTACTTCTTTTTATACATGTGTTGTATACAACAAAAAAAGGACCATTTTATCTCAGCATTTCATGTCAGCATTTTTCCTTAACTTGAGCAAATAGTCCCAAACATATTTAACCTCTCTGGCCCCATAGCCCTCTTTCCCATTTTCGTTTTCCACACTTTAATTGGCATTTAGTTTGAAAGGGTTAAATTTGAAACTTTGGAATAACCCCACTGTCTATGCTAATTTGCATTTTGAATATTGTGATTCATTTTGGGTCTCATATCTAAGGAAGGATGTGCTTAGATTGGAGGGAGTCCAGAGGAGGTTTGCAAAAATGATTCCAGGATGAAGGCCTTGTTATATGTGAAGCAACTGAGGACTCTAGGCCTGTAATCAATGGAGTTAGAAGGATAAGTGTGGATCTGATTGAAATTTACAGAACGTTGAGAGACCTGGGTGGAATAGATACAGAGAAGGCATTTCCAATAGTCAGACAGAGAAGTACCTGAGGGAACAGCCTCAGAATAAAGGACAACCCTTTAAACTGAGATATGGAGGAATTTCTTCAGCCAAAGGTTGGCTAATCTGTGGAGCTCATTGCTGCAGAGGACTGTGGAGGCCAAGTCAATGAGTGTATTTCAGACATCGATAATTAGATTCATGAATAGTAAAGCGATCAAGAGATATGGGGAGAATGGGGTTGAGAAACATATCAGTCCTGATCAAATGGCTGAGCAGACTTCGACCTAATGGCCTAATTCTGCTGCTGTATCTTATGGTCTCGCGAATGACTCTGTCTTTGGTAGATGCTGATCAGTTACAGCTTGCTGTTCATTGTGATTTAGTAGCAAGCTGTAAGGCATATGTTTAGTTATTATTTCTGAGGAAATTACCATGAGCAAAGGCACATTGTTATGTAGTTCACCAGTTTTTTAAGATTATATGACCAATAACTTTACTACTATGTAATTTCATGTGATTGAAATATATGTCTCTTCTGCTGAAGTCATATGAATGGTTAATCCTTCACCAGTTAATGCATGTTTTCAAAGAAGGCTGAGTGGCAGCAAATTGGCTCAAAGGAGACAACCAATCGCCAACTGTGAAAATCTCTTAGCAAACGGTAGACAATGGTGTGAATTGCTGTCAAAAGGGAAGAAAACACTAGCTGAACGAATAATCTACAGGCATCCAAAAAGAAGAAAGATAAGATAAAATCTTTCAGTCAACAAAATTTAGTTATTTATTTGAGAGTGACAGGTTTAAAGTACACACTGTAAGACAGTCAGCAGCTACAGCAGTAGAGACAGCAGCCAATCTGCTCGAGCTGCAGGAAGTCTAACAAAAAGCATCAATTTACCCTTGCTTTCAAAGCTCAAATAATCCAGATTAGGCAAAAAGTAGTAAAAAGTTTATGATTTCGAGAAAAAGCCTCCCTGAAGCTGCAAGGAGAAACATCTGAGTAACAAACAATTGAAAGGAGTAGTAACTTTAGGTTCCGGAAGTAGGGGGAAGGATGAAGTACTTACATTTACTGCAAGAATCCAGGATGGGAAGCTGAAAGAAAACTTCAATTTTTGCAAACTTTTTATTGTTCAAAAATCACAAACTAGGTGGTAAGTTTATCTTCTTAAAAGTCAAAGGCAAAAGATTTTCTTAAAGGTAACCACAATAAAGTTCAAACAAATTTCTGTTGTGTAATCTGAGATATTTGAAGGCACTGCAATGCCAATCTTATCATCTCGTACACATATGTGCAAGTTGGGAATGAATCAGATGGACGAGATGGTGGCATAGTGGTAATATCACTGACTGGTAATCCAGAACAGTAGGTTAACATTTTGAAAACATGGGATTTAATCCCACAATGGCAGATGTTTAAGATTTGAAAGTAATAAAGTCGAGATTAATTAATTAAAGTCGAGTGAAATTAATAAAAACAAGGTAGCCTACTGATGACAGTGTAACCATTGTAAATTGTAATAAAGATGCCTCTGATTCAGTATTGCCCTTCAAGGAAGGAAATCTGCCATCTTTAGCTAGCTTGGCTTCCCTATGATTACAAACCCATAGTAATGTTGTTGACCTTCATCGGCCTTCTGGGAAAACATGGATCGACAATAAATATTGATCTAGCCAATGGTGCTTAGAAGTTTGGGTGAAGATTTGTAGCTCGGGTGCTCGTTGTTGTGGTTCTGTTCGCCGAGCTGGAAATTTTTGTTGCAAACGTTTCGTCCCCTGTCTAGGTGACATCCTCAGTGCTTGGGAGCCTCCTGTGAAGCGCTTCTGTGGTGTTTCCTCCGGCATTTATAGTGGCCTGTTCCTGCCGCTTTCGGTTGTCAGTTTCAGCTGTCCGCTGTAGTGGCCGGTATATTGGGTCCAGGTCGATGTGGAGATTGTGGATGAGTGCCATGCTTCTAGGAATTCCCTGGCTGTTCTTTGTTTCGCTTGCCCTATAATGGTAGTGTTGTCCCAGTCGAATTCATGTTGCTTGTGTTCTGCGTGTGTGGCTACTAAGGATAGCTGGTCGTGGCTAGTTGATGTTCATGGATGCGGATCGTTAGCTGTCTTCCTGTTTGTCCTATATAGTGTTTTGTGCAGTCCTTGCATGGGATTTTGTACACTACATTAGTTTTGCTCATGCTGGGTATCGGGCCCTTCGTTCTGGTGAGTTGTTGTCTGAGAGTGGCTGTTGGTTTGTGTGCCGTTATAAGTCCTAGTGGTCGCAGTAGTCTGACTGTCAGTTCTGAAATGCTCCTGATGTATGGTAGTGTGGTTAGTCCTTTGGGTTGCGGCATGTCCTCGTTCCGTTGTCTTTCTCTTAGGCA
>NC_057724.1:49166481-49218426 GCF_004010195.1 Chiloscyllium plagiosum
AACAGCTGAAACTGACAACCGGAAGCGGCAGGGACAGGCCACTATAAATGCCAGAGGAAACACCACAGAAGCGCTTCACAGGAGGCTCCCAAGCACTGAGGATGTCACCTAGACAGGGGACGAAACGTTTGCAACAAAAATTTCCAGCTCGGCGAACAGAACCACAACAATGGTGCTTAGACTCCGTGATAAATTTAGAAATGGCATAAAGATGTACAGCATGGGAACAGACCATTTGGTCCAACTCATCCATGCCTAATCTAATCGAATCTAGTCCCATTTGTTAGCAATTGGCCATATCCCTCAAAATCTTTCCTATTCATATACCTGTCCAGATGCCTTTAAAATGTTGTCATTGTATCAGCCTCCACTACTTCCTCTGTCAGTTCATTCCATACATGCACCATCCTCTCTCTGAAAAAGCTGGTCCTGTGGTCTCTTTTAAAATTTTCCTTTCTCACCCTAAACTTTTGATGTCAGCTCTCTACTCCCCCACCCCAGTGAAACGACCTTGGCTATTTACCTATCCATGTCCCTCATGATTTTATAAACCTTTATAAGATAAACCCCTCAGCCTCTGAACCTCCAAGGAAAACAGCCCCAGCTATTCAGCCTCTCCCTGTTGCTCAAAATCTCCAATCCCAGAAACATCCTTGTAAATCTTTTGTGAACTCTTTCAAGTTTCACAACATCTTTTCAAGAGGAAGGAGACCAGAATTGCACGCAATATTTCAAAAGTGGCCTAATCAATGTCCTGTACAGCTGCAACATGATTTCCCTATACTTGATGCTCTGACCAATAAAGGAAAGTGTACCAAACACCTCCTTCACTATCCTATCTAACTGCAACTCCACTTTCAAGGAATTATGAACCTGCACTCCAAGGTCCCTTTGTTCAGCAACAATCCCCAGGACCTTACCATTTCGTGTATAAGTCCTGCCCTGATTTGCCTTTCCAAACTGCAGCACCTCGCAATTATCTAAATTAAATTAAATTTGCCACTCCTTGGTCCATTTCCCATCTGATCAAAATCCTGTTGTACAGAGGCAACCTTCTTAGATGTCCACTACACCTCTAATTTTGGTGTCATCTGCAAAGTTACGAACTATACCTCCTGTGTTCACATCCAAATAATTTATACAGTATATGGTGTGAATCATCCAAATTGTTGGCAATGTTGGAAAACCCAAAAATGAGGAGGGTAAATTGGGACCAATGCTTCATTTTAATTCACTATATCAAAATCTTAAATGAATTAAATTGCAATGATCTCTCTGCAAATGACAAAATTTTCTGAAAGGAAAATAAATTGATTGAAAGGGTATCATGGGGATTCAATGGTCTGGTGGTAATGTCACAAGAGTATTAATTCAGAGACCAAGTAAGGTTTTGGCGACCAAGGTTTAAATCTTGCCAAAACAGATAATGGAATCTGAATTTAATAAAAATCTGGAATCAAGAGCCAAATGATGATGAAGAAACTGTTGTAGGTTGCTACAAAAACCCACCTGTTCACTAATGCCATCCTTACCTGGTCTGGCCTGCATGTGATTCCAGCCCCACAGCTATGTGATTGACTGTCTGGACATTTGGGGATGGACAAACATGCTGACTTGGAATGAATGGGAAAAAAAATTATGAAGACATTCATTGAGAGAATTGCAAATGAAACTAGTAAGGAGCTGTAATTGATTGGGAACAAAACTTCTTGTGTTTTGGTCTTGAAAAATATTTTTTCTTTCTGTTTCCCTTTTATCAAAGATCACTGCTGAATTGAAGAGCCAGAAGGAGAAAGGCATATTCCAAACCATTCACTGATTCAGGTCCTTCAAACTAAGGCATTGACCCTATAAAAATAAATGTTTCATGTGCAAACAGTAAACCAATTAGCAACAAACAATACTCCTCAGGAGTATTCGATATTGCTGCGATATTTATTGAAGAGAATTACCTTGAAGAAACGTGTCCTTTTTCCTCAATGTTAACTGTATTCACAAGACCTGTAGATTTTAAGTATGATTTAAATTCCAAACACATAAAGGGATTTTAGTTCCACAGCATTTAGTGAGAGCCTGAGAGCTACAACAATATTTCCCTGTGGGTGCAGTTATGCTGTCACTTTTGAATCTGTGCAAAACCTTTTTAGCTGCTCATTGATGTGAAAGTTATTTGACTCCTAAGTCCACTAAACCCAAGCTTTGTGTGATCCATTTTAAGAAGCTATTCTACGTTGCTTCACTTTTACTCTGTCATGTAATTTCAGCTCTGCAGGAAAACCTGTTGTGTAAGGCAGATGATACAGTTCATTTGAAGGGAAAGTATCAGAACATAAAGTGAGGAATGAGAACAAGCCCTTTGAGTTTATACATCCCATTCAGTTATTATTCTGCTCTCTACTTTAATGCTGTAAGCCAGTCATTTCAACCTGTTTTTTTTTGTAAGTAATTCAATATTTCTCTTGTCATTTAGGCCCCAATTTGAATTGATCTTGGCCGAGATCATACACACAATTCAGAAATCTGTCAAGTTTTCAAATCGACAAATTCATAGTTTGTTACATGAGGTGGCAGCTTGTTTCTGTCAACCTTCAAGAAGAAACATTTTTTGACTCCCAGAGGTGGGTTTTGGTGGGCAAATGGGATAGCACCTGAGATGGATGGGCATAGAATTCATGGAGGTTGCAGCAGTTTGGGCCCAGTATGTGACCTAGCAGCATTGACAAAGTGGGGCTGAAGTGATGGTGGAGTCGAGTTTGGGGTTGGTGCAGTACCCAGGGACCTTGGTAACATCTTAATTGGCAAGTTTCAGCAAGGACTTAGAGTGGTCAGGTGGAGTTGAAATGGCACCAAAGAGTAACGACTTTCATTTCAGTATAAAGGCAGAAGGCTGGAAGAACACAGCAAGCCAGGCAGCATCAGGAGATGGAGAAGTCAACGTTTCGGAAGTAATCTTTCTTCAGCACTGGGGGTAGGAGTGGAGGGAGCTGCAGATAAAGGCATAGGTGGGGGCAGGGTGGTGAAGTGGGGATAGGTGAAAACAAGTAGAGGATACAACCTGGTTGATCAATGGGAGAAATGAATTCGATTGGTGGCTGAGGGGAGGGGCTTGGAAGGGAGTCAGGGAATGGGCAAGGAGGTTATTTGAAATTGGAGAACTCAATGTTGAGTCCGCTGGGCTGAAGAATATTTTCCTTCCTAGGTTGTTTTACTGGGAGAAAGCTAAAAAAAACCTCAAAGGTCAGGCAGCATTCTTGGCTATAAGGAGAGTCAAGACATCAATGACTTTTCATTGGAACTAATGACACATAGAAATGAAAGAGATTTTAAGCCAATGAAGGATGGGGAGGGGTTCGCTTGGGCAGGAAGTTAAAAAGTCTATGAATGGGTGAAATTCAGGAGAGATTCAATAACAAAAAAAAAATGATGTGCCAACAGAAAGATTAATAATGGCTATACTGAAGAAAGAAAGGACAGAGTGTTACAAGGAGACATAAATTCAGAGTGTTACAAAGGGACATAAATTTAAGGTGAAGGGTGGAAGGTATAGGGGAGATGTCAGGGGTAGGTTCTTTACCCAGAGAGTGGTGGGGGCATGGAATGCGCTGCCTGTGGGAGTGGCAGAGTCAGAATCATTGGCGACCTTTAAGTGGCAATTGGATAGGTACATGGATGGGTGCTTAAGCTAGGACAAATGTTCGGCATAATATCATGGGCCGAAGGGCCTGTTCTGTGCTGTATTGTTCTATGTTCTATGTTCTATGTTCTATGTTCTATGATGCATCTAAGTAAGGTACTAATCGCTACATAAAAGAAATCTGGATGCGCCATTGTTAGAACTCTTGCTGATTTTTCATTGTTTTTATTTTTATTCTTCTATCAATCTTGAATTGTGAGCTGGAAATGACATATGGTCTTAGGGGCAGTTTGTGGTAAAAGGAAAAGAATCAGAGCAGGCGAACCTTTGTTTGTTTGTTAGGCCGGGCTTGGTTAATTGGTGGTTAATTGTAGGTTAATTACTGCTTAAATGGGTTCTAACAGACACAGTGACCTCAAAAAGAGCATCGTGTTTAAACAGATACCAGAGGTTGATGATTAATGATGTCAGTACCCGGGGATTTGTTCTGGTGAATCTGGAAGAGACACCATTTTCAAGCAGATGGCAGTTGTTTAATGATAATTGAGGCTTCAGGAGAAAAGATTGATCAGTCTATCAGGGCGGGACCAGACTGAAGTTTTTTTCTGAACAATGTTTTCTGGGAGATGGTTTTTGACTGCTGCTGAGACATCATGAAAATTTGAAATCTCCTGGCCTACTCTGCTGCACCAGTTTCTGGAAGCCCAAAGAGTAGAAAGGTGAGTTAGAAAAATTGCTGCCTTTCCCTGGGCAAACTGAGAAGGTTGGATGTTTCAGAAAAACAACCAAGCAGTCCACATTTATGCTTACGAAACAATGCATCAGAAATGACATTTAGGTAACTCTGGTCAGTCTTGTTATTTTCTTTTATTCATCCCTTAACTGTGTTCATCTGTTTGTCTATCCATCTTTTGTGTGAAAGGGAACGAGAACCAAATTTTCAGGTTTAAATCAGAGACCTCGGCTTACCTTGTTGTTTAATTGTTCCTCTATTGAAGTTGTTGTGTAATTAATAAATAGTTCAGTGTTCTGTCAGAGATACAAAACAGGTGTCTAGAATTAATTATTCTCATGTCTGGAATTGGCTATTCAAAAGTATGTTTTAGGAACAAGTTGAATAATTATTAGGGGTTGTCAACGGTTTAATTTTGCAGTGATGTGAAAAAAGAGGAAGAAAGGCTGATGACTTGGCTTGGCCAAAGTGAGGACTGCAGACCCTGGAGTCGTGAGTGTGGTGCTGGAAAAGCACAGCAGGTCAGGCAGCATCTAAAGAGCAGGAAAATCGATGTTTTGGGCAAAAGCCCTTCATCAAGAATTTGCTCGGCTATCTGTCTGTGATGTAACACCATGGAAAGATAAAGTGGTGAACACCACCCTCAGGTTTGAACTATTTGCTCGGCTATCTGTCTGTGATGTAACACCATGAAAAGATAAAGTGGTGAACACCACCCTTAGGTTTGAACTTGGCTATAGGAAGACATGTCAGAAAGGTCAGAATTGTGAGTAAGGTGGAGAATTAAAAGAACAAGTAACTGAAAGCTCAGAGCCTGCTTGTGGATTGATTAGGAAAGTTTTACAAAGTGATCACTCAGTGTGCACAAAGTCTGTCCAGTATACGAGCAACAATTAGAGTATACTAATTTGGAAGGAGTATAATTATGTTACTACTTCATTACCATGGCCGATATTCCCTGTATAATTCATGTTGACATAGGCTCTGAGAAGGAAAAAGTGTGCAAAGGAAATCGTTGTAAGATCAAGTTATAGATTTTCATCATAAAAAAAATCACTGAACCATTAAAACAATATCAATTGACAAGAATCTGACAGAGAGAGAAAGATCAGAGGAATGGAGGCAGAAAATCTCTGGTGTTAACCAGGCAGGATGTGGTTGGCTGCTCATGTTTGATTGAAGAGAACAAGATCATGAAGGTTTAAATGAAACTGGAAGATTCAACCAACTGTGGCAAGAGAAAAAGTTATTCGGGATAATCTGTGAAGTGAAAGCTAGTTTGGGGATTATGCATTTGGAAAAGGAAAGAGGAACAAATGATTATGGATTGCCTCTGGGTTAAAAAAAAAAGTTTCTCCTTAAAAGACAGGTTAAGGTGGAATCATGGAAGGAAAGTTTTGAACATTTTAAATATTAAATGGGGAATCTTTTCCATTACTCTGTGGTATAGATGTTGACTACTGAAAGTGTTTCATCAATATTGCTTTTAGTTTGTATGGCACAGTAAAAGTCTTAGAAGTTGGAATTTTGGCTGATCCAATCAGCCACTCATTGGAATTGAACTGTCTTCTAAAAATATTGATCCCTTCAGTGATCTTAGTATTTTGCAGTATTGTTTACCATGAATTCTCAATAGTCATTAGTCACAATGAGATTGAACATCTTTGCCTCTAGCTCTTTTTAACAATTTACAGCACACCTTGATGGTATCTCTCAAGCGGCAGCAAGCCATGGCATCTCACACATCTATGACATGCTATTTCTGAGAAATGACAATACATGTTATGTCAAGTAGATAGGACCTGACAAGAACAAAGCCCCTTGGGACTATTGCTGGATTCCAGGAATTGCAGTGTAACATCAAGTTTATGTGCATAGTTATCAAGTTACTGAGAGGGTGATCAGTGAAATAGAAAAATTTCATGCATTAAATGTTTAGCTGTGATGTGATGACAACAGGAGATTTATACATGTGTATGTATTGATGTTCTATCCACTACAATGATGCCTTTATTCACCAGCATGCCAGCATGCTGCAGTACATCATGTCACTACTGAAACTGCATGGATAGATTCTTGAGGACACGGGCTTGAACTGATGGTTGTTCTACCTTTACATGGAATGAAGGTGAAGAGACAAAGATAACTGAGGCCATTTGTTCACAATGACTCCATCATTGGGTGTCTCAAGGTACACTTCCAGTGCTAAAACCAGTCCTGCAATACACTTCAGCAAGGTATTTGTGCACTGTGGCAGTATGATGCACTGCCCAAAACATGGCCCTCTGGAGACTTGAAGGTCAATAATTATTTCAACACTTGCTTTTTGGGAGGTCTAATAAGGGAAGGATATCCACAATGAATAGTAGGTCCATAGGAAGTACTGAGGAACTGTATTCAAGCCCATAGCTCCCTGATGGTGTCAAAGCAGGTAAACAAGGTGGTGAAAAAGGCATATGGGATGCTTGCATTCATTAGCCAGGTTGTAGAATATAGGAACAATTAAGTTTTTATAAAACATTGGTTCGCCCACAGCTGGTATACTCTGTGCAGTTCTGTATGCCACACTATTGGAAGTACATGATTGCACTGGAGAGGGTTCCGTTGAGATTCACTAGGATGTTGAATGGAACGACAATTTTTGGTTATGAGGAGTGACTGGATAGGCAAATTTGTCTCCTTAGGAGCTGAGGCTGAGGGAGGTATACAAAATGATCAGAGGCTTAGACAGAGTGGAGAATCAGAATCTTTTCACTGTGGTAGACATGTCATAAGACCAGAGGGCATACGCTTAAGGGCAGGAGTAAATGATTTAGAGGATTCCTGAGAAAGGAAATTTCTTCACCTCGAAGGTGGTAGATATATGGAATATGCCACCTGAGAGGATAATGGAGGCAGGTTTTCTTTAAACTGCCAGGTCATAGCAGGCTATGAACCAAGTGTAGATATATGGGATGTTATGGACTGGGCCAGACCACTCAAAACATTCTTAAGCAGGCAGCCTTATACCTAACTTTGCAATTTGTTTCAGTATTTGAGCTTCCAACCCGTTCATGACTGAACTAAAACTGCTCAGCTCAGCTAGCTAAAGAGCTTTCATTATACAGGTCACTTCTAAATCATGATCACTTTAGCCTGAAGTCTCATTTGTTTACATTTAAACAAAAGGCCTCTCAAAATCCTTTTCATCTCTGTACCAAATTAAACTGATCAGAGTCTGGCCTGGTTTATTGCCCCTCTGAAAAAAATCAAGGACGGACTCTCCTTGAGCCAAGGAGCAGCTTTTAGAAAAAAAAGGGACAAGCTTTGTGACAGGGATTAGTGCAGTTTGGCGTTTGTTGGTCAGCATAGACATGGTGGGCCAAGGGGCCAATTTCTATGTTGTTTAACTCTATGACTGACTTTGTCATAGGAAAAGGATGATACAGACCAAGAAGAAATTCCTGATAAACAGGGAAGTGGCTGGACTCTAGTGTGAACTTCAGGGTTATCTGGCCCAGGTAGATTTCACATGAGTATTACTCATCCAGTAGGATTGCATGCTTTGGAGTTCCTTTGATCTGATCATAAGACTTAAAAACTTCCTTGAATCTCCTGTGGCAGATGAAGCACATGCTTACATCTGTTTCCAAAGCTAATTTCATCCTTAAACAAGTCACTAATCTGCTGGCAGAGGCTTTAGCTTGAGGGGGGTCTGCTTTGCATCAAACATGGCTGCATAGGAGACTCTCCCACTCAGTGACTACACGACTGGTGTAGGCCAAATCTCAAACAATGACAAGACAGTTTAAATTATGTCCCAGGATTAAAAAAATCGAGTTTGAATTTATTGTTTTGCAGTTATCAAACCATTGAAACAATCCGATGTTGGGTATATAAAAAGGCGGGCATTTTAAAATTTGGAGATAGAGCAACTGCCATCAGCACAGATCCAAGATATTAGGAAACATGCTCTATCAAAGATACCTTTTCATGTGAAACACATTTGCTGTAAAAAGAAAGAAGACAACCATAGGGATCTTCAGCAGGAAGAAGACAGACACCAATGATCACAGCCACTGTGTGGTTTTGAAATTAAGCTAATGTAATTTTAATAAATGTCTTATTGGAACAGTATATTGTTATAGAGTTGGAGGCAGGTAATAAGCAGTTAAGAAAAAGGGGGGCTTAGAGTTATGAACAGTTGTTGTTTAATGCTCACTTCTTGAGTGAAAGAATAAATTGATATTATTTTCTTAAAATAGTGGTATTTGGGAGTTCTCTGTCATTCATATTTTTATAGATTATGAGGCGAGGTGAACTTTTCTGGGTGTTTGAATTAATTAACAGAAGGATTCACCGTCGTGTCATAACACCTGTAAAATGTTAGTATTGATCTCTCTTTCTGCATCTTCCCAATGCCTGTAACATTGGTTTCTGCATTCCGTTCTGCTGCTGGGTGCACTTTGAATGGTATGATTACCTATCGCACGCAAACAACGCATTTCACTGTATCTTGTGACAATAATTAATCAAATAAAATAAAATCAATGCCACTGAACATTGCATGCATTTTGTTTCTTAGCGTGATGCTCTATTAGAACATAGGAATACAAGAAACAGGAGCTGGAATAGGCCATCTGGCCCTTTGAGCATGCTCCAGCATTCAATAAGATCATGGTTGATCTTTCCATGGCCTCAGCTCCATTTACCCACCCTCTCACCACAACCCTTAACTCCTTGACTGTTCAAAAAATTATCTATCCTAGCTTGAAGAACATTCAATGAGGAAGTCTCAGCTACTTCACTGGGCATTGGAGTTCCATAGATCCAGCATTCATTCAGAGTTTTTTTTGTATCTTGCTGTTCAACAGTTTGTCTCTTCTAAAAAAGAGGAACTCATGCACTCAAACATCTGAGTCATTGCAATACATGAGTTGAAGAATCTTTGTCATTCTCAGTCTTTAGATTTACTCAGCATCAGGGAGCTGTAATATCTGGGCACACATTTCATAGAGCTGATCAAAATAAACCTGCAATTTTTATGACTTCAGGACTGTGCATCTCTGCCCAGCTCGGCAAGACTGTATCTGTCCTCCATCCTTCAAGAAGGAATGCATAGAGGAGCGTTTGTCTCTCTCTCTTTCTTCTATGCATTTATGATATGGATTCACCTAGTGTCACCCTTTCAAATCATGCTTAAGGCACCAAACTGAGTTCATCTGACTTAGTAGAGCAGATGAATGACATCCACCTCCTCTGTAGACCCTAGTGATACTGTGGCAGCCCTGATTAAATTCCCCTCTTCCCAGTTGACCCAATGGCAGACATAGTAAGCAGGTGACAACATTTATCTCTGACAGCAGAGGTCACAAAGGGGCTGAAGCTTCCTAATACAGCTGAAGTCTTGACATGCTAGCAGCTGGGAAAGGAATGTACTCCTAGTGGCTGTGGACCTGCGTGTGGTGCTGCACGTGTCTTGCCAGAATGAAGATGATCAATAAAGTTTTGAGGGCACTGCAGCAAGTTTCCCCCTTACAATTCTATAGTACATGTTCTACCTCCAGCCAGAGTTGTTTTTTTCTGACTGTTTTTCTCTTGCCACACTCTGGAAACAAGACTTGTTGATTTACTGTCTCAGAATTAATTCAGAAACATCATTGTTGTTAAACTTTGGGACAACCCTGCCATGGGCGTTTGTGTTTTCTTCTTCTCACTTCTTCCCTGTCAATGCGTTGCAATACAACAGCTTCAAATAAGGCTCACTGTCACTCCTTTAAATTGGGTGCACAATACTTTCTTCCCATGTCAAATACACCCTGCAGCCAAATAGGGTCAATCCCTTGGAAAATCACATTCCAATCCTATATCCCCTCAATGTAAGATTGAGACCCAGCAATGGTGCCAGCTTCAGAATCTGGATTGCAAAAGAAAAATACAGCCCCATTTCTAAATGTTAAGTTTATATACCTTAAAACTTAACCTGATACATTTGTATCTCAATCTTTATGTACATGCTTAAATATTTTCAAATACAGGGCTCTCTTCCTAACAGCACTCTGGTGTCCCTGCATTGCAAATAATGTAGCAGTTTAAGAGGACGTCATCACCTCAAGGGCATTTAGGGATGAACAAAGCCCACACTCCATAATTGAGATGAGAAAAGAAAATTCTCTTTGGCCACATTTTCTTTGTTAAATCAATCAGTCCATTACAATTTTTCCTCAATCCAAACAATTTCTTCCGCAGCAGCAGAACTGGATGCCAAATTGAGGTCTAATTAAAGCATTATACACCGTTAAATTGATATTTATGGTACTATATACCACAAGGGTAGGGAGCAGTGGTATATCATTAATGTCATTGGTTAATGCTCTGGGAACATAAATCCAAATCCACTTTGATATTTGTTGAAATCTAAATTCAATTAAAAATAGCTGGAATAAAATCCTAGCCGAACACAACCATGTGCTCTCTGGCAATTGTCATTTAAAAAACCTACAGTTCGCTTGTGTCTTTTTGGGAAATAATTATGCCATTCTTCCTTGGTTTGACCTACATATGATTCCAGATCTTCAGCAATGTGACTGATCCTTAAATGTCCTCTGGGCAAATTTTGATGAGCTACAAATGTTGGCCTAACCAGTGACACCCACATCCTGTGAATGAGTTAAAACAATGTTTTTTTAACAAATTATTTATTTCTCTTCCTGCATTGAAGTCCATTTTGTCCACTGTAATAATTATGATCAAACCTCTGAGCACTTTTTACAAATATTGATCCTTTAATTTTGTTACTGTTGCAAACCTTGCTGTCTCTTTGGTATGCAACAATATACAACACTTTACACATGTCTACATGGAATGTGACATGTTGTAAAAGTGTCAACTGATCCCATCTGCCATTTAGTTGAAAATTAAACCTTTCATGGTATTACTCATATTTTATTTTTCTGCCTCAACCAATATCGTCAAAATAAATTAAAATACATTTCAATCATGTTTTTGGGACCTGGCTGTTCATAAATGAACTGCCATGCTTGCCGAAGAAACAAAAAGTAACTAGAAATTAAAAGTAATTCATTGCTTTGAAACATTTTATGAAAGTCCAAGCACAGGAAAAGCATAAGATAAATTTAAGCTTATTCTATCTGATTAGATCTTAAAAGTATTTTACTTTCTTTACACAATTTGATTTCATGATTGCCTTCCATTGCCATTTGAAATTTTAAGGAAAGGCATTTTGTATAAAACATTCACAATAATCTTCCTGATGATCTAGTGAGCTGTAAGGCTGCCTGGTGTAGTTTTAAATGATAGGCATCTCAAAGTTGTGTATTTACATTTTGACTGGTGAACTAATTGTTCTTAGACAAATGGCTTTTGAGACCTTACAAACTACCTCTGTAACCTTGGATGAAGGAAACAGAAACACCCAGAGCTGCCAACTAATTACTTCATCATGTTTCTTACTGAAAAGTGAACCAAGACAAGATTGTTCTGATGAATGTTTATTGACCTCAAATGTTGGATGAAACCTTCTGTTCCTAGACATGGCAAGCTTGGAAGCAGGAAAGGTATTTAGTTCTGGTACATAGTTGACCTTCCCATCCTGATGGCAATTTTAGCCCTTATATGCCAATTAAGGCTCACTTCAAGGCCTCAACCTCAACTTGTCTCACTGAATCAACTCCGCTGCAAATGGGCCTGTCACAATGCAACCTGTCAGATCAAACGGAGTGGGCACCTTGTCACTTCAGGGGTAGGGGAGTTGTCCTTTGATCAAAGGCACTCATATCCAGAGATGGTGATGGTCATGCCTGGGACAAAGTCATATTCACAGAGTTGTGCCTTGTAGACAATGTTGGACTGTCTGTCTAGCAATCAGTGAGATAGCTCTTCCTGTTTTGACCCTGGCCCCCAGTTGTTAGTACATAGAGCTTTGCATGATCGACAGGGCTAATTTTGGCATTGTCAGTTCTGGTGCCTAGTTTGATAAAGATAGCCCATCCAATTTCATTCTCTTTTTTGACATCTTTGAGCAGTTCGATATAACTGAAGAGGTTGCTAGGTCATTTCAAAGGATAGTTGAGAATCAACTACATTGCTATGGTCTAGAGTCACATGTAGATCAGATGAGGTAAGAATGACAGATTTTCTTCCCTAAATGGCATAATTTAACTACTTTTTTTAAAAACAGCAATTGGTTTCATGGTCATCAGATTTTTACTTTTATGTTTCTTTAAATTCAAATTCTACCACCTGCCTTTGTGAGAATAGAACCTCGAAGCCCAAAGTCTCTGGATTACTAATCACATGATAATACCACTAGCATCACCTCCTCAAATCTTTGTGTTTTGCAATTTCATATTTGTGTTTTCAAAATTCTCTGACGTTCTAGTATGTGGTGTTGCGGTCTTCTTCTAGAGTATTCTAACTCTCCTCACTCCATCCAATTTATACTCAGTGATGTTCAGCTCCATGATATCATTGCAAGATTGCTCCACTGTCTTGATGGCCTTACCAAACTGTAAAGTTACAACATTGTACAGTATTTCCTTACAAAGAAATTCAGACTTCTATAATTGGCAGAAAGTTAAGAATGATTGTAATTCGATATATGAGTGGATGATCATGAATAAAAGTAAACTTGAATTATATAATTATAAAACGTACATGGTGGAAAACAGTGCAATAACACGTATGTTTGAATGGATTTTATCATTACTCTTTTGAAAAGCAATAAAGATTATTTGATCAGATTGGCAAATGTCAAATCATGTTTTCATCTTGGTGCCTCAGATAAATTTTATGTCAGTGCCAGATTATAATCAGACATTTCCTTCTGTTGTTGCATGATCGTTTTTGTGTATTCTGAAAACAATACAAAAAAAAAATGGGTCCCTGTTAAAGGAAAGCCCAAGTTTTTGGAAGTGGGGTAAGAGGTTTGCAATTATAGAAAACATTGAAATGCATCCTTCCTCACATTTTATGCAATTTGTATCATCATAGGAGACTAACTGCTATAATTAATTTGTAAGGTTTTTGCAATCCTAAAAACATCTTGTAATCATGTCATGGAGCTGCGTATTGCTGAGCTTAAATAGTACAGTGTGCATGCGTTAGAACATTCTAGAATGAAACAGAGCCTTAAGGGCACATGGACATGAGCACATGAAAAAGATAGCTAAATCCTTACAATATCAAAGGCTGGTATATGTGTGATGACCATGTATAAGTATTTGCTATCAATGTATAATAAATATTGTCACTTGCAAGGCTGAGCTTTAAGACAGTTATTGACTTTGTCTTATTTTTGACCAGTATGTCTTGAAACTGAACTGATCGTGTGGCATAACACATTACGATAAATGGTAGACAGGTAGCCAACTATGATCAATTATGATGCAATAATAATTGTTCCTAAGGTGGTATCAAGCTACCTTCTTGTACCGACACAACCCAGGAGTTTCAGGATTCTCATCTACTGACATGCAGTATGTGTTCTGCAGAGGTTTGCAAGTGGCGGTTTTTCCATGTACTTTGTTCTTTTAGTTGGCAGGGAGAATGGGCCTGAAAGTGATGTCAAAAGAGATAGACAAGTTGATGCAGTGTTTCTCATGTATGTTTTATATTACTAATGAGTTATTTCAGAATTTATTGTGAAGCCAGATTAAAGAATCCTGATTGTAATTGAGTCAATAAAACAAGGGTGTATATATAAAAACAAACTCTGGACAATTTACAAAGATAAAAGTGAGCGCAGCCATGTGGAAAAATAGTGGAATCTTTGCAATGTTGGAAAGAAAAATTGCAATGAACATAAGTGTGAACACAAATACAAAAATGGTTGTATCTATAATTGTACATTTATACATTATTTATAAGTATCAAAGTACTATATTGTTCACAAGGCATGAGATTGACACTATTCCTGATTGTTGTCACACTAGTTTACCTGAACATGGTTAGCAATTTTGTGATAAGGTTAGGGAATTTAACAAAAGCATTGTTTTTTGACAAAATGCATGATTAAAAAATAAAATACCAGTGATTAAAGAATAAATTTAACAGCATGTTACTCGAGAAGGGCATAAGCAATATGTATCACCTTAAGAAAAAATAACAATTGGGCTTGATTGAAATTGGAGCCAAAACACTATCTTTGCATTCAAATATCATAAACAATTCATTGGAAATAACATTAACCTTGAGATTTGTCAGCGATTATGCTCAAAAAGCACAATGCCCTTAAGGGATCATTTAACTGAACAAGTCATCAGATATCAGTAAAATATAGCATCTTGAAAATATGTTGAATCAGACTTTTTGTGAAAAGCATATCTCCCATTCAGAAATCACTATTTTTGTACCCTGTCCTCGTGAGAAGGTATTCGAGTCTATTTTGCTGATAGCCTGGTCCTCCACAAGTACTGCAATCAGAAATTGCAAGTCCAGATTTCTAAAAGATATCAGTCATTTTTCAACTCAGGCAGAGTCCATTCGATACCCAATGAAGACTTGCATGTTTTCATAATTACAGATATCCAGCAAATGGGCAGAGCATGAATTATAGTGTAGAATACCTGATACAGTTTAAGTAAATTCATGGCAAATCTGCCTTTTCGATATTGAAAGACAATTATGAAGATCTTCTGAAATGCTTTCAGAAACCAATTTCTTTGTTTCATACATTGAGCTGTAACAGTAACTGAACAGCACAATTAAACTATTCAAAGCACTAAACTGAAGAAGGAAAAATATATCAGTAAACTGTTGGAAGCCAATTTTGCACATTAATTGTCAGGTTTTTAAGTGCACATACAAAACAAATATTTTGGAGCTATTTGAAGCAGCCAAAATAATTATCCAGACATATTACATAGAATTAAGAATAATCTTTCACAAAAAACATGTTAATCACTTCAGTCAGTCAATGCAGTGTTTAGATTTTACTTAAGCCTCCTCCCATCACTCTTCATCTATCACAATCAACATATTCTTTCATTCTACTCAGCCTTATTTACTTTTATAGTAATCTTTTAAATGCATCTATAACATTCATATTAACCAATCCCTGCTTTAGCAATTTCATATTCTCAATACATTCCAATTAAAGAGATTTTATCTGAAGTCCAAACTTAAGTTCTTGATGACAGTTCTTATTGATGGTGACCAGCTTTGCAGCTTCTCATCAGTCAGAACATTGGGGCTAAATTGGATGTCCTCTGAAAAGAAAGGGAATGTTTATCTGTCATTCATCCAAGTGTTTTTGATTGCAAATAAGCAGGAAGCATGACTGCTATGTAATCACTAAAAGTGATGGCATCTTGACACACAATCTTCTTTCCTATATTTTGTTTTCCCTTATCCCATACTATTTATTAGGTGCCTAATGGAAAGTTTCAGTATTTTTGGTAATTTACCCACCCAGATAATCTTGCTCTTCAATCCATTTAGATTCTTATTTTCCAAGTACTATATGACCTTCATACTTTTACAACCAACATCAAATACCTCATACTATCTATGCTGGAATACATTTGCCAATTATATGCTGATTCTGCAAGTTTATTGATATAGCTTTAAAGAGACCATCTATGTCCATGATGCACAAAATAAGTGCAAGAGTGAATCATGAGTTGCCACATCATATTTGCTTTCATGAATTTGATGTGGCTTTTCATTTTATATTTTAAATGGCTGATTTTGTGTTCTTTTGCTTTTGTATGAAATGTTGAATAAATTCAAAGAATCTGTTTTGGCTACTTGGATATTTCATGCCATGTTTCTGTAATGGTTTGGAGACAATAATATATATTGTTGCTAATTTTTTGCTATTTTGATTTCATCCAACAATGCATTATTGTTCTGTCTTTTGTATGTAAGAATTGTATTCTATGTTGTGTGTGTGGGTTATTTCATGTCCAAAATGATGTAAGGTGGATAATGATATTTGCCTCTTAGGTCCAACTGGAACTGTATCACTGAGTAAACTATACAATGTTTATTTCTTTCCTGCAACTACTTACACATTATATAGCTTTTGCCTATATTACTACTACTGCGCCTCTGGTCTGTGCACGATCATCCTGCCCTTTATGCTGATCAAGTCCTTGTGACATCACAGTACTCTATTCAACCAAGTATAATGTTTTCCAGACACTTTCAAATCCATTAACAACATCTCACACGTATCCCAATACAATTGTTTCCCTTCATATCATTACTGTTATACAGTTGTTCATATATTTACATTTACCACTACTCCAGATGTTGCAAGTACTTACAAATTCAGAGAGCATGGATGGTCTATTCTCCCTGAATGTATTCTTGTGAGACTTCGAAGAATGTAGTTTATTGAGTAGAAAGTAGCTAGCTTGGATGATTTTCCTTTTACTTTGAGGTCTGTAGTTCTGAACCAACTGTTCCCAGTTTTGCCATTTGGATTATTCCAATGAATAATCTGTGGATAGCTCAACTGTAATGTGGTTCCTTTTGTATGGCATATTCAGCAGTACAGACTACCTTTAAGTTTCATCTCCATGTGTAATCATACTTTTTCTGTGTACAAATCAATCCAGACCTGTTTCACCACCTCAATCACTGGCTGATTCCTTGCAGTATAGCTTTTCATTGTAATGTGTGGCCTCTTTTGTGCCAGAGGACTGCTCTTTATCATGTATCACTTGATTGTCATGAAACCATTGCAAACTATTTGCGAGGCAGAATAGGGAGTTGAGACTTCAGTTTGTTGCCAATCTGTAATTTTGATGGAGCTATACTGTATTGTAATGGGATGGCTCTATAATTTGATAGTAATGTGTGGAAGTCAGAACCTTTTCAACAATTACTTCACCATTCTGATCCCATATACATCCACATTGTTAGGTTATGGGTACCATGTTTAGTTTTTGATGTGCTCAAATCCAACACTGGCTCTACAGTGGCTCATGCACTCATTTATAAATTGTATCCCATTGTTCAAAACAATCACATTAGGGATACCACGTGTTACAACAAGTTTATCCAAGACTTGGATAACTGTTTCCGTGATTGTCCTATCCAACTTCCCTTCCTCAATCAATTGGGGAAAATATTCAATGATGAAGAGGTAAAATTTTCCATTGATAAAAACACAAATCCATTCTCACACTTTCTCAAGGTTTCATGGGAAATTTAGTGTGTATTAAAATTTCACTTAATTCTGGCCTGTAGGTCATTCATGTCTGACAGTTGGGTAAGAAGTGTCACGATTTCCAAGCAGTTTCCAGGTTGTCATACTAATGACCAAACTCTAGTTCTGGACTCAGTGGTTCCCATGCTTCATCAGGGCAACATCCACAAGATGTCGTCTGGAAATAAAACTGGGTTGACTAGTCATTTGTCATACACCAGAATGTCAGCAACAATGGTAAACAATTCCTATGTTCAAATATCTTTTTGTGGACATGTGCTGGCCTTTTGGACAAGCCTTGATCCAGTATCTGCAGCTGGTGAGAGATTCTGATGTCCAACACCTTGCCAAATTTGGCTAAGCCAATTGTAAGTTTCTGCTAATTCTCTGCTCTTGTCAAGAGGTACATAGTTCACTTTCTTAGATGAAGTCTGCAAGTTGACTGACAATTGTCTGATTCATAAGCACATCTCTTGAAGTGAAGTTTAATTGCTTTGTGTTGTTGAAGGCATTCTTGCAAATTCTTTCTTTGCCTGTAATGAACCTAAAATTTTGAGGAATTTCAATGATTAATTTCAGAGCATGTATACAATCTGAAAATCTTCCACAAGTTGAGATAACGGAGAAAGCTCCCTTCTCAAACACAGCTTCTCATGTTTGTCTTTCAAATGTTGCTCTTGATGAACAATAGATATGTTTATGACACCCATCTGGTTGTTCCATGACAAGTTCTATTTCTAAGCCTGTAGCTGAAGCATCTGCCACCATTATCATTAAAAGCAAAGCATTAAAATGTGCGAAGACATCTGTAGATGTCAATACCTTTTTTTTTCTGAACACATTATCTTGATGAGGATTCTAACATCATACTTATGTTTTATTGAAGAATTATCCCAAGGTCCATGGTGGATGCCACATTCAACAAAATAAAAGTTTGCCAACTGATTTGCCACATCTAAGGATCTTTGAAGAAGCGGGACAGACATTGGAGTTGGGACTTCTGCAATGCTTTTAGTCTTCTGAAAATCCACCATAATGCTTTCACTAGCTGTTGACAATGTGTTCAAAAAGTATTTTGGGGAATTCACACTTGTTATTAAGTGTAAGGCCTTCTTCTTGCAAATGTTTTAACACCGCACATCACCTTTAAATGTTTCCTATGGATCAGTATACCATCCTCATGGCATATAACTCCACAGATACTTGTAAGATGTTTGTCACCATTCTTTGAAAAATCTCTGGTAGATGCAATTCCAAATGGTAATCTGTTCAAATAAAAAAATCCCATGTGTTATCAATTACCATTGCTCATCCATTGGAACTTGCTACTTGTGTCATGTTTCCAAAAGCCTCTGCTCTTGGACAGTTTTGCGAGACTGCCACACACCATGAATAAAAGCTGAAATTCAATTGTTATTACTTAGTTATGTTGGGTAATTTTACCATTCCTTTGGTATATTAACCATTTCCAAACGCCATTGTCTTGGTCAGTGATTAGGAACTTGACCCTCGTTGGAATAATCTCAATAAATTGATTCATGCCTTTCTGCCATTAAGTAATGCAGAACCTTTCTGAATGGATAAAGACACATTAGTTTAGCATATTTCTAAAGGGTAATGTTGTATTTGGTGTTAGGATTAGGATTTTTTATTTAGAAAACCAGCAGCAGATGCATAAAAAGATACTAAAAATGAAGAAACTTGATTATGAAAGTAAAATGGTAAGAAATATAAAAACATTGTCTCTTGTGATAGAGATTGTTTGAAGATCCTTCCTCCCATGAGCCTCTTGCTTATTTTATATTTGTGATTGCTATAGTGTCCTCTATCGTGAAAACCAATTGAAAAAAACCTAAAAATCACAACACCAGGTTATAGTCCAACAGGTTTAATCAGAAGCACGAGCTTTCAGAGTGCTGCTCCTTCATCAGGTCATTGACAACGACATCTCCAAATCATAATAAAAAAAACTGTTAGTTAAAGTTATTTCCCTGCAAATCTGGACTCATTACACCCTGCCTCGTTATCTAAGCCATTAATATAGATACTAACAAAATGGGGTCAAGGATGGATCCTTGTCAGATTCCAATATTATGCTTTTCCAACTAGAATATTACCCATTACAACTCACTCACAGTCTTCTGTGTGTTGACCAATCTTCAATCCATGCTAATACATTGCCCAGAATAACTCGAGTTCCTATCCTGTGGAATCTTATCAAGTGCTTTCTGCAAATCCAAATATATTACACCTACCAGTTTCGATCAACTCTGATGTTGTATTCTAAAATAACTGTAGCAAATTTGTCAAACATGTTTTTTTTTCCTTTACGATACCTTGTTGACTCCATGTTAGGATTTTCTAAATGGCTTCAAATACTTCCTTCGTTATGGACTTGAGCATTTTCCCAATGATAACTGTTTGGTTAACTGGCTTATATTTTCCTATTTACAATCTCCTTGTTTTTGATCATGGGTGATTTTCTGCTGGAATCTTCAATGAATCCAGAGAGTTCTGGAAGATTTGACCAATGTCTCTAATAGTTCTGCAGCCACTTCGTTCAAAGCCCTTGACTGCAGGCCAACAAGTCTTTCGAATTTGTCAGCCATGGCACCTATTGGCTTGTCAAATACATTGTCCCTTTTAATAGAGATTGTTACAAGTTCATTTGACCCATGAGCCCCTTATATTTGTGATGGGTTTAGTGTCCTGCATCATGCAAACCAATAAAAAATGTTAGTTAAAATTACCTGCCATTTGCCTGTACTGATCATTAGTTCCCCAGTTGTATTGCTAAGGATCCTGTACTTACTTTAGAAGCATTCTTTCTTCTTTATACCCATTGAAGATTTTGCTATTAATTTTTATATTTCTTACCACTTTACTTTCATAATAAATTTTCTCCATCTTTAATGGCATTTTATTCATCCGATGGTTCCTAAAATTAAAATTCTAATCTTCTTAAAAACCATCCACATATCACTAGTTTACACCATTTTGTATGCCTTCATTTTTGTTTGGTGACAGAGTGGTCATCAATGAGTTATCCAGAATACCAGGCAAATATCCTAGATGTAGAACATAGAACATAGAAGGTTACAGCCCAGTGCAGGCCCTTCGGCTCTCGATGTTGCACCAACCTGTGAAAATAATCCAATGCCCATCTCACTTACACCACTCCATTATTATCCATATGTATGTTCAATGCCCATTTAAATGCCCTTAATGACTACAACTATTGCAGGCAGGCCATTCCACACCCAACTACTCTGAGAAAAGGAACTACCCCTGATGTCTGTCCTAAATCTATTATCCTTCAATTTAAAGCTGTGTCCCCTCGTGAAAGCCCTCACCATCCAAGGGAAAAAAGGCTCTCACTGTCCACCCTATCCAGCCCTCAATTAAGTCACCTTTCAACCTTTTTCTCTCCAATGAAAATAACTTCAGTTCCCTCAGCCTTTCTTCGTAAGACCTTGCCAACATCCTCGTAAATCTCCTTTGACCTCTTTCCGAAGCTTCCACATCCTTCTTACAATGCGGTGACCAGAACTACATGCAATACTCCAGGTGTGGCCTTACTAGTGTCTTGTACAGCTGAAGTATGACCTTGTGGCTCCGAAACTCAATCCCCCTACGAATAAACACCAACACCCCATATGCTTTCTGAACAACCCTGTCAACCTGGGTGGGAACTTTCAGGAAGTTATGCACCTGGACACTGAGATCTCTCTGTTCACCTACACTGCCAAGAATTTTACCATTAGCCCGATACTCTGCATTCCTACTACTTCTTTCGAAGTGAACTACCTCACACTTTTCCACATTAAACTCCATTTGCCACTTCTCAGCCCAGATCTGCATCTTATCTATGTTCTTCTGGAACCCACAACATCCTTCGGCACTATCCATAACTCTACCTACCTTAATGTCATCTGTAAATTTTCTAATCCATCCTTCTCCACCCACCTCCACATCATTTATAAAAATGATAAACAGCAGTGGCCCCAAAACAGATCCTTGCAACACACCACTGGTAACTGAGCTCCAGGATGAACATTTCCCATCAACCACCACCCTCTGTCTTCTTTCAAATCGCCAACTTTAGATCCAAACCACTAAATCACCTTCAATTCTGAAACTCTATTTTGTGCAATAGCCAACCCTGTGGAACCTTATCAAACACCTTACTGAACTCCATATACACCAAATCAACTGCCTTACCTTCATCCACCTTTTTTGTCTGCCTGTTTGTTCTATATGGTGTTTTGTGCAGTCTTTGCATGGAATCTTGTAAATTCCGTTTGTCTTGCGCATGATGGGTATAGGGTCTTTTGTCTTGGTGAGTGGTTGTCTGAACGCGGCTGTTGGTTTATTGGCTGTTATGAATCCCAATGGTTGGAGAAGTCTGGCTATCAGTTCCAAGACCTTTTTTTATGTAAGGTAGCATGAATAGTGAGTTAGGTTGTGGCATGACCTCGTCGCGTTGTTTGTTCGGCATCTGTGGATGAAGTTGCAGAGATATCTGTCTTGGCAAATACTCTGCAGAGCAGCTTTTCTTCTTCCCTTCATAGGTCAGGAGTGCTGCAGTGTGTTGTAGCCCTTTTGAATAGGGTCATAACGCAGCTTCTCTTGTGTGTGTTTGGGTGGTTGCTGTTGCAATTCATGACCTAGTCGGTATATGTGGCTTTCCTGTACACTTTCTTTGAGAAGATTTGTAGCTCAGGTTGAGGTTCTGGATGTACATTTGCTCGCTGAGCTAGGAGGTTCATTTCCAAGTGTTTCGCCACCCAAATAGGTAACATCTGCACTGGGCCTCAGGCAAAGCAGTGTACATGATTCCTGCTTTCTATTTGTATGCTTGGATTTCTTTGAGTTGATGTCATTTCCTGTGGTGATGTCATTTCCTGTTCGTTTTTTCTCAGGGGGTGGTAGATGGGGTCTAACTTGATGTGTTTGTTGATAGAGTTCCGGTTGGAACTGAGAAGAACAGGAAAAGACATCACCACAGGAAATGACATCACCAACCCAAAGACACCCAAACATATAAATAGAAAACAGGAATCGTGTACACTGCTTTGCCTGAGGATGTTACCTAGTAGGGTGATGAAACGTCTAGAAATGAACCTCCCAGATCAGCGAGCAAACCTACATTCATTTCCTATACACTTTTGTGGTGCATTCACCATTCTGTGTTCTTTGCACCATCACCTCCAGGAACAGGAGTTGATTGTTGATTTCCATCTCTCTCATAAATCTGATCCCTGTGAGCAAGGTGTTGATAATCTGGTGTGTGTTCTCGACTTCTGTACTCTTAATGATAACAAAAGTGTCATCCACATATATGATACAGAGTTTTCGTTGGATTTGTGGTAGGGCTGTTTGTTCTAGTCTTTGCATCACTGCTTCTATTATGAGCCCAGAGATGGGTGAGCCCAAAGGTGTCCCATTGATCTGTTCATATATTGATTATTGAATGTGAAGTGTGTTGTCAAGTACAGGTCTAGTAATTTGAGTATGCAGTCCTTATTGACAGGTTCTCCATCATGTTGACTGTTCTGCCTCTCCAGGAGGTTGGTTATTGTCTCTCTCTGGCTAGAGCTTCATCAATTGAAGTAAAAATTGTCCTTATATCAGATCAGACCATTGTTTTGTACTTGTCTATGTTTATATTCTTGGTGTTTTATCAGAATTCCTGTGATGATTGTATGGTGTTTTGGACCCTTTGATAAGATGTTTTAGATTTTGTTGAAGTTTTTTTGCCAGTTTATGTAATGGAGTTCCAGGGAGTGCCACAATGGGTCAAAGTGGCATGTCTGGTTTGTGTATTTTGGATAATCCGTAAAATCTTGGGGTGTTGTTGCTTTCTGGTTTCATCCTGGTAATTAGTCCATTTTTTTTTGTAGGTTCCGTAGTGTGTTTATTCTATTGGTTAGCTGTGGCATGGGACCACCTTCCGCGTGTCAGTAGGTGTCGGTATCTGCAAGTAGTTTCTCTGCTTTCTGAATATATTTGGCTTTGTCCATGATAACCATCTTTCTGTTCTTGTCCACTGATATTATGGTTATGTTCTTGTCAATTTTGAGTGTTTTATGGCTTTTCTCTCTTTGGTGTTGAGGTTGTTTGTTTGTCTTTTCTTTGTTAGTAACTGTACAATGGACTGCCATGTGACTAACTTTGTCTGACTGCTTGCTGTGTCTCTTCAGTCAGTCCTTTAGTTCTGAGCTTACATTCTAGTGCGGCAAAGAAGTCTGTTGTTTTTGTGTCCCTGTGATTGTAGTTGAGTCCATTGGTTAGTATGGCTTTTTCTGTCTGTAAGCTGTCTGTTGGAGAGGTTTCTTACCCAGATGTGTGTCGTGTTGTCTTCTCTGCTGTTGGTTACCTCAATCATTTTGTCTCGTTGTGCCATTCTCTTTCTTCACATGGTTCTGTTCTAGAGTGTTGGTCTGTTCGATTGTCGTGGTCCACTTCTTATTGGTTGTTTTTGAAATTAACCATTTTCAGTGCGCAATTTCTTGTCTATACCTGTGTAGTCTGTGTGCGTCCATAATCATAACCTGGATCATCCTGAGACCATTTTGTCTGACTGTTTCCCTGGCTTGTGGGTTGTTGACTGATGGTCTGTGTCTGATTCATCCAGTATACCAGCCACCACAATGAACAACCAGAACCGACAACCGGAAACAGCAGGAATGGAACCAAATAAATTCCAGAAGACACAGTACAACAGCACTTCAAAGGACACTCCAGATCACTTCCCCTCTTGGTGAACATACACACAACGGTGATTTAAGATAGAGGATCATCCATGATAATTTTGAATGATGGAGCTGCCTTAAAGGGTCAAATGACCCACTTATGGTCCCAATGTCTATGCCTCAATGTCTTTTTCTTCTTTATTCTATCATAGCCCTTATTTATGTTAAGGGCACTGGTTAAGACTTAAATTGCTATCTCTCACACTGAATTTGAAATTCTAGCACCTTGTGATTGTTACCTCTGACGAAGATTTTTAAAATTCACTTCTGGAAAATAGGTGTTGCTGTTGGAAGACATTGTTCTTGAGAAGGTGGTGATGAACCACTTTTTTGATTCACTGCGAGCCACATGCTGTAGGTAGACCCACAATGCTCGTAGGGTAGGAATTCCAGGATCTTGAGCTTACTACAAGATTTCTTATTAATTCTCTGTCATTCCACATAACCATATCTAAAATAGTCTATTCTGGTTAGGTTCTAGAATGTACCAGTGTCACAAACAATTAATATATACACTCTACAGTTTGTCTTCCATACTCCCTTGCCCACCTTATTTGTCCAGTGCATATGAAGATTAAAACCAGCCAAAACAATTTTAGCACACTTCTTACATAGCTCCATTTTTCCCTGATTTATACTTTGTCCTAGAGTGAGGCAATTCTCAGGAGCCGAGAGATGACTGTGTCAATGGCTTCTTTCCCTACCTGTTTCTTATTTCCAACCAAACTGATTGTCATCATGATCTATTGCACCTATGTACATATCACGACAGTAGTGACACATTCTTTATTAACAAAGTTCTGCATCTCCTTTTCCTTTTTTGTCTTTTCTTCTGTTATGTCAAATACATTTGAAGGTAGAGTTCGCAGAATTGTTCACATTGAAACCACAATTCTCTAATAACTAACAAGTCATATTCATTCATTTCTATTTATGACATGAACTCATCAATCTTGCCACAAATGCTGCGCAAGTTCAGATAAAGAACCTTAAGCTTGGACTTTTACTGCTGTTACTTACACTGGCTTTGACTTTTACTGTTGTTATTTACACTGGTTTTAATTTCTGTTGTATTTCTCCATGTATATATTCTGCCCCTTCCTATCACACTTTGATTATCGTGAATCTCTTCATTACCCTGCACCTCTTCTTTCTTGTTTCTTTTTATGTTGTAAACTTTCCTTCACTTGAATACTCCCTAAAACCCTATCTGCAACTTGAGTTACACAATTCACCATGACATTAGTCCCAGTCTGGTTCAAATAAAGATGGTTCCAATGAAATAGATGTCTCTTTCACTGGTACTGATGCCAGTGCTAGATGAATCAGGACCCGCTTCTCTCACACCAATCTTTAAACCATGCATTTACTTCTATCATTTTAGTTACTCTATGCCAACTTCTGTTTGGCTCAGATCGTTATCCAGAGATTATTACTTTTGAGTTTCTGCTGTTTAATTTACTCCTGAGCTGTTTGTAATTCCGCAGCAGAAATTCTTTCCTCATCCTACCTATGTCATTGCAACTTACATGGACCACAATTAGATTCTTCCCCTCCCACTCCTAGTTCCTTTCCAGCCCAGAAAAGATGTCTTCAGCTTTAGTACCATATACGCAACACAGCCTTCATGCCTTTGGTGCAGAGAACAATATTTATTTCCTTAACTATGTTATCCACTGTTACTACCACATTTCTATTTTCTCCTTCCACTTGAATGATGCTGTGGGCCGTGGTGTTGTGGTCAGTTCACTCTCCTCCCTGCAATCTGCCCTCAACCACACCAGGAGGAGGAACCTCATACCTACTGGACAAGGGCACTAAGTTCAAAACTAAGTTCTGGATTCCCAAACCTGCCTCACCCACAGTGATATATCCCTGTTCCTGACCATTGGGTGGATTTAATATAATCAATTAATGGGTGTGACCACCTCCATAAACCCAGTGTCCAGGTCTCTCTCCTTATTGCCAATATACTGCAGTGTCTGCAGCTCAGACTCTGGCTCATCAGTTGTGGGCCCACATTTCTTAAGCATCAATACTTGCTGTAGATTGGTCACCATGACTCGCACTGGTGTCCACCAACTCCCACATTTTATCGCTGCAACACGGCTCCTGCCCAACCATCTCTATTCTATAAATTAATTAATTTCATTGTTCAGAATTTTAAAAGCGAATTTCTGGCCTATACTCTTCAGCTGTCCTAACATGTCCAGAGCTTAACTACCTAGCCTAAGAGACACGGAAGAAATGTCCACCAATCACCAAACGAATTTCCAGTTAGAAGCAGGCTGTCAATTTTATGTCCTAGCATTATTGCTTTCTCACACTGGTCTGCTCTTCTTTTTATAAAGTTGCTAACCCCCTGTCTCTCCAGTGTTTTGAATCTTCTGACTCTATTCTCTCTCTCTCCATTTCAGAAGCACTTTCACTCCTCTCTTTCACTCTCTTTTTAAATACCTCTAAATATCCCCAAATCATTCTCTCTCTTGCTGGAGATTACCTCTGTCTCTGGATCCTCCTGTATTGCTCCAAGAATGAGATCACCTTTGTATTATAATGTAGCTGACAATAACTCATCAGTAAAAACCTACTATAATTTATTTTGTTACAAATTGTAACTTTGTCGTGATTGTCATATTTCTCCAGTAGTTTATTGAAATCATTACTAAAATCATTCATGGATTCACCTGGATATTGCACTGTTTTACTTAATCTTGCCCTTTCAAGAATTAAGCGCACTTAAGTTGAAACAATATTCAAAGATAATCAATACCTCTTTGAATTTGTCTCATTGATTCTTTAGAAAACAAGAGCATCATTTTGTTTTCTTATTCAATCACTGGATGGGGGCAATGTTGTCCACCCCTAACGACCAGAGGGAAGTTAAGGGTTGACAACATTGCTTGGGTCTGGAGTCACAAATGGGCCAGACCAGGGAAGGATGGTAGTTTCCTTCTCTAAAGGACATTAGTGAACTGAATGAGTTTTTCCAACATTTGACACTGGATTTACAGTCGTCATTAGACTCATAATTTCAGAGTTTTTGATTGAATTAAAATTCCACCATCTGTCATCGCAGGATTCGAACCCAGGTCCCCAGAACATTACCTGAGTGCAGCAAAATTAGCATTAGGCCATCACCTCTCCAATTTGCTATACTCCGATTGTGTGCTGAAATGTATTTGATGTTCAGCTTCTTTTTGTGACTAGTTAAGAGCTTTTGTGTACCTCAACAAATGCAAATTTTTCTGCCATGCCTGAAAGGTTTTTGATTTAATTCTTTCAAGAATTCTGTTGTAGTGAGTGTTGCCATGAACTTTGTGGGGTTCATAATTATCCGCAAAGCAACAGAATCTGTTTGCCTTGAAATGTTCTGGTCACTTGAATGTTTTGTCCATTTTTTTTTTTCATCTTTAAAGCCTGAAGTCTGATTTCTTTTAATTTCCACAGAAACATTGCAAGTCATCACTGCTCACTACAATGTCACAGCAGGCTACCATAGCCACAACACTATTGTTCACCATTGTAGGGGTTTCTTCAAGCTTGAAGTGGTATGATGTGGAAATGGATAGATATATTTCTGGTCTATCTAGAATAATCTTGTTAAGGAAACAATATGAAATTTATTGCATCCTTCAACTAGTTACAGATGAAGTGCTATGACTTACACAATTACAAACACAATTAAGAGCACATTAGCCTCAGTTCTGCACCTTACTAGCTCTTCCTTTATCTGATCATGTTCTTGTAGATGGTGCTCTCTGCACTCAATCAAGTATTAACCTTGACAGACCAACTTGCAAAAATTGAAATCAAAAATTGCCATTGCATATTTCTGAAAATATACTGTAAAGTGATTATAATGTAATTGTGAGCAAAACCCCTTTATTGAAGTCTTTCTAGTGAGTGACCGATTCAGGATTATATTGGGAATACTCAGCAAGCATAGTGATAATTTTGCAGTTCAGTAACTTGATTTTGGATTTCAAATATCGATTAGTAATGCACTTCAAACATGTTATCTAAATTATCATTTCAAAGTGTTAAAATATGGTGGAGTGACTATAAACAAAGTTTTGTATCTTTTCAATTAAAAGGAATTGAATATTATCAATAAATCAAGAAAAAATTAGCTTCCTTATATTATTGCTGATTTTCTCTAAGTTCAAATATAAGTATCTCTTGAGACAACAAAATCGTATCCCATATTTATGTTTATTTTTTCTAAACTACATAAATATGAGATGATCACGATAAACTAATAATTTTCTTTTGTTGTCAGCAATTTCCTTATTTCACAAATGTACCTCCTCCAAGTAATTGTTAGCAAATGTGTGACAGTGATCTTGATTAATGACTTTTCACATTTTTATTATATTCTATTTATAGGAGCATCTCCATTCTGCTTAGTGCATGTCTGACACCTTGACTGAAATTGGGAATTCACCTTATAAAGAGGTACACACCCGTAGGCATTAGTTTAATTCATCAACATGAGAATTTTTTTTATTAAAGAAAGCAAAATGCTAAAACAGAAGACCAGGCTAATATCTTATGACACATCCTGTGATATGGAAACAGGTTGGAAAGGGCCTGAGGCAAATTTGCAAAATAATAAAAAGAACCTCACTGTAATTTTAGCTAGTTTTAATAGTTATTCACATGTTAGTCTTCTGTTGCCCTGTTGCAAAAATATCATGAAAACAATACTCATTTAGTCTACTATCGTACTCATCTGTGCATATTACCCTTCTCACCAGCAATCCAGAGGGAAAGTTAATGAAAATTATTTGAATTGAAAACATACTATTATGTTTCCTGATTCTTCTTTATAGTACCATTTTTTTAGTATCTGCTAGTGACAACATATTGCTTAAAAAGTTAATGCTCATCTTCATTTTGAGAGATACTTTTGGCTATATAATGAAAGAGGGGCTGAGTGATTTTGCTTTCAAAAAGATCTTCTCACAATAGATGAACAAGAGTTCGAATGTTTCATCATGAAGTATTTTCAGAGACCACAAAAGATTCTTTCTGAGAGCAGGGGATACATGCAGGTGTTGAATTTTGGTAGGATATGCATTGAATTGGCACAAATTGGAATGACCTTTTCCAGGAGCTTTGATGATAGAACCTTGCAGTAATGACAATCATTCCAACTGGATGAAAGATACCCCTTGCTGTGAGCATAATTGCAACTTAGATAAAACTGACTACAGTGTATAGTGCTCTCTAGTGGCTAGCTGCATTCTTTAAATGATGATTCACTGTTCACTGGTTTGGGGGGTTGTTTATTTTAATCTTATTTCCAATTGTTTTGAAACAACTTGTTTTAAGAATTTAATAGGACTACGTTGTTTCAGTTCATAGTGCTGCCATTTATTGACAAGAACGACTGGAATAGAAATCATCTGATATTTGAAAAATGTGAGCAGCTATTTATTTGGCCCAAAATTTGCTGAAAATCTTCATGTTATGTGAATGACACAATTATTTAAAAAATATGTAACTCAGCCACCTTTGTGTGGAAGAGATATCCTGTGAACTGTGATCTTGTCCTTAACATCCATGGCTGTTGCATTGTTCAATAGACTTGCCGCAACTAGTTTTGCTCAATAATTAATGTTAAAAATCACACACCAGTTTATAATCCAATAGGTTTATTTGGAAATACGGAGCTTTCGGAGTGATGGTCCTTCGATGAAGGAGCTCTGTGTGCTGAAAACTAGTGCTTCCACATGAACCTGTTGACTATAACCTGATATTGTGTGATTTTTAATTTTGTCCACCCCAATGCAACACGAGCTCCTCCACGTCAATAATTAACAGCATTAGTACACATGCAATTATGATCACATTCATTACTGATTGCCATAAAATTAACTATTAAATGAACAAGAATTGATACTCACAGAGTTAGATGACTCAGAAGCCCTTATAGATGGTGGATGGGTTCTGCTTCCAGTCTTTCCAATTTTCAGGAATGCTTTTTAAGGGTGTGTGCAGATTTGGGTCCGAACCTCTCACCCAGCGTTCCTGACTTGGCGGCTCCACTGCAGAGTCAGGAATGTCCAAGACTTCTACAATTTTGATGGAGTCAGGTCAGCCTTTGAAGGATTAATGTTTTATATCTCAGATGTCTCTTGAAACATAGTCTGCATGAGGGAACCTTTTGTAAGGTAACTTTGAAAGTTCCTTTTCATTTTCACTGTGTCAACCCTCATATCTCCTATTATATATTAGTATATTATCTTTAAAGATCCGGAAACGGTGTAGCTATTAACTTGTATGTTTAAGTGTTCCAGAGTGCCATATTCATGGCTTATTTAGAGAGTCATGTGACATGCATCTGGAACCAATTATTTTGTACAAGGCAACATGAAGCAAAAAATGAACCCGCATCTCTGAGGTTAAACATGATCATTTTAAACATCTGGGAACTGAAAGACAAATAGAATGTGTGGCATGGTGGCAGCAAGTATTTCTGAGTAAACCTGAAATATGTAAAATTAATTTAACACTGATTTGGAAAATTGATCCACACTGATACCAGAAGAAAAACTAAGTGAATTGTGTGAAGATATAAAACAAAATATCAGCAGCGAATACACAGCTACAACATACAATGAATTAAGCAGCTTGAAATATCAGATGGATAATTTAGGAGTTTAAACATAAGTGCAGGTTGGAATTAGTACTTATTTAAAGGGTATTAGCAATGAAAATGGAGTCAACTATATCCTTGTAGAGTCAGAAGTTGTTGGAATATGGTTAATTAACTTCTGGAATCTGTTGAAGAAAATAACAGAAACCTAAGCAATAGTTTTTGAAAATTTGGCATCCATCTAGAACCTAAATGAAAGTATCAGATCTACCAGCATGAATTTCAAGGCTTAGTCAGAATTGAAGTAAGCTTTTGCCAAATTTCTAACAAGATTGAACAATGCAGCCAGAAATACAAGATAAGTGACACATATGAAAGGCTGATTGTTCAATTAATTTGGGCCTCTGCACAAACTGAAGTGCAAAAAGCATTTATTGGAAAAGGTGAACTCACAATACTGTAGGCTGCAGACAGTAACAAAGCACACAAAGCCAGAAGCAGAGATAAAGACATTGGATTGAATTTATGCATTTTTAGGCAAGGTGTTTCTTCAAATGATAATCTGGCACTTGGTCCACCATAGACCTTGATGACTTTACTTGCACAATCTTTGGCTCTTCAACCCACTAATTATGCTACTAACCTCTATAACATCTTCTAGAGGCACTCTCGATCACTCAAACTTTACATCATTCACACATTTTTAAATCCAGTTTCCACAGCACTTCAGATACTGCAATCCAGGAACAGCCCTTCACACAATGTGTCATGGAAATGGCAGAGAAAGGAATGCTAGCTTCTCAGTTTGCCAATAGGGACTGAGAAGTACAAGTGGATGGAGTGGTGAAGAGGAGCATAAAGCTGTGTCCTGCTCATTGAGAAAAGAAACCATACCATTTGTCCTAGCATAAATAATGGTCTAGGTCAGTTCAGTATCCAGGGTGATATAAAATGCACAGATTCAAAATGTTAATTCTGCTTTCTCTCCACAAATGCTGCCAGATCTGCTGAGTTTCAACAGCAATTTTAGCATTCACAGTTCTTGTTTTATTTGTTTGTTTTTGTTATTATTGCAGCCAAATATCTTCAAGTGAACACTGATAGCATACACCTCTACTTTCTAGTATAAATTACACTCTTTCATCTAGAAATTAAATCCTTGTTTTTTTTCTCTCTCATTCCACAACCAGACCAGCATTTCAATGGTAGCACATCCATAACAGTGCCAACTAATTCAGCCATGGCTGAAGATATAATCTGAGACCTTTGGTCTATTTGTAACCATTTCTTTGAGATTTAAATTTCAATACTGTTTAACAGCATCAGATAATTTCCCTTTTATATCCCTTGGTTGAGTTTTTAAGCCTTCCACCTGATGGGAATGAAATGGAAATACCAAGAATGGTGGAAACCTAGTGGTCTTTCTGTAACAGTTACACTACTGAGACAATGGCAATGTTTTCCCAGCTCCAGCTTTGGGCAAATAGGGTGGGTCCTCAGCTTACTGATTCATCTGTGTTTATAGACAGATACAAATGTAACCCAGTTACATAGCTTACACAATTGTAGACCTTCAGGTGTAGATGAACCAAACCTCATCAATCTTTTACATTTATCCATCAAATCTTCTGTTTGACTGAATAATTTACCACAAATTAGGGCATGTCCCCAACTTTTAAAAGCGAGTATCTTTCAGTTGTGATTTTTTAAGGTAGTCCTTCAATACTTTAGGAAGACAGCAGGATGTAATTTTTTTTTCCTTTTTTTAGTTGCAATTATTTTAGCTTTTGTAACAAGAAATATTCTCACAATGATTTGTTATGCATTTTGTTTGTCTGAATTTATCTTATGACGAAGAATCAGCCACATTAAAAATAGAAATGCTGCACATAATTATGTAGTCTTAAATTTGCTGTCCCTGATGTGCATGAATGATTGTTAAATGAGTCAAAACTTTAAATTAAAAATTCAAAGAAAAAATATTTGGAGTGTTTCCACCTCTCCTTGGAACTAAATGTTTTTGCGCAATTGTGCCAAAAGATACACAGAACATCAGTAAAATGGATGCAGCTTTGGAAATAACTTTGAATGCTCTTTCTGAATTGTGCTCATGAAAGATTCCCCAGACTCCTACATTGGTCAGTGTGCCCATATAAATCACTGCACGAGGCTGAACAAATAGTATGCCTGTAGTAACCAGTATCGGCTACTAGCCTTGCCACAGAGGATCCCACAGGTAAGTTACTTCAGTTTTGTGGCAGTGGGTGGAACATCAATTCTCCTCCATGCTCCACAAAACCTACCTGACCCATTGACTGCCTCCTATATACCTGTCCTCACAGAATCAAGGTCCGTCTGTCTATTTTACCTGTGTTTGATCTGGAGCTTGACGGATTAGTACAGAATGGGAAAATCCACTCCCTCACTCCTTAGTAAAAGCACTTCTGGTTTCATTTTGTCCATAGGGTTGCTTCAGCCTACACATGGTGTGTTGAAGTAATCCAAATTCTATTTTCTGGGAGGCTTGGACAGCGAAAGAGCTATGAGTTTTTAAAGGATTGCAGTTCAATTTTACCTTTAGTTCCTTTGCTAAGTATATCAATAGTAATGCAAATGAAAGCAGCCAGAATGTTCTACTAAAGCTGCCTGTGTTTTCAACCCAAGGGCTATGATTCACTATCTTCCTCATTATGACAGCAGTAAATGAGCACGATAGCTTCCTTCTTTGATATACAGTATTTGAAAGTGTAGTTGGTAATAATGTAACTGCTTGTAGCTCCCAAAGATCATTGCACTGCAATTCTGTCTGAAGCATTGAAAAGAAACACTGCTGCAAACAGATTATTTGCTGTTTTGCCAATAAAAGCTTTCTATGGCTTTCTCCCCTTGCTTTTATTCTGGCAACTTTCTCTTGAATATGTTGATTCTGTATTTAGGAATGGATTGAAAGCAATTGGATTCCCTGCATTACATGTGCATGCTTCCAGTAGGCAGTCAGTCACTCGAATGCTTGTTTTGTCCTCAACATAATCGGGGTGCAGAGAGCAATTTTTGCACTTCTTTATGCATCTACTAACTTGGCACAGAGCAGGAATTGAACCTGTGTGGTACAGGTACTCAGTGGATTGGTTTGATAATCATATCACATTTATGGTAACCAGTAATTTGAGCCATGCAGATGAAGAATGTCTCAAGTATTACTAAGTTGAGTAAACTAGCACCCATTTTGATCCATGATTATTTGAGAATTTTGTTTTGACATAGGAATGTAAAACAAATTGTTAAGAGATCTATCGCAATAAATAAGGTCAGAATAGCATTTTCTTTTAATTTTAAGATCATTCAGATCATTTTTGTACCCGTAAGAGAAATAATTATAGGTACAAGTTAAAGAAGCTGCATGAAAATGTCACAGTTGTTTATTTTAAGAGAAATAATGAATTGGCTTTATTAATTATAATAAGAGAATCAACTCCATTGCGGAATCAAGATGGAGGGAATATGATCTTAAATTAAAATTAGATCATTCAGGAACAAAATCAGGAAACAATTTCTGATTAAAAGAGCAGGAGAGGAATGGAAGCTCCCATTATTCCCTGAGCTCTGCTCTTCTCTTCCAATATTTTATGGGATGTGGGTACATTTTCCTTCTGGGAGAGCCCAACTATGATTTTTGTTGAGCAAGGGTATCAAGGGCTTTGGATCAAAAGATGAGAAATAGAATTGCAATGCAAGTCATCTGTAATCTAATTATATGGTACAACAGGCTTGAGGATGTCAATGGTTGATTCTTGTTCCTTCAAGTTGAATCTTTTTCTGGCAGTGTCGAATTGTGTGGAATTTTAAACACCATGAAGATGAACATGATCTCTTGCCCTTTCTTACCAAACCTACTCATTAATTGCCTCTATGGCATCTCTTATCAACCTTCCCTCCCATTTTAGCACAGCCACAATAACTCACCACTCAGCAAATACTACTCAAAGGGAGAAAGTGAGGATTGCAGATGCTGGAGATCAGAGTCAAAAAGTGTGGTGCTAGGAAATCAGAACCAGTCAGGCAGCATCCAAGGAGCAAGAGAGTCAACATTTTGAGCAGAAGCTCTTCATCAGGAATGTGGGGTGGGAGTGTGGATGTTGGGAGGGCCCAATGGCGGCTGAGAGATAAATGGGAGGAAGGTGGGGCTGGGGGGAAGGTAGTTGGGAATGGTAGATGAAGGTGTGGCTGAAGGTGACAGGTTGGAGAGGAGGGTTGAGCAGATAGGTGGGAAGGAAGATGGACAGGTAGGACAGTTCAAGAGGGTAGTGTCAAGTGGGAGGGTTGGTTCTGGGATAAGGTGAGGGGAGGGATGATCAGGAAACTGGTGAAATCAACTTTGGGACTCTCCAACTACGAAGTTGAGGTGTTCTTCCTCCAGGCATCCTGTGGCTAGAATTTGGTGGTGGAGGAGGCCGTGGATTTACATGTCTTTGGCACAGTTGGGGGGGGGGCGGAGCTGTAGTGGAGGTATTTGGACACAGGGTGGTGGGGTTGATTGGTGCATGTGTGCCCTGGAGATGTTCTCTGAAATGTTCGACAAGTTGGAGTCCCTTCTACCCAATGTAGAGGAGACCACATTGAGAGCAACAGACACAATGGATGAGGTGTTTGAAGGTCCAGGATACCTTTGTTGGATTTGGAAGGATCTTTTGGGGCCTTGGATGGAGGTGAGGGGGGAGGTGTGGTCACAGGTTTTAAACTTCTTGCGGTGGTAAGGACAGGTGCCGGGAGTGGAGGGAGGGTTGGTGGGGACCTAACAAGGGAGTCACGGAGGGAATGGTCTCTGCAGAACACAGATAGGGGTGGGGAGGGAAATATATCTCCAGTTGTGGGGTCTGACTGTAGGTGGCGGAAATAGCAGAGGATGATGCATTGTATCCGGAGATTAGTGGAGTGGACGATGAGGACCAGGGGTGTTCTATCCTTGTTGCGGTTGGAAAGGTGGGGTTCAAGGACAGAGGTATAGGAAGTGGAGGAAAGAATACTACTCAAAGACTGGCATGCCTTATGCCTGAAAGTCAACTTTGAAAGTCCGCTGGAAAGCATTGGCTCTGTGTAACATCATGGCAGAGCAGTCACACAGTCAGGCCTCCCATGGCCCTTAGCTGACATGGATGCATGCAATGCTATCCTCTCACTCTTGTCACTATTTGTCCATCATGCCATACCTTACCTGCCAGTAGCTACATCTCATCTGAACATGCTCTAAATCTGTGCTATCCTAACCCCAGCGTCTGCTATAGAACCATATTTTGTTATTGTTCAGGAAAGGAACATCACATACAGCAAGCAACTGGAAAAATATACCAACAACAGGTTTTATTTGCAGAAAACAAAGGGAGCAGAAACCAAGCCAACAGTAGCTGTACATTGCTTCTACACTGCCAACAAGGGTCAGGATTCATTCCAACAAAATATAGCAGATTACTTTTGCACCCTTCTCTATTGGAAGCGAGTGTCAATAAGTTTTGGTCTGGCTTTTAGATCCCGTTGCAGCTGAGCTCTGTCATGGACAATATCAGCTTCCTCCACCACAATGTCCTTATTCTCCTCAGAGGAAGAGTGTTCCTGTTCCCTCCACTTCCTCAGGATCCAGAACATTGCCAGGACACTTACTCTAATTGTATAGAGCATAGTCATGTCAGGTTGATAGGGCACTGTGTCCAGACTATCAAGGCAGCCGCATCTTCACTTAAACTGATCCGAGCAGCAGAACTACATCTTCAGCAGCCCTATAATCTGTTCCACTATGTCCCTGTGGTGACATGATAGCATTGTATGTGCACTTCAAATCAGTCAAGAGTTCTGTAATGTGAGCCATGCTGTTAGTAGGAAACCCTCATCTATCAGTAAGACCCTCAAACATGCTAGGTACAAAAGAGTGCTCCAGAATGTCTAAGACATGGAACCTGTCAGGGTAATGTGCACACATCTTCAAGTGGTAACAGTGATCACTGATGACCTGAAGGTTAACCAAATGGAAACTCTTACATCTGATGAATTCTGAACATCAGGATGCAGCCCTCTCAGTGTAATGTGTGTACAGGTGGTGGCTTCCTACACAGCTATGTTTCTGAATCCAACTGCCAGGCTGCAACACTGATCTTGTTTTAGAGAGTTTCTGAACCTGTGTGACCTTGCACAGATACTCGCTGTCCTGATGTGTTTGCAGGTGCACAACTGAGAGATCCCACACAGGTCATCACTTGCTCAAGGAAGAAGGTAGTAACGTAGAGCTTCAGTGCTGCAGTGACTCTCCCGCTCTTGCAGCCACTTCAGCATCTGCCACAGTTTTGTCACATGTCCCCAGACATAGAGAGCCTGTGTTAACAGTGCACCTCACTTGTACTCAGGAGAAAGAACTTGGGATGGAAAGCTCTAGACCTACCATGCAGCCCGTGCATCCTGATGAGCCTTGCAGATGTGACTTCAGCCTCTACCCCTGCACTGACCACTGTTGCTCCTGAGTTTGCCATCAGTCCAGCTCCTCCTGCACCCACGAACATGCTGACAGCAGAAGGGCACATGTCTCTTGATGGAGAAAACCTAAATTGGGCACAGAAAGGGCGAGCCACCATTCTTAAATCTCAGAACAGTCATAGGCGAGAAACCCTGCACATTACTGCTGAGCACACTGTACCATTCAGTGAGACTTGCTGGGTGTGGTTAACAGAAGACATTTCTCTGTTGCATATCTATATTCTGCTTTTGTATGTGCAGTAACTTGCTGAAGATGTCATACTGGCTAAGTGACCATGACACGTCTGTGAAAATGGGTTGCCTGCTTCCTAAATTTATATCCACATCAAAACTGAACCTGACACTGCATTCAGGCATACATGTACAGCTTGCATATGATTCTTGAAAATTTGGTTACTGGTGATTTGCCTTCAGCCAGTACCAGCTTTATACCATCATGGTTGCTAATGTCAACATTATTGCCATGTTCAAGTTCAATTCACAGGCCCCAATGGCAGATATCAAATTGCCTTTGACAAGCAACTGACTCAGAAGCACACACAATCAGAATGAATGTGAAATGGGAAATGCAATGCCCAATGTATCTGGACTTTGTCGCAACCAAGACATGAGAAACTGTTTTCAATGTCCAGCAAGTGTAGACCTGTGCTTTTGGTGATCAAGCCAACACTTATTCTGATGAGCCTCGGAGTCATTCTAGCCATTTTTTCAGTTAACCTTTGATTCTAGGACAGAGCAAGTTAACGCAGTAATGCAGATCACACTGGATATCATCAGCATTTGAACCCGCCTGGTCACCAGGTACCCACCCAGAACCTTCATATTCACTATTACTACACACAAGTCAAACAGCCCATTTCCAGGTATCCCTTCAATGTTGAGTGCAACCACATCAAATTTCACAAACAACTGTCCTCTCTGCCACTTGGCACCCACCATTACACCTTGCTGATGTCCACCCTTTTGTGCTATTCCTATTGAGATCATGGTGGTGATCAGTTATTAAACTCTCCTTCCCCACAGCTTTTCATGCCCTCTGCTGTTCCAAACAGAATTAAATGTTGGCTCAGTGGTTAGCACTGCTGCCTCACAGCACCAGGGACCCAGGTTCAATTATAGCCTCAGGTGACTGCCTGTGTGGAGTTTGCACATTCTCCCTGTGTCTGTGTGGGTTTCCTCTGGGTGGTCCAGTTTCCTCCCACAGTCCAAAGATGTGCAGATTAGGTGAATTGGCCATGCTAGATTGACCATAGTGTTAGGTGCATTAGTCAGGGGGAAATGGGTCTGGGTGGGTTACTCTTTGGAGGGTTGGTATGGATTTGTTGGGCCGAAGGGCCTGTTTCCACAGTGTAGGGAATCTAATCTAAGATAAGTTATGCTAAATTGTGTTTTCTTTTTGTTTGTGTTTCAACTGTAGTGTTTAAATAAATTCTGTGTGGTTTGACCAGCTGCATCACTCCTGGAATATCCACTCACACCTGCCTTTAAAATAAGGAAACGTTAGGGTCTGGGTTACCTTTTAAAATGTTTTGAGGGGGTCTGGACAGTCCATAACAAAGATATCTAAGGTCTGGAGATGTGTCCCAGTACAATCTGTGGAGAGTTTAGCCGAAAGGGATAAAAAGAGAATTTGTAGTTGTGGGATAAAGACAATGACAGGAGAAATTTCATGTCAAATGGTGGGATATTTTGGAACAGCATCAGAAGGCATGAAAGGCTGTGGGGGTTTATTAACTCTGACTACCACTGTTGAATGAACATGCAGTGCGTTGGCCACACAGGTACCTGAGACATGCGGTAGTTGTTAGATTATCTTCATGGATTTTCTTTACAATAAGATCTAAGTTGAACTGCCCAAAACCCAACTCATTCCAATACTGACAAATATGAGAAGCAGCCTGTCCATGTACCTGTGCTAAACATCCCCTTAGAATGGCAGTGATGACAGCCTTGGCTGAAGCACCAATATACAATGTGAAGTGCCCCTCCTGATGTCTCAATGTTTTTGCTGCTGTGCTTGCTACTCAGGTTTACACTTGTAATTGGCCTGCCAGTTTATCAGGGAGGTGGCATAACAAGCTGGCTGATGCCAGCTGCCATGCTCCATAGATGTTGAATGCATGTGACTGGTGCAAATGGATCATGACCTAAGCAACATGATGGAGGTCATTTAGAACAAGTGTCGAGCTGAATCTGGCAGGTATGCATACCTTTTGGAAGTTTCCCACATCTAAATGTACCTTGGCAAGTTTGGTGAGATGAGATGTAAATATTAATGAGGCAAGTAGTTGAGTTACAAGGCTTTTAACCATCATGAGTGACTCAATGGTCATCTCACTGCTGCCGAATGATAACCTCACCAGACCACTTGTGAATAATTTTAAAGATGCGGCGAGATGAGCTTGATGTTGAGATGGGCCACACCGTGCCATACATTCTGCCATACATCACAACATAACTCACATCACTCAGGCCTCTGTAATATTTTGTCCTTTGTTTTCATATTTTGCCTCGTTTATGGTTCAACATAAGGGATGATGTTCAGGATGTCAGAGCATCACTTTTATCTCTGTCAATGTTCTTCAAAGGAGTTACAATTCTGCCAGATAGCTTTTCTACTTTACTTTTTACAAAATCTCATTTGTAAAACATTTCAAATTGAAGAAAAGTTTTTGAGAATGAAATTTCATCCAAGTTCCCAAAGCATAAAGTGCAATTAAATTGTAATTCAGGTCATTTGTTTGAATATCTACATTCTGCTGCTCAAGGTATCAGTCCTCCTCCATCATACACTCATTATTGTTTAATAATACCATTAGGATATTTTAAAATTGATCCTCAGGAATCATAAATAATATAGGCTTAAAGTTATTTTTGTTGTAGAGCTTTGCTAAGCTCTGCTGGTAGCCTAGTTGGCAACATTTCTGTGTGTTATATTTCTGGGGAATCTGAAATTTCCAGGATTAGCATCTGTCATCGTCTGAAAAAGTACGTGCACCTGGAAATATCATATGGGCATTGTAATTGACCTTAGTATTGTTGGGCTAGGCAAAAGACAAATTGGTCAGGATTTATGAGTTGATTGCTATCCAAGCACATTATAGAGTCATACAGTATGGAAACAAACCCTTTGATCCAACCAATCCATGCCGACCATAATCCCAAACTAAACTAGTCCCACCTGCCTGTGCTTGACCCATATCCCTACAAGCATTTCTTGTCCATGGACGTATCTAAATATCTTTTAAAAACTGTAACTATAGCCGCATCGACTACTTCCACACTCAAAATAATCTGTGTGAAAAACATGCCTCTTTTGTCTATTTTAGATCTTTTTCCTCGCACCTTGAAAATATGCCTCCTAGTCTTGAAATTCCCCATTCTAGGGAAAAGACACCTGCCATTCACCTTACCTATACCCTTCAGGATTTTATGAACCTCTCTAAGGTCACCCCTCAAACCTCTCCGCTCTGAGTAGAAAAGGTTCCAGCCTATCCAGCCTCTCCTTATAATTTAAACCCTCCATTCTTGGCAATATCCTGGTAAATCTCTTTTGAATCCCCTCCAGTTTAATAATATCCTTTCTATAACAGGGAGACCAGAACTGTACTCTACAAGATGTTCTGTACAACCTCAACATCATGTCCCAACTCTTCTACTCAAAGGCCTGAACAATGATGATCAGCATGCCGACTGCCTTAACCACCCTATCTATAGGTGATGGAAACTTCCAAAGATTACATACCCAGTCCCCTGTGTCTCTCTATTCTATGCAGTATGTTGAAGTTCATTTGTATGAAAATCAGAAAAGATTGGGATTCAACATGCAGTTGTAGAAACTTCAATCTCACCCTTACCATAGTCAGCTGTAGAGGAATATATTGCTCTATCATGTTTCTGGACCATGATTTAGTGATCCAATGGCAAGTGTAAGTTTGTGGACATTGGCAAGGATAGATTTGTGTTAAATAATCACCTGGTTAAAGAACTTGCCAACTCTCCCTATTGAGACTTTGAAAAATGAATGATTCTTTGAGACGGATGCACCAGGACCACTCGCACTCATTGTTCAGCATTTCTATAAAGTCATCACCACTGGAAAAGAGGGAAGCAAAGCTGAAAGTCAAGAAAAGTCTTAAAAACAGTTTGAAGCAATTTTTAAAATGGCTTTCTAAATATTGAATAATTGTATGTGAGTATTAACATATTAAGTTTATTATTTGAATTTTTTCCACCAATCATGTTCTGTATTCTTTTGATCCTATAAGTAAGATAAGACATTTTGAATCCTCATCCGTCAGGATGTATCTTAACTGGCACAAGTTTGCATCAAAAAGAATTATGGACAATATCTCATAATTTTTCCATATGCACCAGTAACCACATGCAACCAATGCATTCAGTTGACAGGTAATTGGATGTATTGTTTTAGCCTGCAACATTACCTTTGGTTGTATGTATGAACTTTGGTTGTTTTGCTATCACTTAGGAATATCTTAATTGCGTTAATTTGTTAACTCGTTGCTTTTACTTTTACAATTAGATCAGAGGCCTTATTTTGATTCAAAATTTTCTCCTTCAATGTCTCCAAGATGAAGCAATGATAGTTGTTAAAACTAGGTGATGTAGGGGAATCACCTTGTCTCGTTCAAATCCCCTCTCAATCAGTTGCAACAAATATGACAGTTTTTAAAATTACCATGCAGTTATAACACACATCAGTTAAAGATGTATTTAACTAGTTTTAATTGAAAGAGCCAATTATAAGTTCTTTTGTGTGAAATAAAAATGAGTTTTATTACTACTGTTTCTGAGCAAAATGATAATACAGAATATTAAACATACAAATCCACAAATACATGTAATAAGTTTAAAAAGGGAGTCTGTATGATAAAAACAGGGAGAATAAAGATACACAGTTTAAAGTTCCTTAGAGTCTTTGAGGTGTTCAGTTTTATTTTAACCTGAGAGCCCTGCTATTACATTGTTGAATAGTATGCTCAATAGTGACAAAATGTGTCTGTAGATATCTTTGTAGTTTTTGGAAAATTGTTGTTTTCCCAATTTACTGTTTTCTCTATATTCTGAGCTGATGGGAGAAACAGACAAGGAGAAAGAGAGTGCACCTTCAATTCCTAATTATACATTTATTTTCCTTCTTCTCTGTTCAAAAGTAGCTGTTGAAGTGTAATTGAGTGTGTATTCTTCAGTTTGACACCATTGTCCTTTCAAACTGGCTAATTGGTGAACAAGACTTTTATCCCTCAATGCGTGAAGTTATTAATGATGTGGAGTGCCGGTGTTGGACTAGGGTGGACAAAGTTAAAAATCACATAACACCAGGTTCTAGTCTAACTGGTTTATTTGGAAGCACTAGCCTTGAGAGCACTGCTCCTTCATCAGGTAGCTGTGAAACAGTATCATAAGACACAGAATTTACAGCAAAAGATTAGTGTCGTGCAACTGAAATGATATATTGAACAAACCTAGGTTGCTGTTAAGTCTTTCATCTTGCAGGTTTTGGTTCTTAATATATAAATCCCAGAACTTATTTTAAGTCACTTTTTCAAGATAACTTAAGGTTTTATAAACATAGGTGACATCTCAGCTCAGTCAATGCATTAAAGTTGTGATGTTAAAGTCTGTCTGTATCCCAACACTATACACACTCTCATACACACACACACACTTTTACATACTCTCACACTCACGCTGACCCTCTTTCATACACATGCTCTTTCTCATACACACATACGCATACACCCCCCACACTCACACCCATGCACACATCCTCTCATAGGCATATACTCCATCACACTCACACACTCACTTTACCAAGATGCACTCAAGCAAGCACACACTCTCTGATGCGCATTGAAACTCACATGCACACATTCACTCTCTCTCTCTCTCTCTCTCTCTCTCTCTCTCTCTCTCTCTCTCATGCGCACACACACACACACACATAAAAGTCTATGGGGTGAATTTGCATTTGCAAAATTATATTTGCAGATATATTCTACTTTGCTCAAAAAGCACACAATCTGCAGGCAGTCAACGCAGATAGTCAATACATGTAATATTTTATAAATTCCTACTTTGGAAATCGAACCACTCTGACTCAAAATAATAATACAGGCAGACTCTAACCTTATACCTTTCATGCTGAGATGTCACTAGTGATCTCGAGAAAATTACTTAAAAGAAGTTCTGAGATTTACATATTAATGAACCGAAACCTGCAACCCATTCTGAAAGATTAAAGGCTTAACAGCAATCTAGATTTATTCAATATCTCATTTCAGTTACACAACACTAATCTTTTGCTATAAATTCTGTGTTGTATGATCCTGTTCCACAACTACCTGATGAAAGAGCAGCACTCCAAAAGCTAGTGCTTCCAAATAAACCTCTTGAACAATAACCTAGAGTTGTGTGAATTTTAACTTTGAAATTACTAAACAAATGTGAATTAATTCAGGGAATGCAAATTTCCTGATGATGACTGGTTGTCTGGCTGCAGAAAAAGAAAATACTAGGTTCATTCAGAAACTTTGTTTAATCCACATAAGACCATCTGAAATAGGAGTGGAAGAAAGACCATTTGGCCCATCATGTCCACTCCGCTATTCAATCATGGTTGATGGGCATTTCAATGCCACTTACCCGCACTCTCCTCATATCCCTTAATTCTTTGTGAGATTAAGAATTTATCAATCTCTGCCTTGAAGAAATTTAACATCCCAGCCTCCACTGCGCTCCGTGGCAATGAATTCCACAGGCCCATTACTCTCTAGCTGAAAAAATGTCTCCTCATTTCCATTCTAAATTGACCCCCTCTAATTCTAAGGCTGTGCCCACGAGTCCTAGTATCCCCGCCTGACGGAAACAATTTTGCAGAGCCTACCCTTTTTAAGCCATGCATTATCTTGTAAGTTCCTATTAGATCTTCCCTCAATCTTCTGAACTCTAATGAATACAATCCCAGGATCCTCAGCCGTTCATCATAGGTTAGACCTACCATTTCAGGGATTATCCATGTGAATCTCCGCTGGACACGCTCCAGTGCCAGTAAGTCATTCCTGAGGTGTGGGGCCCAAAACTAGACAGTATTATAAATGGGTCCTAACTAGAGCTTTATGAAGTCTTTGTAGCACATCAATGCTTCTACATTCCAACCCTCTTGAGATAAATGACAACATTACATTTACTTTCTTAACTACAGACTGAACCTGCAAGTCAACCTTTAGAGAATGGGTTTGTCAAAATTTCTGCGGCTGACCACTGCATCTATTTTGGATTCATATGTCTTCCTTTTTACAAGTTGGTTTGCTCCATGAAAGGTCTTAGGTATAAAACTCAGATGATGTATGTTAACATTTACCGCTCTCATAATATGATAAAGTCCAGAGTATTCCTAAATCACAATTTTAGAGTCATAGAGTCAAACAGCATGGAAACAGACCCCTTCAGTCCACCCAGTTCATGCCAAACATAATCCCAAGCCAAACTAGTCTCACCTGCCTGCTCTGGCCCATATCCCTGCAAACCTTTCCTATTCATGTACTTATCCAAATGTCTTTTAAACGTTGTAGTTGTACCCACATCCACAATTTGGTAGCAGAAGTATCCAATGCAGGCAAAATTGTAATATTCTAAATACATAGTAACATCATAATTGTAATATTACAAATATGATGTTACTATGTATTTAGAATGCTGTAGAAGGATTTTGAGAACTATGTTCTGATTCTGTCATTATGATACAGAATAAATCTTCACCCCTCAAACTATCCTAATATTTGTCAGTTAATTGTTAGTTACCATTCAGCTCCAATGATTATTTCCAGGAAAATCATTTACAGCATAAACACCATAAATTTGTACAATCTAAGTATGCTATGTGTATTTTAAAAATGTTGATTGTTGCTTTAAACAGTACAAACAAAAATATATTGAACCCCAAGTCTCATCAGCTAGGTTTGAAACATATGATTAACAATGAAATGCACAGCAAGAAAAAAAGAGCATATAATGCATTGGTTATCTTGAATCAGTTCAAAACAATGATTTTTGAGGGGCAGTCACATTTGTTCTGAAGCAGACAGCAAGCAATGACCATTTAAGGTGACCTATTTATATGTGGTGTTGATTAAAGATGATATTTTGACGATAAAGAGAGAGAGTTTCCCAGATGTCTTGTGGGAACCTCTTCAATGAGAGGTTAGTGAGACTTGGCACATTTGACAATGAATCCTTGAGTCCATGATAGGAATAATTAGATTAGATTAGATTACTTACAGTGTGGTAACAGGCCCTTCAGCTCAACAAGTCCACACCGATCCGCCAAAGCGCAACCCACCCAGACCCATTCCCTACATTTACACCTTCACCAAATAATGTTTCAAGGTTTTTGTTTGAGGCAAAGTTGCATGCTTAGGCTGACCTCATTTGAAGCTACAAAGTTATGTGATTACATTATATTCATTCCTACAAGGAATTTGCTGTGCCTTTCAGAAGCGCAGTTGCTCATTTTTATGGGTGATAAAAACTGGTGGCTGAGATAATGTAAGCTGTACAAACCAGAACTCCAGCACCGATAAGTTAGGTTGCCATGTTCATGAGAATTTTATCTTGACTTTTCTTTTGACCTAGCTATCAGAACATTTTGATTGAAACCAGTACATTCTATTTTGTACTGATTGTTGTTAGTTTATACTTTTTAAAAACCCTTTGGTGCATACCAGCAAAAGCAACAGCTTTGCAACCACCAATTTCAATCCTTAATCGAAATCACATTCAATGGGTCTACTACTGGCTGTTTTGGATTCAAGGGGGAAATAAATTTCTCTAGAGGGAGGAACAGCAAGTCTGCTATTACCTTATGTGTCTAGCATACTATCCATGGGTGACCAATTCACAGACATTATTAGTGAAGTGGTACTACTTGGGCATGTAAGAAGAGACCAACCTCACTATCTACAATTCACTTAGTAACCAAGAATTGGATTTTACCATCTGTGCTATTGACAAACATTTTCTTACAGAAGATCTTTGATCACTTCAATGAATAATTTTCATCACGTAATAATGCACTGGTCAAAGTCCACTGACTTCAGTCAACTCATATATTTCAAATTTAAATACTTATGTGGTTCTTATGTGGAAAGGGTATCTTCAAAACTTCAAAGAAGATAGGTATGGCAATGTAATTGTTTTTGTACTGGACCAGCAATCTGAAACCTGGTCTTTGTTTTGTGTTTCTTATGTGTTCACTGAATCTGCAGTACTGAGTGACTCAGCATTTATTATCCATTCCTCTTGGCCTTGAGAAAACGGTGGTGATCTGTATTCTTGACTCGTTGCAGTCCAAGTGGTGCAGGCACATCCTTAGGCTGGAGGTTCTGGGAATTTTGCTCCGTGACAATGAAGGAATGGTGAGATAGTCCATGTCAGGCCAACATGTGGCTTTGAGGGGAACCTAGAACCTCTGTATGTCAGTGCTTCTAAGGGTTCTGCCATTTACTGAATACTTCTCTCCTGTATAAGACTTTCCAAAATATTTCATCTCATATTTGTCCAAATTAAATTCCATCTGCCATTTCTCTGCCTAAGTCTCCAACCTAGCTATATCTTGCATGTCCTCTGGCAATTCTCCTCACTATTTGCAGCTCCCCCAATCTTTGTGTCATTTGTAAACATACTAATCAGACCACCTGTATTCTCCTCTAAATCATTTATGTATATTACAAACAACAAGGGTTCTAGAACTGATCCCTGTGGAACACCACTGGTCACAGATCTCCAGTCAGAAGATACCCTTCCACCTCTACTCTCTGTCTTCTAGGACCAAGCCAGTTCTGTATCCATCTTATCAGCTCACCGTGGAGCCCATGTGACTTCACCTTTTGTATCAGCCTGTCGTGAGGGACCTAGTCAAAGGCCTTGCTGAAGTCCAAGCAGACAACATACACCATACAGCCCTCCTCAATCATCTTTGTCACTTCCTCAAAAGACTCAAACAAGTTTAGGAGACATGACCTTTCCTTGCACACAGCCATGCTGCCTATCATTAATAAGTCCATATTTTTTGAATGTGAGTAAATCCTGTCCCGAAGAATTTTCTCCATTGATTTCTCTACCACTGACACAAGGCTCACCAATCTATAATTTCCCAGTAGCACTGTTGCCTTCCTTGAACAAAGGATCAATGTTGGCAGTTTTCCAGTTTTCTGGAACCTCTGTGACTAAAGAGGATATAACGATTTTGTACAGAGCCCAGCAATTTCATCATTTGCCTCCTTCAGTATTTTGTGATAGATCCCATCAGGTCCTTGTGACTTGTTTACTTTAAGGCTTTTCAAAACACCCAATACCACCTTTTTGTGTTTTCAACATGCCCTACTATTGATTTTTCATAAGGGTCTCATGACTTATCTTTATTTCTGACAGTACTGAGCAGACAAAGAATGTTGCCTTTTTAAAAATAATATTGTTCGACCAGGATTAGTGAGGCTGGTTATAGTATTACAATCACTGACCTGGATACCTGTTCAGAGTTAACAGTACACACCTCTGGAACAGGTCGGGCATGAACCCAGGCCTCTTGGTTCCAATGTAAGGACATTACCACAGTCTGCCTGTTCAGAGATGATATTATAGACCTCTGGAGCAGGTGGGACTTAAACCCAGGCCTCCCAGCTCAGAGATAGAAACATTACTACTGTACCGCTAAAGCCCCAACATTGCCATATTTTCTTTAGACACTTCTCCACAAGGGTCCACCTTTGTTGAAATAAGCTAATGAAGTTCAGGTGTGCACGACAATCAGCTTGTGTTACTAACCATTGGAAATACCACTCAAAGATATATTTATATATGCCAATTAGATATGAACAGCCATGCCCATGGCTGTTAATACCTAACTGCTTTAGGATCATCACCACAGAATCATTGACAAGATTATTGTTTAGTTTGCTAGCCATTTTAGAAGTAGAAAAATAACATTTTAAATTTAATTTAATAGCTGTTCTGCATGAAATGTCATTACATATTTATAAGAATGACAATATATGCAAGCAAAATATCAAATGTTTGGCAACTTCCAAAATCAAATGAATATCTGATATGAATATTTGATTATGTAAATTATATGTCAATAATGTCATTTTAACATTAAAATCTGAAAAACTTGCAATTACTCAATGTCTAATTAATTCAGAATCATTTTATTGAAGCTATCTGTAATCACAGCACTCCTGCTGGGAACAGTAGGCCCTGAAATAATGGTCGTCAGGCTGATTCAGTGGCACAATCTCTCCCTTAATTACTTTTGAGTTATACTCTGTCAGGAAATCATTAAAGGAAGGAAAAATGGGCTTGTGGGAGGGTGCTGCATGTCCAGACTCAAGTAAAACCTCCTGTTGTCAATATTTCAGAGGTAAGGTACAAGATGACAACCCATTGGCAATGAATTACTGCTCATAATTAGTGTTGCCACAATTTACCAGTCAGTGACTGCATCAAAGCTTTTACTGTTCTGAAAACCCTGAAGACTATTTTTTTTTATCTTGTGATTATTAGGACAGATTGATTGCATACTATTATGCAAATGTCTAGAGAATAGACTGTATTATGTAGTTTTATGTTGCATTCAATCTGTTTGCATTTTCATGATTTGAAATGACAACAGAAAGACTGAGCAGTTAGCACTATACTGACATTGGATTTTTCTTTCTCTCTTAGGAATGCTCATACTTGTTGTGGAAGAACAGAAATAGTAAGTCAACTATTTTCAATATCCAAATTGTACTTCAGTTACTTGATTATCATTTATTAAGGACAAAAAGACATTAAAAAGTTATCCTTGTAAACAGGACAGTGAACTCATTTTAAGTTGATGACTTTAAATCTGCAGTCAGAAGATCTTTGTACCCATCAAACTCATTATATTCACAAACTCAGATAAGTTTGTCCGTACAACAGTGTTTAAAAGATTAGTCACCCATTATACATACCAATGGGACTGAAAATTGGGAGACATACATAAGAGACAACAAATACGGCATTGTCCATTTTATAATAATGTCAAAAGTCAAGCTTACTCCTACAAATTGTTCAGATGAATCCTCTGTTCCTATTATTTACGACGTCCATGTGTGATTATTTATGAACTTCCTCTGTTCATAAATAAGAGAAAAAAACCTCAAAATATGAACTTGACCTTTTATTTTAAACATTAGAATTTTTCATGAATCAACTGCTTTCCCTGCACTCATCATTTTCTGGTTTGTGATGGCACTGTCTCTCTATCTCTGTCTCTCTCTCTGTCTCTGTCTCACATACACCGATTGGAACACTGACTGAAGAAATTCGTCTTCACCTAAATGATCAACCCGTCATTCTGAGGCTGTGCCCTTAGCTTGTAGTCTTTCTGGCGAACATTTTCTTCAATTCCATTCTGTCTAGGACTCTCAGTTTTCTCTAAGTTTGAATAAGAGTTTCAATTCCTGGAGATTGAAAATATCTAAGCAAAAACATCCAAACACTGTTTTTTCCCCTTCCTCTACTTTACTCCCTGAAATTCTCAGCTCTATCACTGTATTGTAAGTCACATACAGCAATACATTTACACATTTCTATTCATGCTGCCTGCAGGAAATAAACATAAGTCAATCTTGCAACCAGACTTCTCTACCACCTTTTGAGTTCTTTTCAATTTCTTGGTCAACTTATTCACTCAGCAAACACAGTCTATTTGAATAGCACACTCGAACAAGTTACCTGTAATACCTGTTTTTTTTTAAAAATGATTTATTAGATTATGGTGTGGTCCTAGTTTGACTAGGAGTTGAATCTTTCTTTGAAAAACAAGGATTGTTCTGGATTGGAAAACTTTCCCTTTAATTAGGAGTCACTTAGTTCCAATTCCAGTACATTCTTGAAAACTCCTTTAATTGCACAATTGTGCAATCTCTTTCTTGGGTTATATTGATGCCATAACAATTTCTCGAGCATTACCCATGCTTATTTGAACTCTATTGTGTTGTAACTGTGCAGTTCCATGTCTCTCACAGTGGTGCTTAGGACAGAAAAGAATATACTTATGTTGAGAGCACAATCGGGTCAGACACAATGACATATGTTTTGCTTACTTGCTATGATCAGCTGTATGGATAGATAACATTCATGCTTCACTGTTAACAGGGTAAACAAATCAAGCAAAACCTTTCAGCTACATATTATGTGCAGGTCAGGATTTCATGTTGTTTGAGAACTCCTTAGATGTGTTTATTTTAATGAGTTCAGCAAAATTCTCATCTTCGAGTTCTAGTTAGAAGCAGACTCTATGGGTTAGCCTTGGTGTATTGCATATCAAAGTTTGCTGCTGACAGATCGTATTAAAATCTAAAACAGTTGGAGCATATTTGTAAGTATGAAAAATAATAAGCACCAAGTTATGATTGCTATACAAATATTAACAGCTTTGAACATGTAAAATGAATAAGACAATGTTTATTTGCAGTGGAAAGAACAATAGATATCTGTTTGTTTTATCTTTGTATTTTCTGTGTTCGAAATGGGAAGACACTGTTATTCATATCTGGAGTTGTTTTCATGACTTCAGTGCTGAGAAATCTGTTGCCATGCATTTGGATGAAGTTTTATAACATTGAAGTGAAGAGATGGGAGTGAATATATAAGTTCATTTAAAATAAGCTTGGAGAAAATAAACTGCACAGCTGCCAACCTAAAGGGAACCAAGGGCACACAGAGACAGAACAATCTAGCAAGCTGTCAGTCTGTGTGTATGCAAGACAGTGGAAGCTTAAATGTTAAACTTTTAGTTTTAAAAAAAAGTCCAGTGGAACAAAGAATCTGTTGGAAGATATGTTTAGGGAATTCATGTGTTTACTCAGAAGTTAAAGTAAAAGGTGTCACAGGGAGAGATAACAGATGAATGCACAGAAATTCACCAAGGAAATTGGTTGCAGGCTGAGTTTTGACTGTTTGTAAAGATAGTACTGGTTGGGGAAAAAAATTAGGTAGAGTGAGCTTGAATCATTTTTCTCATGTTTGGAATGAAATATTTCTAACCTTTATGTCTAATGTAATTGAGTTACTATTTCTTGATTAATAAACTTTTTATTCTTGGAGGTATAAGTATATTGGCAGCTTCTTAACTTGTTACTGAACATATTTACCTCCATGGTTAATGATAAACAAGGTTATATCCGCCACAAATTCACCTGCACCTCCACACACATCATCTATTGCATCCGCTGCACCCGATGTGGCCTCCTCTATATTGGGGAGACAGGCCGCCTACTTGCGGAACGTTTCAGAGAACACCTCTGGGACACCCGGACAAACCAACCCAAACACCCTGTGGCTCAACACTTCAACTCCCCCTCCCACTCCACCAAGGACATGCAGGTCCTTGGACTCCTAGCAACACGACGGTTGGAGGAAGAGCGCCTCATCTTCCGCCTAGGAACCCTCCAACCACAAGGGATGAACTCAGATTTCACCAGTTTCCTCATT